>NW_009648150.1:1254925-1325784 GCF_000708025.1 Charadrius vociferus
CTACCCTAGGGGCACAGATTGTGCCCCCCCCCCCCCCCCACCTCCCACCAACAAGCATACTAGAGCAATGAGCAAACACTTGCAAATGATTCATGAGTCACATAAACACCACGATACATCATATTGTGCTCATAAATGAAACAACTGCTCACTATGAATCCAGGACAAAGAAGCTGCTACTTAAATCTCTGCTTGTTTTGCAAGCAGCAGACCAAAGGCTCAGACACTGGGCTATCAGCATTGACTTGCACACTCTGACCCCACCACAAGCAGGAGCAAATGCAGCTGCTCTTTAACCCCACTCACTGACATCAAGTGTCACTCAACCTGCATAGTGCCTGAGGGGAAAATAAGTATTTACCTCCACAAGCTCAGCTGGCACAACAAACCATTCTCCAACACAGACCTGCTTCCCAGAACCCTCAGCCACGGCTGGGGCCAGGGCCAGGATTTAAATGGGTGCTGTGGGTGGTACAGGTGGGGAGGTAGGTGAGGCTGGAATGGGCAGTTAGGGGTTATTAATGCCATGGAGTCCTGACAATTTTCTGCACATGATGCAGGGGCTTAGTACAGCTTGGTCATTTCATTTTGAAGCCAAAATGTGGCAGGAGAAGCTGCAGAAGCCAAAGTTTCTGGATGGGGCAGCAAAGTCACTGCTGAGGTCTAGGACACCCACTTTGCCATCAGGGTGGGTGAGCTCTGCCAGTGTCCCAAAGTACACACCTTGCTGAAGGCTGGCACCTAGGGCAATGTGTGTGGCTCCTCCTGTCAACAACCATACTATTTCCATTTAGTAAAATCATTGCTTCCAATTTTTGTTGATGGCCAGAGAGGGCTAGCACATTTCCCTCTGCCAAACAAGGAGAGTGTAAGGATGGGCAAAAGCAAATACACTTGCAGAAATAAGAGTCAGACATGGGATACAAATGGTAAAGAGAAAAAAAAAATAAATCCCAAAGACATTTTAAATGGCACAAATCTGACTTCTGCCACCCCCTTCTTGTTTGCTCTCTGTAGAGCTCTTCCACGTGCTTTGAGGAAATTGTGTGCTTTGAGGGCTGGGGCTGGGAGCAAGGAGTGAGAAAGGGATGGTTTTTATTGCAAGCTGCAGCTGGTTTCTGATAAATATTGCAGGTGATGGCACCAAATCGTCTCCCTCAATGTGACCCAAACGTGATAGCTTGGCTGGCCCAAATAACGCTGGGCATGAAGCAACATGGAGCTCGTTTGGAAATGCAGGTGTTGAAACCAGTCAGGAATGGAAAAGGTTATGGCTCCCAAGCCAACAAATAAAAGAGAAAGTGGTACTTGACACAGCCTCTCTGGATGCTACCTGAAAGCTGGCAGAAGAAATCCTGCAAGTTTTTCTGTAGGTACACACATGCATGCACATATGTGAACATATGCACACATGAACCCCCTTGTGTCACTATGAGCAGGATGAGCCATTTGTCCAAAAAGACAGAGCTGTTCACCCTGCAAGTGCTCAGGGAAGGACACAGGGGACAGATCAGTCCTTTTGCAGCAGCACTAAGGGGTCTTGCTTTGCCACAGATCTCTTGCGTGTTGCGTTGGGACCACAAACACCCAGGCTTTTTCTAGATGACTGATGTTGCCCTGCTAATGTGCTGCCACTGCCATGTGCTGGTCATGAGCCTGCTGCACCAACACTAAGGGACATCTACATCTGGGGAGAGAGGCAGTTTAGGGGAATGCAGAGGTCTGTACATACTCACTGTGGTCACCTAAAGACTTCAGAGGACAGATCTCACTGCAGAAGCATAGGACGTGAATTCATGGCTATGGCACTTGCCTACTGGTGTGTGGTGTAAGGTGGTTTCTTTGCTGACAGCAAGCTAAGATCGTTGCATTTCCAACTCTACATGCCTAACTCAATCTCTGTAAAAGTCCATCTCCCAAGGACTCATCTCTCCATTCAACAGCAAAAGAGAAACCCTTCTGCAGGGAGGCTTCAAGCAGAAGCTGGGAATACATGGACTAAATACAGGCTGAAGTTCCTTTTCCAGTCCATCCCCTAAATGCAGCAGTGCAAGGTTTGGCTGCGGGCAAAGCTCTTCCTTACAATGCACTCCTGACTCTAAAGGCAGCTGTGTCTGGAGGAACGGCAAATGTTTGCTCCAGCCAATTGGGGGTCAGTGATTCAAAACAGCTGCCCACTGCCAGCACAGGCCATGGGAGCAAGCAGAGCAAAACCAGAGCAAACCTCCATGATGAGAAACCAGCAAATGAGTCTAATGAGTAGACTTTCTGAAGTGTCCAGTAAGCCTGGCAGCTGTTCTGGGTCTGCGCTGCTTTTGGTGGAGCAGCGCACTGGGTCCTGCTTCAGTCTTTAATAGAGGGAAGTGGTAAGAGTTGATTTTCTCATTTGTATTCCTGCTCAGAAGCAAGAAGCAAATCTGTTCTTTTGAATTCTCAACATGTATCCAACCAAACCACTGTATGCCCTTTGGATGGATTAATCTACCTGCTCCTAGCTTCGCTCTCCAATTCCTTCTCTGCTTGAGCTGCTATATGGTATTCCTCATCATGCCACAGGAGCCGTTTTCCCGTCTCCTTTCTTGTCCGAATCCTTTCACAGCACTGCTGGACACAAGACAACAAATACAAGTAGCTGTGTGGGTGCTGGCTGCCTCTTCCCTGATTTAGCCAGCAAGATGTGCTGGCAGCATGCTTGTAGGCCACCCATCCCTGAGCTGATCAGCACAGCATGCTCCTTCCTTCTCTGCTCTCTGACTTCCAAGATGTAATGCCAAATGAGCCATCAAAACGTACAGAAAAAGGGTGATTTCAGTTTGCCAGTGACTTAATGTTTCCTTGTGTCCTGGTTTGAACAACACAGGACTACTTTCTCTTCTAATGCTTGGGAAAACTGCACTTTTAGAAGACTCTACTGCCTGAAATTGTGAAAATATTTACTTTACAGCCAGCTATGGTATGTGGGTTTCAATGTCTCAGTGATTTCAAGCTCACCAGGTGCAGGGATGAGGACAAGTGAGATCTGGACACCTGACGCAAGCTGGCCAACAGGATTATTTCATACTATGAACATCACATTCAATATAAATTAGAAAGTCTGCTGTGAACTGCTCTCTCTCTCCCTTGATAGTGGCAGTCCAGAGAACTTCTTGCCCTGGTGCTGGACCCCTGAGCTCTTCCCTTCCTCCCAAAGCCGTCACACTTGCAGTGCCTGACATTTGCTGTCCACTGCTGGGAGTGCAGAGCTTCCTACTGATAGAATTGGCTGAGTATAATCCTTGTATATTTTATATTGGTATCAGGAGCAATACTGGTTCTTCAGTATTATTAATGTTAATTATGTACTATTATTCTATTAAATTTGTTTATATTTCAACCCTTGTGTTTCCTTGTTTTTCCCCGATTCCCCTTCCCGGGTGGGGAGGGGTCACTGGGTGATAGAACAATTGTCTAAACAACAATAAACTGTTGTGGGTTTCTCAAACGATAACACCTTGTTACAACAATATATATGGAGAAGCATTATTTCTGGAAAACCTTTTCATACTCCATGGAGTATTAAATAGGCAGCACTGAGTTCCCTTAGTTTAAATTGCTTCCTCTGTCAAGGTAAATCCTGTGCTCAGCCCCCCTCCATCTCGTGTTCATTTTGCTGGCTTTAGCAGACTGCTTCTCCCTAATTGACCAATTATGATCACTGTAACTAAATCAATCATCCATCTAGAGGTGGATGCCTGCATTTATTTATCTGGATCAGGAATGCTGTAGATAATAGGTCATTAAAAATTACACTTTCCATGCCACAGATATCATGAGCCTAACTGGCAAAGAATGAACTTTTAGATAAGAAAGAAGGCTTAGGAGGGTCAATCAGGTTATAATTGGCTTGGATTCTTGCCCTTTCATACACTGGCTTTATTAAAACCCTATAGTTGGAGACAATAGCTTATCTTTGCTTCGGTGCAATTATTGTTAAAATGGGGATTGCCTACACATGATATCCACTACCAGCAAATCTGAGATTATCAAACCCTTGAGCCCATCAGATTATAAAGCTAAAGGTCATCTTGTAGAGAAGATAGAGAGGACAAAAGCACTCTTATTCTGCCAAACTAAGCTCAAGCCTCTGCAGAGCATGATTGAGTTCTGAAATAAAACACCGCAGGTCTGAAAGGAGCCCGCCCACCCTGAGTTACATAAGCCCTACAGCTGAGACATTCCTCTTGGTACTCAGATGGGTAGATGTAGTTGAGACATTTCCCTAGCCTGGAAATGTCTCAGCAGCTCCAACAATATCACAAAACAATCCCCTGTTACGAGCATTTGCTCTGGGGAAGCAGAGAGAAACCCCTCTTAAGTCTTTCTCAAACTGATTTTCTCAGCTCTCTCTCTCTCTCGACATCTGTTTTCAAGCTAGCGAAAGGGAAAAATGTGGCTGTAATGAAACTGGCCAGCAAGCCCAAAGCCAAGGAGCTGCTTATATGGTATTGCATTCCCCAGGGCAGACCCACAGCCCTTTTTTTGACAAGACCACCAGAAGTAGGGTTCCCACTTGTTTTCCTACTGCCCATCACCTGGTTTTGCTGGAGTGCACCTTTTTCCCCTGGTATGGAACCAAGCATCCTCACTCTGTGGGATCTGGCGAGAGCATTGCTGTTGATTTGCTCTACAACTTGGTTTGCAAATGTCGAGGTCAACCCTTAGGTATTTCAAACAACAGGGAAGCCAGGTTGCTTGAAGGAAGGCATCCAGAATAGCATCAGAATGAATGCACAGCACCTGGTGATCATCAGCAGCATTTTTTTCATTGCGCTGTTGCTCTCACCCCTCACCTTTGTAAGACAGCATTTGTATGAAAGGCATGGGAACTGAGAGCTCTTGAATCTCAGCCTCGTTTCTTCTCCTTGCTTGCCATTTGGCTTGGAGCGACATATACATAACTTTATACATCCACTTTTGGAGGTATCATGAGGACTTATCAGACACATGTGTATAAATAATGGTTTCTACGTGCAGTATCATGCGGTTTACAGTCAGCATGACACTAAGCTTGGAGAGCAACAGCAACACAACCCTTTTGATATATCCAAGGATTCCTGAGGAGTGTGATGGCTTCTGAGACAGCTGATGATCAAGACAGCTTCCAAACAAATCCTCCCCTTGGAAAGAAACTCTAGGATGGATTTGGAGAGTGCCCATGTTGTTTTTATTCATAATCTTTCCTCACCTGCCCCATTTCTTACAGGCTTTTTTAATATTGGGGAAAGGAAGAAAAAAAAAACCAAAAGATTGCAAAAATTTACCAGCTTTTGGTCCCTAGAAAGTGCAAAATTTTTTTGAGATCTTGTCCCCATTCATTTACCCCTAATACATATGCATGTCTTAAAAATCAGACCAGTGATAAAAAAGTCCCTCCTTTATAGGCCAAGCAATACATTTTGACAAAGCGTGCATTCATAGAATAATTTTTCTGTAATAAACATCTACCTTTTTACCATATATTTTTTAATCTGTCAGCTACATCTTACATGTATGTGCAATAGCCAAATATTTAAAAAGAAAGAAAATGCATGCATTTTTAACTCACATTTAGCCTGAAGTGGCTTCATAATTTATGACTTGAGTTTGCTGCTGCTATGATTGAGAGCTGGAGAAAGGGAAGCCTCCAAGTAGGGAACATGGGAATATAAAGGGAATTGGCACTCACAAGGAGCTGAGAAAGTCTTGGGCTTGTCGCCTCATTTTGACTCCTATCAATGCCAAGTGTAAAATAATAGTCTGATTGAGAGCTAAATGCCATCTAGATTTCCCACTGAGTCCATTAATTCCCTTCTTTTATTGTGGCAGAAAGTATTAAATACATCATGATAGAATCAGGGTTTCATGCAGGATCTGTATTCCAATTACACAGCATCCTTTCCTAATTCAATACATTGTATTGATTTGTTTGGGGGTAGGGGGGATTCTCCTCTCACACCCTAGGTTAAAAAGAGCAATTTATTCTTTCTTTACCCTGTAGTTGAAATTGCAGGTGTTTTTGTCAAGCTTCTTCCTATCAGACCTGGTGCATTAGCAAGAAGAGTAGTTGCTTGCAAAGAAATATGTGAATAGTGGACATGCTTTGTCTAGTCAGATCACCTCTCTGCATTCTTTGAGGATTATCATCAATGATTAATTCAAAAGTGACACCTGCTATAGACAGCCTAGCTAATTATTTGCAAATTTTTCCGTTTCTGCTGAAGTTTTAGCAACCAGCCTGTAAAGATGACTCTGAGCTGTGTTTCCACAATAAAGTGCTTCTAGGAATGACACAAACTGCTTTTTCTAGCCAATGCAAAAGACATTTGCTTCCATATCACCACAAAAACAATATTAAGCGGCTGCCTAGCACTGCTTTCTGAAGGCACTTCTATCACCGATCAACAGAATTTAATAACGTCCACATTTAATTCCACATACTGGAGCTGGGCTCCCAGCAAAAGACACAGGGTGTATGGAGGGGCTGTTTTGAAATTCAAGTTCTCTCACAGGCAAGGGAGCAGCTGGAGATATTCTAGGTTGAAACATTTAGCCAGGGCCAAATGAGCAGATCTGAAAGGACAGGGGCAAATTATGCTTTAAAGTTTATTTTTCACTCAGTGCTGGAATCACTCTTTTAAGAAGCCCAGAAAAGAGTTCCCCCATCAACCCCTTTTCTCTTTTCTTTTTTTTCATATGGTAAATGCAGGGTGTTGGATGTGTGTTTGAGAAACACAATGAAAAGGACTAATTTGACTGGAAGAATGCACAGTCTAGCTGATACCCAGAAAGTCAAGCAAAAGCATGTTTGGGGTGCATATCACCAGTTCCTGTCAGGGTGGGTGAGGGGACATCAGTCTGGAACATCAATGAATTTCCCAGGAGACAGACTCTTCCCATTGCACTAGGTTGTGTAAAACAGCAGCCTCACCATCCCACGCGTTGTGGTCCCTACTGGGATGTGGGGATGCTCTGAAGATGGTCAGTGCGGTCCCAGGCTCCTAAATTGAGTGCTTCCAGTGATGGTGGGAACCCTCCAAGTCTCTCCTGTTCTACCTCATCCTTCTCTGCCCACCTACAAAAAAAGGTCATGCTGACACCAGAGTAACTCAAAACAACAACCGACCATTAACTGTTCTTCATAAGGTTGTTTTTTGGCTTGTGAGGGAGGGTGTTTGCTAAGGTAGGAAGAAGCAAATAGTTCACAGAGATTTGCATAAAGTCCTATATATATATATACACACATATATATATTACCAAAAGTTTATCCTACAGGACAGATATTCTCCCTGTTTCTATCTTCTTGTTTTGTCCTGTCACTTTGAGGAAAGTTTAAATAAAAACTATAAAATCTGCATGGAAAAGTGGTAGTAAAACAGTCCCAGATGTCAAATTGGAGACCTGGGTGTAGGAAAACATTGAGTACTTAGAGTTAAGGACAGGAAACCTAAAAAGAAAAACAAACCAACCCTATCATGACCAGGCTTCTAGGTCTTGGGAAATTTAGGTGCTGAATAAAAATGGAAGAGAGGGCTATCCAGTAGAAATCAAATGTAATCAAAGTCAGATGAGAATATAGCCGGGTTCAGGCACATTTCCAGGAGACAATACACACAGCTTTAGCGCAGTTCATAGCAGGCTGCAAACACTACAGCCCCCTCATGCAACAAGATGATCTGTAAATTGTACTGCCACATCACATTAAA
The DNA here is from genome assembly GCF_000708025.1 of Charadrius vociferus. Classification (NCBI taxonomy): domain Eukaryota; kingdom Metazoa; phylum Chordata; class Aves; order Charadriiformes; family Charadriidae; genus Charadrius; species Charadrius vociferus. The sequence goes on from NW_009648150.1 coordinate 1,262,647, forward strand.
AACAAACAAACAAACAAACATAACAACAAAACAAAACCAGCCAGACGTAGTGGCAATAACCCCGGTGAGCTGCAGTAACCTGCAACTCTAGTGAGTCATACATGTTCCTCTAGAAGAGACTTCACTAAGAAAGCCACCAGGTGATGTGCCAGTCCAGGGAGAACCCACAGCGATGATCCGTGGGGTTGTACTAGGAACACCAATGAACAGGCCAACAGCAAGAGGGAAGGGAGCATGCAACAGGCTCTACGCTGGACCGTCCCAGTGTCACCCATGTGCAGTAAGGCATGGCTCAGCCCTCAGCATCATGGCTTGGTTGGATTAAGGTAGGCAAGGTGCCTTAGCAGCATTTAGCTGTATCTAATGACAATAATAGCTCCTGTCCCCATCCCAAGGTTTGCACTACTCATCTTACAGAAACAACAGTGCCTCTTCTCTTCACAACCCTTACCTCCAAGCAGATACCTCCCTCTTCTGCATGCACATCTGCTGGGCAATTACCTCCAGTCCTGCTTACTTACGCTTTCTGCCTGCCCGCAACACTCTCTGCAAAAGGCTTGGGCTTTGCTGATGGTGCCTGGCCACCTCCATCCCTTCTCATGCTTTTCTCGCTGTGACAAGCAGTAAGGATACATCAGGGAGGAAAACCACGAGTCTGAAAGCTTTCAAGATTTTCTTCACTGAGCCCTTCACCCCACAGCATCCTCTCTCTGGATTTCATCTTGCTGTCAGACTATCTGTGCTTTTCTCACTGCTTCCATGGTTTTGTTGCTCTCTTCTCAGTCTCTGTCCACTTATAAATAATGCCGCCTGCCAAATACCAACCACTCCCCAGCATTTGCCATCAGATCCCAGCTAACCTTCTTCACCCAGATCACTTACCATCTCTCCAGCCTTTCAGGTGACCCTGTTTTGGATGACAGCCTTGTTCTTACAGCCATCTTATTGCAAAATATTGCACCTCCTCCTTCCTAAACAAGGAGCGTCTGCCAGGTTCACCTCACCTGTAGCATGCTGTGAAGATAGCACTAGAGAAACATCTCTCCTCACTTGAACGAAGATATAAATAAATTCCAGAATGGTGCTATTTCAAAGTTTATTTTAATAGCAAAGCAGTTTGCAAAATAGACATTCTCAGCCAAGAAATTCTTGTTTCCTTCGCTCCTTACTCTGTAATAAATGCCCTGCTGGAAGCAATCCTAAACCTCAGCCTTAGGTACAGCACAGCATTTCATACCTTTCTTCCCCACAGCTGAAGCTCCTTGGCCAGACTGAACTTCTTGGAGCAGAGCCAAATGTCCCTTTTGACTTGAAAACAGGCATCCTGGGGGAGATAGTCCAACCCACAGGCTATTTTCATAGGATGGAGATGTGGCACTGGAGAAGAACGAGACACAAACACCTCCGAGGTGCCACCCGAGGAGGATGCATTTTTACATGAAAAAAATATCTCAGATTGTTTCAAAACAAACACCATTTTGGTAGTTTTCCCTGGTTTTCAGGATATTAAAGTCTAGCCTTGGTACCTCTTCCCTTGCTAGCAGTGGTCTGGTAAAACCATACCAGAACCTGCACATCCCTTGCACTTATACCAGAGATGCTGAGATCCTAACTCACCTGTCCTTCACTAACCAAATTACTTAATTATTCTTAGAAGAGTGAACTAACCTCCCATCACTGAGAAATAAGCAAGGCTGTAGGTTTTGTCAGCAGAAGTAATTTATTTTTGTTTCCAAAATAAAAAAGTAAATCTGCATACCTTTTTCTTAACAATTCCGGGCTAGAAGTTCAGCTCATAGCAGCTGGTATAACTCCATGATATCCACTGGAGCTGGGACAATGCCCATGAGCTGAGTGATGGATTATCATGAGTGAATGAGCAGTGATCAGGGTAACACTTGGATTCAGCAGTGTAAGATTACAAATGAGGGGTTTCTGGGGTTATTTCTTTTCTTTTTTTTTTCCCTTTTGGTTTCAGCCACGTATAGGTGGGGAAATTTTAATCCGAGATTGCTGAGCTTTTACAATCATTTTTTTTTCCTGTGAGCTTGTCCTCCACCTGCAGATAATGGTCTCTGAAAATTTTCCCCCAAGGAAATAATAAATTAAGCTTTCAAAGTTATTTCAGCAGTAGGTGGCACTGCTGGGACTGAAACCTGAAAGATGCAAATTTTGCTCTCAGAAAGGACTGTTGGGATTATAATTGCTATAAAATATCCCATATATGCAGGTTACCCGAATAACCATGTGTTGATTATAAATTGTTTCCATAATTGCACTTTTAGTGCATGGAGTTTCTAAAAGATTTGCAAATGCTCTGTTGTGGAAGAAGGGGAGGTTGCATGACCTGTAGTAAGTAAACTGGTAGGCTGCTAGCAATTAAATTTTTATTTATGTATTATTTATCATAATATATACCTTATAGTTAAGCTTTTTTTGGAGTGTTTATCTGGCTTACAAGGTAATGAAGCAGCTTTCTATTGTGGGGAACATTTGATTTATAGCCTGCAGAATATCCTTGCTCTCATATAACAGGATTACACCGAGTTCTTTCCTACGCCTAATCTCTAATAGATATTGTTATAAAATGCTGTTACACATTCTTTAAGGCATGAACATGTGTAACACTCAGATGGACTGAAGCTGTTAATTGAACATGCTGTATTTCTTTGAGAAAAGCTGTGGGCAAGTAGGGTTCTCATGATCAACACAAACAAAGTGAGATGGCTTGTCGTTATAAAGGTGAGCTTTATAAAGGTGAGTACCATCATCGGAACCTTGCATTTTGTTTCATATCCAAGTGATTCATCATCACCTGGTCTTTAAGGCAAGCATTTCTAGCAGCTCAGCTCCAAACCTGCAAGATTCTTTTTCACTAGTGTGGGTAATTTTGGGATGATCCCAGTGGTATTGATGTGCTTGCTGGTGTGCTAGCAAACCAGGCTCTATGTCCAGTGAGGGCATTTCCAGCTTTGTTCCTTCAGCACTGCAACCCAGGCTTGAAACCAGAGTGTGAAACGTACATCAGGAAGGGGATGGGGTCTCTGCTGGAAGGGCAAGAGCTTGTTTGGAGCGCAGCAGTGGAGATACAGTTCTCTGTTGTGGCTAAGGGAGGCTTCACATGAGTGCAGTTCTTCTGTCATGAGCAAACGCAAAAGGGTGTGTGGTGGGGTTGCAACGACACCCCAAAGCAGCGTCATTGCCTCTTGCACCGTCTGTTCACATACAGGAGACCGCAGCTTTCCAAGGTGAGATTTCAAGCCACAAATGGCCAAACCTGTGAAGTCCTGGGGTGAATTTATAGGTGCTTATAGCTGAGGAAGGTTGGAAACTGCAGCTGCCGTTAAGGAAATTGCTTTAGCATGTCTCGCTTCAAGAACGATCTTCCGTTATTTTGATTTCTGTGGGAATTTAGGCTTTGGGGCAGTCAACCAAGACCTCTATTTGCACATAAAAACCTCAAGCCTGTGGAGGAGGATACGCCTGCTTTGAAAAACCATAGACCAAAGCACAAGAAAGTATAACTGTATTTCTCTTTGGCACAATTGTCTATGTAAGTATCAGGCTGTGGTAGTTCTCAGTAAGCAAGCATTTGCTTAGAAAAGATGAGGAAAAAGAATAAAAAGCTGGAAGAAAGTATTCCTTGTGTAAAAAAAAAAAAAAAAAATAAAAAAAATTATGTGGAACATTTCTTCCACAGCACAACCCTGCCTGCATTTGCAGCTGCAACGTGCGTGAAAACAAATAGCACCATTTAGGGCAAACTTTTCCAAAATAAGATAAGCTTATAAAATATGCACTGGAACAAAAGGAACTAAAACTAGTGTGCCTGCAAACTAGTGTACCAGCAGCTATCTCGTTTAGGTGCTGCTTGCAAAAGCAAGAAACTGGAAAGTACTGTTAAAGAGATTAATTCTGCACTGATCAGAGTTTTAGCCAGGTATCCCATATGAACCCACAAGCACAACTAGGCTGAGCAGCTTGCTTAATTTTGGGGTTGCTCATCTCATGCCTGTATCAATATTATGGCATCATTTCTGCTGCTTGTCCTGTTTCTGAGGCATGCAGGGCTGCTCAAGAAGGCTGGACACTTTGTACCTAGCAGGTACATCCAAAATGGATGTTTCTTTTCTTTTCTGTTCTGTTCTTTTCCCTCCTGAAACTGGGAAAGAGGCATTCTTGTGTTATGAACATTGTTCTTAACTAACTATAAAATAGAAATAGTAAAACAAATGACCAAATAGCATTCTAGGCACACACTGGTAACTTTTGTCACCATGCCAGCACATGATTTATAAAAAAAAAAAAAGGAAGAAAAAGGCAGAAATTACCTTTGGAAATAACTTACCATTTCCTCTTCAATCTTTTCATCTCCTTTCACTTTGTTTTGGTTGAAAAGCAACAATAGAAAGTCAAAGGTGGGAGGAAAGACATTTTCATGACAGGATTGTGGAATATGCAACGGCTTAGGGAAAAACACTTCTTGCCAGTCTCATTTATATTCAGTAACTCAGTAGGTTTTTCTTTTTTGTGTACACATATACATATATAAACACGCAGGTGGTGCCAGGATATTTTTTTTCTGCGTTTACTTTGCCTTTGTCATCCTTGTTGTTTTTAAATAATAATCATTATCCCAGTTTTTCATTTGAGAAGCAGATCATGCCAGGAATGTAAAGATGATGGCACCTCATTTCCTGTGATCTTAAAATCAAAATTCAAGTGTTCTGTCATTGAATTGTGTTGTGTTGTAAGAAGACAGAGACAAAGACTGTGGTGTTATTGCCTTGTTTGGGTTTTGGATTTCCCGCGCTTCCAAAGGAATAAAGGGAATGAAGCATTAAAGACAGTTGAGGATCATGGAAAGGTATTATTGTTGTTGTTCTCAAGGAACAAAGACTTTCTTTTAATATATTTTAATGTTTTTTACCTACTTCCATCCATCTCCCTCTCTCCTGCTCCTCTGGCTGCTCTGTAATTTCAGAGTGATATCTTAGGCAGAGAGAGCTTCACTAAATGTCATTCATTTTTTTCAGAACGGATGAACTAAACCAAGACCTAGAGTAATGCGTGGGGTTTCTGGTTGTGGAGATTCAATTGCTTCTTTTGACCTCATTTATTAAAACAAAACCAAATCAGGCCAAATCAGGCTGCCAAAATATGAACTTGGGAGTCTATGTAATTTTTTATTTTTTAATATTTAAATATTTAAAAAAAAAAACGTTGGACACAGTTTTAAGGTTAGCAGCATTTTAAATTCAAAAATGTTCATTTCATGATGCCCTGGACAGGAGAAAATGAGAGCAAAACCTTTCCTTTTTTCATTTACAAAGTTCTATCCTGGAGAACTCTGTTTGATTTTAGTGAGGTTATTCCTGATTTGCAGGAGGAGAGGGCGGATTTTCTTTACTGTCCACAGCATGCCCTACCTATGGAACAATGGGGAGATGGGAGATAACTATTGACTATACAGGGAAACAAGTGTAACTTTTGACTTTGAATTTGTTGGCAGATATCGCGGTGATCTCATCTTCACTTCTGATGATCCCCTTTACGCAACTTTATTCACAACTGTTTTTATACACCTGCTCCTTCCCATCAGTAATTGTCATTCAGGGTGACTTCAATACAACTCAAATCCAATTCTGCAGCATGGTCTGGGGAGCCTAGCGATGATGAGCCAGATGTTGCTGTAGGTATGAGACCAATGGATTTGAAATCTCTGAATCTACCAGTGGATTTGCACAAGAGCACCAGGAAAAAGTATTGCAATCTCAGCATGAGTGCTAGGAAACACAGACCAAGAGATATGCACGTTACCCACCATTACTCTGTCTCAAAGACTCATCTTGTTACCCCCCTGATATTAACTGTTCAAGAGGAGCCAAGACAAATGAAGAGGATCTACTTCCTTGAAACAAATCTACAGTAATGTGCTAAGCAGTGCTAAAACACTTCTTAAAAATGCTTTTTCAAATCCATACATGAACACTATCTACCTCCAGTGTCATAACTAAGCTAAAGGTCAAGCAGGGCTCAACCAGGCCATATATCCAGTACTGAAAAATCAAACATTGGGACTGTCACAGTCAAAAGACATGGCATATGGCACCTGAACCCACAGCTTCACATGTGTTGGGCATCCCTGTGTAGCTGACAAGACCAGCTCTGCCCTGGTGTAAATAGTCAGAGTGTAGTCATCACACTAATGGAGAGGTAGGTACCAGCTGAACCAGTCCACCCAGCTCTGGAAAGCTTTCCAAGGTGCCCAGATCTCCTCTTTGCCTGAAAGGATGCAGCAACATCTTTAATATATTATATCTACATAAATACATGGATAATAAATGTATTAATTTAGGAACAAGCAACAAGTCAAGGAAAAGACCCAAGCAAAGCAGTAGTCGGCTTTTGCTGTCCACAGCTAATGATCCCATCCCATAGACTTGCTTATAAAAGTAGAGGGGACTTCCCTTTACCTTGACCCAATTCAGCGTTTGCTGACTGTCAGTGGGGATTTTATCACCGATGGCAAACAAGAATACAGCTACATCAGCACCATGAGTTTTTACAAATCTTACTCATGCTAAACTCAGGTGCAAGTCCTCTCCATCTTATTTCCACAAGCATTGAGAGGTACTCAATAAAGGCTGAAGGTCAGGTTTTGCTTTTTTTTTGCACTGAACAGCTATTAAAGAACCTAACCACCATACTCGCAGAAGACTGCTGATCCAATTTTACATAAGATGAATAGCAAAACATTGAGCCTTTGGTTTATCGATTTGCCTTGTTTCCTCATGTCCCCGCACCTGTAACAAAGCAGGGGATAATACACCTTTCCTGCATCCATCACCTGCCAGCTTTCGTGGCTCTTGCCCAACCTATCTAACAATCCTGGCATCCAGTCTCCCCTTCGCTACAGTAGCCACTTTTGTCTCTTGTCAACTAATTAGACCTTACAGGCACATTACCAGCATGGGCAGACAACAAGACCTAGAACAATTACAGTTTTTATGTTTAAAAAAATGTACCAGATGTTTACTGAATCTTATCCAAAGGGATTTTATGGAAGCCTTGGTGCACTCCCAACAGAATGGCATCTGTGAATCTCCAAATGGCAAGATTTCATTAATTCCTCAATAGGCTCACATTTCTAGTGAGGACCTGGATTTTTCTTGTTTTTCTCCAAACGGTGTAACAGATATCAATGGAGGAGGATTGCCACTCATGCCATGTTGCAGCATTTCTCAGCTGCTAGGGCATTTTGCAAAGTTTTGTTCCTCAGCATCAGAAGGTTAAGTGAAGAAAGCTGCTGAATTTTGGAACTGGCAGGATACTAAACTTTCTATGAGGGTCGAATTGCACCTGCAGGATGGAAGACTAATTGGAATTATCCATGAAAAGGAAAAAAAAAAAGAAAAGGCTAGAAACTAATATGAAAAAGTTAATGATCACTAAAGGATGTGGTAGTGAAGGAGGGAGAAGGCATAAGGTATATGGCAAGGTTATGGTGTGTACAAATGCCAATCTAGTTCATTAGCAGGGTAGTTTACCTCCACTAATGGTGCATTATTACCCATTAGGGTGGAGCAAGATTAACAGGTGATCAACAAAAAAAGACACCCATCTGTAAGGTATTACCATTGCAGCCATATGCCAAGGCAGTGACTCTAGGTCTCCCGACCCTTCCCAGCCCCCAGGAGTTTAGCAGCCTCTGTGCTCTGCACATCTGCAGCTCGGACCGACTGGTGTTGGCTGCCACGTCCCAGTCCAGATGATTTATGAAGTTAAACAGGCTCAGGAAGCCCCTGTTTGTCCACAAGCAATATTCACACCTCTGTTCAGGCCAGGGGAGACTGAGACCAGACTTCTTCCCGTGATGCCTGCTACAACAGGACCTGGAGACACAGCACTGCTCATAAATCATTCCAGCGGGGGAGAGGCCTTTATCAAGGCAACGCTTTTGTCTGTTCTGTATCCGATAGCCATGATTCTGCAATAAAGGCAGAAATATTGTTGACTTCCACAGTAATTTACTACAGGGAAAAATCAGGTAGTAGGTTCAATACAAACTTGACAGCTATAAGTAGCACTCAGCTGTGTGCTGAGGAAGCTTGATCTTCTCACCCCACAGGAAAGGAAAATAGGATTGCTTATGGTGTTTTCCTCCTATTCCTCATCTGTCACTTCCCTCCTCATTGTCTCCCCAATTCCCTCTGATTTTACATATACAGTTTTTGGCACTTCTCTTTCTCTGGACTTTTGTCCAAGAGAAGGAAGGGAAAAACGAAACCACAGGACAAACATCTCCTGAAGAAAGGATTGCCAGACAGTTACCAGAGATAGACATCTGTGCTTTCTGGGACTGGCAGGAAACAGAAGAATGAGTGGTGGCATCTTTAATGTGAAATGTGTATGCAGAACAGGAATTCAGGGGGCCAAGCAGATACAATTAAGTTCACGCACACCTTCCCACTGGAGGACTACTGAATAGTTAACCAAGATTTTAATTAACTTATTACAAGCTCATAGTGATTAAAATAAAATATTCAGTGGCGGAAAGAATTAAAGCTTACCTGCCTATATCTCTTTTTCCTGATGTTGTCTGATAACTGGTGGGATTCCTACAGTAGAGGAATCCCTTGATAGTCCCTCATAATTTCCTTCATCTCAGCACCTTCTCTCCATCTCCCTCTGCTCCCCCAAAGCTACCTCTGTGAGGAGCCTGTGGCAGGGTAGAAAGCCCAGAAATGTAATATCCATAGCCAGAATGCATTTCATACCCCACTGGGTACCACTAAGAATTCCCCCCCCCTCCATCTGTAGACACCATTTGTGGTATTAAAGAGAGGGAGGTCCTCTACCATCTGAACACCATGGTGGGAATTACACATTTTGATCCACAAGTCCTCCACAGACATACATGTCTCCAAGTAGATTTTCTTTGAATAAGACAGACAGGAAAAAGCTAATACGTGGGCCACTTCCAGGCAGGCTGTGATCAGACAAGATGAATCAGTGTTGTTTTACAAGATGCTTCAGTGGTAAACGTGGATGGATATGTCTGGAGGAGGGGCAGAGTAGTGGCTGAGACTTGGCATGGTGAATTTGATGCTTTGTGCACTGGACTAGGAGAGAGATGATCCTACGGAGGCAGCTTCCTGGAGCACAATGTACTACCCAATGTATAATAAGATCTACACTGTGAAAAAGCCAAAACTGTGCCCGCCCCATGCCAGGGACCAACCTCGCATGGAGCTGCCTTGGCACATTAGGAGAAATGATGAACCAGCTATGCTTGGCTTCCAGCAGCAGGACCCGAAACAACTTTTGGCTCAGCAAATGGGCCTTTCAGGAGACTCAAGCCATACCAAGTTGTCTCCTGTAAATGCTTAGGTGTTGTTCAGGGGCTAACTTTTGGCATCTCATTTCATTTAGAAGTAAAGACATACTGAAACACTGCAGGCTCATGCCCTTTCCTTCTGAAGAGGTTGTGATGGGGACAGCAGGAAAGAGACTTCCAGAGTCTAAATCATCTAGGAAAGGAAATAAAATGTAATACTTTTTTCTCAGTCCATGGTCTGTCACTTTCCCTTTTCATTTCATTTTCTCCAGTGGCCAACCCCTGGGCTCATTTGCCACACTTGGAAAAAAAAAAAAAAAAAAGAAAGGGATCTTCAGAAGATCATCACGACTCCTACAGCTGTCTCTCCTCAGATCCCAATGTGATTTCTTCAGCTGATGGATTCAGAGCACGTTGCAAACAGCATTGGAATGGCTTGTAACTGTGCATCTACCCCCTTGGAGATATTGAGGTGTTTAAGGAGCTCCCCTTCACGTCTTCCACTACTAAAAAGAACTTGTATCACATTTGTGTGATGGCTTGCAAGGAGAGCAGGGGACAAAAGACCAGCAGGTTAGCACCAGCAGCTTGTAGTCATCAGACAAGCTTTACAATGAGAAGTTAATGGTGGGAAAGCAGAGAACTGAAAATACTCTTTGAGAGCTAAATCCCTCTCAGCTCAATGCTTCAGACGTCAGTTCTGCTGCTTTTCCTCCTGCTTTTTTTCTCAACACTGGTCTAATTGGGAAGTTACCTTGTGTCCTCAGCTGAGTCCAGGTCCCATTGCCTAGGCTCTAGTGCTGGTTAGGACCACCTCAGTGCAATCAAATTCACACTGTCACATGCAAATATATATCTGTGAAATAAGCCTAAGGACCATCTATTCTCCTCCTGCACACCACAACGCCAGAGGGGTGGAGGCATTTGAGCTGACCTGGTTTCAGACATCTAAGAACACTGGCGCCCGATGATCTACAATCAGTGGAGATAACGGGCACTTTCAAGGGCAGCTGAGCCCAGCTAGTTTTGAAACCATCTCAGGACAGCATTGGTAACCCTCATGAGGGGCATGTCGCACCACTGGGTATCAGAGTGTAGGCATGGTAGTCCCCCCTTCACATATTCCCAACTGTGATAGGAGCTGTGGGGTGCTGCGACCATTGTAAGGTCTTGTTACTGCCAAAGCAAGAAAGCTGAAATCCATGCTCTTCAGGGGAAATCAAGAAAAAAATTAAAGTAGAATTGACAGCAATAATAATTTCGGTGGAATGGTGTATTACTAGCACTGTTATTGCATCCACTGACTTTATTAAAGTGTATACACAGTGTGCAATAATGTAATTAAATTTCACAATGTGTAATAGTGATTTTTTATGCAACGCAACAACTGCACATTAGGGAAGGGAATTGGTTCCCATTATGGAGCCAGCACAAATCTTGCACCAATACTTCACACCTGACAGTGCATCTGTTTGGCCTCAAGCCTGGACTATAAACCAGTAAGAGCTGGAGAATAGCCTATGGCAGGGATTTTATCCCTGTGGCTCCAGAGATGCCCCTGTGCTGCCTCCTGTCCCATGTTTTCCTATATGGACCACATCACCAGATCCCAAGGGAGCCCAGTGCACAGCTCCTCCCTGCACCTAAACAGCCTGAAATGCATGTAGGAGGAGAAAACCCTTTGTTGAGTAGGGAGTATCTCTAGCTCCCTTGGAGAAAACTATTTAGGAACTAGGATGTGCCCACAACACATGAACTTGTCCAGATGGGAAGCAAGTGAGCAGCACGGCATGAGATCAGGGAGGGAAGATGAGCCACCATGGAGCTGGGGGCTAAATAGGGGCCAGTAAGGGGATACTAGCGAGGCAAAAGGGAAAGGGATCTTAGAAGTCCTCTTTGACCACCCACCCAATATTCTCTCCCTCAAGGAACTGCACTCCTGATCCAGAGACATTCACTGCACCTGAGCGCAGCTGCTGACATGCGAGTAAAGTGCCACAGAGCCTGGCACAATTAGCATAGATGGGGACAAATAATTTCTAGCATCATGTCTCCTATGATGATGCCCCTGATGACCACACTGAAACACTTGCGGCTCATGCTGGAAAAGGGCACAGTATTGACCAGCTTGCATGTCCAGCAATGCAGGGGAAAGCTGCAGCAGAAATGTAGCCCTCAGCACATCCAAAGCTTGGCTTAATCCTGCCCAGCCGACAGCACCGCACAGTGCTGCGACTTGCTCTTGAAAGGCTAATTGTAACAACAAACATTTTACGACTTCAGAACAAATCATTATTTCTCTCTCCCTCCGAGTGGGCTTGTTTTAAATGCCACTTGCGCTGTCTCCACTGTTAATGAGCATGAGTTGACCCATTTATACTTTGCTGCACTTTCTGCAGCAAATCATGGCTTTACTGCAAAGGTATAGAATATTACAGACACAATTTCATTGGCAAGATTTTTTTGCTTGCGAACCCATTAGTATTTTCCCTGAACAGTTTTTCCTCCCTCATCTTGCTAGAATAGAGAATTGCTCTTTTGCAGGTCTATTCTCTCTGCTATTCCCTTGGCTTGAGTGAAATATATATGAGATGACTCAGAGTTTGAACTCTCAGTATATGTTTCTAATACAAAGTTTCTGCGTGTCTGGGGACCTAAGACAGATATTTAATTTTAGATAAGAAATGCTGGTGACATCATGCCTTTGATTTCTTTGCTGGATGTCTATGCAGCCAGCACATGGTGAAGCTGTTCAGCCATAACAGCCTCATCGCATCTAGGAAACCGCTTAATATTCAGTGTAGATGCAGAGCAGCAGCAGCCTCTTGGGTGGTGCTTAGCAGGAGCGCACACTGGAGCTTTTAACCCCAGTGAATCCATACAATAACATCTATGTAAGGGTAATAAAGGATCTTGCAAGGAAAGCTAGGTTTTCTAAGACCTTTTAGCGCAGCTGCTGCATTCCCTGGACAACAAAGCTCTAAGCGGAGCACATCAGCATGAGGGTCAGCTACCCTTACACCACACACCACCTAGCACATGTTGATTTATACCCCCTCAACACACACACTGGAGAGGTTGAATTTAGCCTCGTCATCAGTGACTTCAGCTTCCCACAGCAGCAGATGCCAGCAAGTGCATCCAAGCAGAAGGAAGCATACACACAACAGCTTCATTTTTAGCTTTACAGCTTAAAAAAATAAGACATGCCTTCATTTTCATTTGAAATATGACTAACTAAAAGCTCATACGCATGGAGGGAAGCCTGAGAAAAAAATCAGACAAGTCAAGACCATTTTGGTGACATTACGGTGACAAATTTTCAGCCTTTCCTACAATTTTATACCTTTCTACACAGCGGGTGTTATCCAAAAAGATCTAGGGGAGATATTAGCATAGATAAACAAGGTGTAAGACAGGAAATAAAATCTAATTGCTGAGACACAAGGCAAACTGCAGTACTTGCATGTCAGCAGAAACAGTTAGCATGTGGGGCGGCTTACCAAGAGGTCCAACAGGTTCCTTACTCCTCAAAAACTGCAGTCAGCTTTAAAAAAATTTCCTAAAGGTTAGTCTCCAGCTCATCCAGGAGCTATAAATTTTGCTGCAAGAACTATTAGCTTCATTGCTTTGATCTGTGTAGAGGAAACCATCCTCAGCATCCCCTTGGGCTTGCTAAGTGGCCTCTAAGCAACACCCAGACATGCCACTGTCACTCCTCCAATTAGGGACCAGAGTTAATATCCAACTAGGCACAGAAATGATTAAAGCAGCTCCTAGCCTTCATACAACATACTTATGTTGTTGTTGCTTTTTTGTTGTTTTTTAGTCCTTGTCAGGTGTGTCTCCTAATTGCTTTAAATGAACAATGAACAAACCTGCAGATTATGGAAGTCATAGTTAAGAGACTGAAGCTAGGTGATAAGAAATGATGGGAGCCTGGCTGTGAGCATCCCAAAGTCATGTGTAACCCAACAGCTATAGTCCTCCTCAGAGGGGTGTAAAGCCTCTTAGCTCCAGGGCTATGGTTTGGTACATCATTGTGGCCTCAGGTCAAAATCAGCGCATGGCATACTTCAGGATGGTGGGTTTTAACATTTGTCCTGAAGCCTGAAAGCCACAAAACTGATGCATATATGAGCTGCTTCTTATATAAATAGCTCATAAAGCATCACTGACTTTTTAGCCTGTACTGATGTTTTTGCTTAATTTTGTGTTATCGTGTGTAAAAAACCAAAACCAAGCCCTCAAAACCCCATTTAGGGCCCCTTACTTGAGATCACAATCAGAAGTTGTCCAACAAAAGTGACTAAGAACGTAGTTCTGTGCCCCAAGAAAGGATAAGCACTAGTCCTAGGTGAAATGAGGTTGCTCAGCTACCCCCACTACTTTTCCACATCACTGGCCAAGACATCATCATTTGGCCCCACACCCCTACCTAAGAAGTCTCATATGAAAAGAAAAAAAAAACAACCACCAAGAAGCCCATAAATCCCCTCAAGGAGCCCATAATCCCCTTACTTTGAATGTGTGAACTTGCAATATGGGGGATGGGTTTGGCTTTAAATATTAACTAGCTGGACCCCAAAGTGGATTCAAGGAAGAATGATGGTGGCCCTTCTTGGTTTGCTCATGGGAGAGAGGTGAGGTTTGCTTTTACAAGCCATGCATGGGCCATGGAAATAAAACATCAGTGATGTTACCCACGTGCTGTAACTCTTAACAAAGGCTCTGCAGAAGTTAGTTAAATGGTTGTGAGGAGCATGTACCCACTAGCATCCCCCTCTCATGAGCTCACATTCTTGAAGCTGCAGCCCAGGGTGCTGACATGCAAGGTTTACTCCCCTTTTAGCACTGCCAGCTGGTAAGCAATTTCCCAGGTATACCTAATACTATTGTAATTTTTTACAATTAATTAAAAATTAATTAATTAATTTTTAATTTTTTAAAAAAACACAACAGCGTGAAGTATGGCAGAAGACTCAGCAGGGGTGTTTCTTTGCTTCTTCAGGGAGCTAGCAATTATTTCTGACCCTGCAACAAGAGCCTGTAGATGCCAGGCTTTTATTTTTACTTTTTTTTTCTTTCTTTAAACTGTAAAGAGGTATAATATTTTACTGAAGCTCATTGTACATCATCTTACTGGTATATTGGGTCAGGCAGTCCATAGGTTAATCCCGTGCTGGGTAACAAAGCATTGCCTTTAACTACATTAAAGACTTCACCTCTTCGTTTCCACCAGATAGTGCCACTTGCTGTATTACCAACAGTGAACTGCAGCACTCAATTCACTTTCTCTGGACACTAGTTATAATTTTATATGCCTCTAACATGTCACTTCTTATGGGCCTCTGCACTAAAAATATTTCTAAATGGCTCCTAACAGAAAAATCTCCTCTTTCATTTAATAAATCCTTTTAGTCTCTTTATTCCTCGGTCCCCAGGAGAAGCAGCGTGGTCCAAACCAAACCCGTGCCATTGATTGGGAGCCTGGGATTAAGCCTCCTCAGAGTGTTATTCCCTTAAACCCCCATTGTAGGATGGCTACTTCCCCAGCTGTAATGCATGGTGAGCAGATGCTTTCTCATCCCCTTCAACCAAGTTTTCCTCAAGCTGTTGCAGGGGATACGGCCTATGCAATCAAGATAGAGCTTCACTTCCTTTTATCTGGGATTTTCTCATAAGAGAAGGCAGCAGAACTCACCATACTGACATGACCATGGGCGAGGCCTTGCAGATTGACATTACTTGCTCCCTAGGCATGGCACAGTGGAGTCTTCCTGCCCCTTGATCCAGCGCAAAGCCACAGCCGGCAGGTGATGACACCCACTGCATCTCAAGCCGCGGGGCTGGTGCCTCCTTGTTGCTTTGTTAAACTTGCAGCAATGCTTCTAAGTATTGGGATATTTATGTGGACTTTGACACACTACCACTCAGATCTCCTGTAATAGGGTTGTATTATTTTTTATGTGAAATATTGCAGCAGCTAATTGCAATTATCAGAAAGCATATACAAGAGAGCTTGTTGATTGCCAGTAGACAAAGACATTTTGGAAATCTTGGATTTTGCTATAGATGAAAGCCTACAAATTTTAAAATAGAAACAACGTTATCATTTACAATTTCCGTTTGCTAACAAATTCTGCTAAACAAAATTGGTGGCTGATTAAGTAAACATTTATACATAAATAAAACAGTGAAGATCTCTTCAGTTATTGAGATGCAGCCAGTTCAGTCTCTCGTAAATAATACAGTGATGAATTCCAGTGTTACAGTGCATGATAAAGCTACCTAGCCTCAAAGTCTTAGGCAAACTAATCCATACGCATGAATCAATCAGTTCATTTTAGTCATACCAGCATTATATAAATGTCACTAAAATCAATGCCTGAAAGACATAACAGATTAATAAATCCTCATGCGGTATATCTAACTGGGATGCAAACCTACAGAACATAACTTCACGCCGAATACAGCTATACAAGTAGTTTGAATAAGTGATTTTAATAGAAAACTCAAGGGCAGGCCTGTAATGAGCAGGCATGGATGACGAAAAACTGGTGCGTTATTAATTTCAGACAATGCTGAGTTCTTTTTCATAACGTACATTTTATTAATGCTCTCCATGATAGTTTTTCATACCGGTTCATCACCAGCAGTACAGTAATTACAATGTATTAAGATTAATTCCATGCCTGAGGAGTAAGGAAGTCCAGTTAAGATATGGAAAGCAGGTGAAATGTCAATCACTATTGACTCGGGGCCGGATTAAATCAAAACTCTGCCCAGGGAACCCTGCAGCGTGGTGGGTTTGGTAACAGCACCTCCCGGATCCGCTCTTCAGTGAATATCTGCCTCCTCCTCCTTGTCGGCTCACCTCCGCGTGTAACCTGTGTGCCATCAATACGAGGCAAAGGATGGGATTTATCATTTTTATTAGGACTTGCGGTCGGTCTGGCTCGTCTTTACAACTGTCACCACTAGTTACTGGGTGTCAGCCTCTTTGGGGTTGGAGAGGGAGAGAAATATTGAGGGTTGTCATAAATGCCTCCATGAATAACTCTTCTAGACATAATGGTTAGAGTTGAAGGTGTGGGATAATGGGATTGTCCAAGGAGAGAAACTAATAGTGAGGGCTCTAATGAAAAAAAAACCCACCCACTCATCTAGGGGTTTTCTGCTTTCCTGCAATCTAGTGAAAAAATGGATTTTCTGCTTTCCTGCAATTGCAGCCCTCCTTTCATCCCATGCAGCACCCCAGACCTCCCCAGGGTCAGGCAGCCCCAGGGCTCAGGATTTAGCACTGCCCTTTGGGGTTCTCGAAACCATAATTATGGTCCCCTCATGACTGCGAAAGATCATGAGCTTTTAAACTTTTTTGGGGTAATCATTTTGCTTAATATATTCTCTGATTTTCAGAACATTTCTGGCACAAAGACATGGGTGCGTTATTCATATTTTTCATTATTTTTCTCCCTGGAAAAAAGAGGCTGACAGCCTGGGGAAGAAACCTAAGCCTCCCTGAGATGATGGCCACCTTGCCTGGGGACATCATAGGAGGCTGGAGCAGTGGGCGAAGGAAGAGGTGTCCACATGTGGCAGTGGAAAGCACATTGTCTCCTGTGCACTGGTTTGATAAATAAATTGATGGTTTGATAAATAAATAAATCACTTGGCACTGGCAGTTGTTAGGTGTTAATGGTATTAGCAGCCCCACAGAACTGAATGACATGGAGAAGACCATCCCTGCAGCTCACCTTGAACCACTGCAAGCGAATTACCACTCTGGATGCCCAAACCCCTCGGTGCTTTGAGGCAGCTTCCAATTTCTGTTGATCACCCACTGGCCTTTCCTTGCGAAGGTATAGGGGCTTTGCCCCCAGTATTATGCTAATATATGCAATAGTTTGTTTATACTACCTGGCTTTTTAATGTGGAGGGGATACTTCCACCTTGGCCCTGCTTCCCTGCAAAATGCCAGGCTGAAGAGAGACTCTTATGTCTAGAGAAAGTTATTCTGGGTCATTTTCAAAAATATATCTTTTTTTCTTAAGTCTACTTTTTTCTAATTTCAATTTCTAATTCCTTTTTTTAATTTTTATAATTTCCCTCCGCTGCATGAATCCACATGGTTGAACTCAGTAAATAAGCAAGCTTTGAGTTGTGAAGGACGAAGGTGAAACCCCAAAGCTCCTCTCCTGCTTTCATCAGGTACCACGCTGCAGCAGCCCACATCCCGCAAACACCCATGCCCGAGTGTAGACCTGCTCTGGTGGGAGCGTTTGCAGATGGCTGCTGTTGTGTCACAGCGTGGGATAGCAGATGATGACTCAATGTGGAGCAGATGACTCAATGCTTTCACTCAACTAACGCCGCGCCCCCCAGCCTGCTGTGCCTTGTTCCCCAGAGAGATGAAAACATTACTCTGTGCTCATGCTAATAAAGCTGGACCCGGCAGCATTACTTAGGACTTTTCAAATGCGTTCAAGCATATAAAGGTGAGTACAACATACACATCCATATCTTCTCTTCTCTCATGGACACAGCTACACAGACACGGGGGCCAGCGCTGGCTGGCAGCCACCCACGTGAGGCATGGTCTTGCACACACATTTGCACACACGCTGAGGAGACCTGCACGTACAGGCACTGGCTGACATGAACACAGATGTCTATGTATGCCTCCATTTACCCAGCCGAACAGTTGGCCCAACACCATTAGAAAGTCGTCAGGGTTTCTTTTCTTTTTTTTCCCTTTTTTTTTTTCTTTTTTAATTAATGCGAAAAGCCCTGGGTGAACCACACCAATGGGGTTTGCATCCCTCTAGTGATTTCTGCCCATCCCACCCCTCCCTACACCTGCACCATGCAGCCCAAGTCCTCTGTGGGCTGTAGCTGAGTATTTACACCAGCGGAGACCATGGGTCCAGTGAGTCCACCCTGTTTACAGGAGTGATGCAGAAGTGTCTGCTGAGTCCTCTGCTGGACATGTCTGTTGTCTTTCAGGTGCCTCCTGCACCTGCCGTGGTGGCACAGCTCGGTTGTGAGGCCCCATGCCAGCCTCCAGCGGGCAGATGCCGTGGTTTCCCATATATCCATCCCCAGCTGAGCTGATTGAGAAACGCAATCTTCAAGATACTAAGGCTCATGTTTTTCCAAAAAATATCTCTATTTACACAGACAATAAAATCTGAGCAGCTTTCCCCCCCGAAGCTTTTGCCAAGTGGAGCTGCTGCTGGACATGTGTGTTGGTCCCTATTTATAAGCAACAGCTTCGCTTGACAGTACTCTGCCAGCAAGTTCAGCTTCTTCTGGTGTAAGGACTATTTCTTTGTCCCTGTTTTATTTCCCTTGATACCTCTCTGTACAGCCAGGTCTATATTTACAACAGGGACCTGAATCCGGTAGGGTTACCTTTATACAGCCCAGCTTGCAAGCATGGAGAGGGGCTCTGGACAGGGGGTTGTGCATGCTCAGCCGTCTTTAAGTGTTTTCAAGTTGCAAAGCCAATGTTTGGAGCAGATAAAATTCATTTCTTATTACAAAAGATATTTTTCACCCATTCTGCTCATCTTAAAAAAAAAAAAAAGGGACCGACCAAGTGGCGAGGGCACTTCCCAGGGCGCTGCCATGCACGGGGCAGTGGGAATCTCAGCCGGGCTGTCTTCTTCTTGGGGACGCAAGGGTTTGCCAAGGGTTTTGGTTGAGGCTAGTTTCTCCGGCCTCTCCTGTTGTGCGATCCCAAGTGAGGGATGGGTAAACCGAGGCACAGAGGAGCTGAGGCAGCACACCAGTGTGGGCCCACTGGGACAGGCTCGTCAGGTGCCCTGGGCGCTAGATGACACTGTCTTCCATGGTGACTCTCCTGAAGACTGGCTCCTGCTTGGGCGTCCTTCCGCTTTCTGTGGAAAACAAGGGGAGAGCAGGTAAAGCCCAAAAGCAGGACCCTGCAGCAGCCATCAGCTATTTTTAAGACCATTTCCACCCTCAAACAACGCATGGGATGCCTGGGCCTGCCTTGAAAGGGAAGGCTTGCTCAGAGCAGGTGACTGTTTTTATGGGTCAGTATCCCATCAGGAACTTCCTTCCACCCTTTTTGCTGAAGCCAGTGGTACAGATTTGCCTGGCTTTGTCCCCCCATGAGCAAGTTATTTGTTAAATGGCGTGAGGACCAGCAGCATCAGCCACTGCTACCCACTGCTCTCTGGATGAAGGGCTATGCCAAGGTGCCTCTGTTCTTCTGGGTTTAGCACAGCTCAAGCAAGGAGAGCCCAGAGCCAAGCTGCAACCACCAGCTTGTACCAGCCCAACAGGGCTTGTTTGAGCAAATGGCATTTTTATGGTTCCCCCCCACCCCTTAATAATAAATAGTGAGTATAAATGACTGCAGAGTAAACAGATTTGTTTTGCTATCAGACATTATCTGAAGGGCACTTCACATCCTGAGTGCTCTGCTTTACAGCTGCCTCTATAATCACTGCAGCCCCAGGGAGGAAAACGCCTCCTTTTACACACGCAGGTTGGGAAGAGGCAGCCATGTGCAATTTGGGGTGAAGACATGCAGGCTTTTTGATAAATAATATTTCATGGAGAGGTTAAGATAGGCTAGACATATTCAAGAAGAATTAAGAGGTGTCCTGGAGACATTTTCTAAGTGCAAATCACTTCAACCCACCTCCCATCCACCCAAGGGTCAGCAAATCTGTGTTGCTCTGCATGGCAGCGTAGAAAATAACACAGAAAAAGTGTGGGGAGCAGGGCCAGCAACTTCGCGGGCATCTCCCAGCTTAGCTATTTTGGCTGTTCTTTTGGGGTTTCTTTGAAGAGGAAGGACTTTCATCCTTTCCTTGTTGCTTATCTTTTTTTTTTTTTTTTTCCTTCCAAGCAGTGGGATGCATTTTCTCCTTTCGTTTCCGCTGCTGCTAGCTTGGCGGGCTGCTTCGCGTTGCAGTGCAAACTGCTAGCAGCTGAAAATGCCTGGGTGCACAGTGTATCTCGGGGAAAAAAAATAACCCAAAATCCCAACTATTTAATATGAAGTAGTCTTTCTAGCTGGTATCAACAGCAGCTTAAGCAATGAGGCCTTTCCTCTGTATGTACGAATGGTAGCAATGCAAGCAAGGAGAAGGCTGAGGTGGAGGTGACCAAAGGGCAGAGATGAGACACTTCCACTGAAAGCAGCTCATCTATTTATCAGGGAGGGACCCTCCTGAAAAAGGACTGCTGAAGTCCTCGGTGGCAGACTATAAAACCTTCTTTTCTTTTCTTTTATGGTGAGGAAACCAGGGGCTGGCCAAAGCAGGCACCTAACAGCTGCAGTAAGGCTTCAGCCTGCCTCAAATCAGCCTCCTATCGCATGTGGGCTAATCCTGTACAACCATGTGGTTCTCTGCAGCTGCCTACAGAAAGCACCTGAGAAACTGCTTTTGTCATATTTCTGCCAAAGAATGAAACCTTGTCAGAACTTAGGGCCTTTTTCTTTTATTTCCCCCCACCCAAAGTCCATTTCCCCACCCCCTTTGCAGCTTTTGTGCAAACAAGTGCTAAGAGATGCCCAGGGCGATGTGCTGCTGCTTCGTGAGTGGCATACCCAGAAATCCTCCACCCAGTACGTTGACCACTTGGTTTTCAATATCCATCCCCCAAAAGCATTTATCAGTGGATGGTACTGCAGGCTCGTGCCCACTGAAAGGCAAAGCTTTTGCTGCCAGTGGGACACAAAGGCTGGAGGGCTCGCACCCACACTGAGCTTTCCTGCCATGGGGACCCAAATTAAACTCTGCCTGAGATGCCTCAGAGAGAACTGGGAGAAGACAGGCTGAAAACAGTTTTATTATAGCCATAATTTACCCATCGAGCATCCTGCTGTGGGAAATAACCTTTCCAAAGTTGTAACATAAGATACAGTTGATTATAAGTGGCAGTGGGAGATATTGGGTCATCCGTACAAGTATTCCCATGCACACCAGCTGAGAAGGTTGCACAGCAGCTATGTTTGTGCCTTTTAAGTTGTTGTTTGGGCTTTTAAGCAACGCTGTCAAAATATCAAGCATTTGCTTCCAGCACATAATAACTGCTCTGTATAACAATATTTTTTTTATTTATTGAGGTTTTAGCTTTATGTTTTACACATGTACAGTGTATTTAAGGAGTAAAAATAGAAGAAAAAACATAGAGGATGAAGAAATAAAAAGACAGCAAATAGGATGATTTTTTTTTTCTTGTTGGCATTTTGCTGGAGAAGACTATCACCATCTGTCTGGCGTACCAAATACAATAAGCAGTAAGCACCTGTAAAAAGCTATTCTGATGTGAAAAGGGAAGATTTCCAAGCTACCCTGGCTAGTCTCATATTTCAATTAAACAGACCATCCCTCCTGAACTGGGATGATATATGATCTGGTGTGTTATCCATGGGCTTGCCAAAGCCCTTGGAAGAGCAAAACTGGCCCTATATGCCTGTGCTGAACAAAATTGCTCTCGGTGCAGAGCAGGGGGGGCTGCCCTCCAAGGGGAACCCCTTTGGGTGATCTCCCCCAGCCATGCTGCTAATGTCCCTGCTGAGGATGGCCACTGCTAACACGACTGCCAGTGCCTTCCCTGGGAGCATCAATCATCAATTTGATCTGGTTTCAGCTTTACATTGCAGAAAGTTCTCCATGCTGTTACTGGAGAGCCTGCAATGACATGATATATATAATGTTCATGAGCACAGACTATTTAAACCCTAAAATAGTCATTAAATAAAATTTGCATAGAGTCTAGCTGAATGCAGCAGGTAGCTGAAACTAAAGTACTTTTCTTTCTAAATGTAGGGAGGAGATCAGGGTGTGACAGATGACCAAGCTTCTGCTCTCAGGCTTTCCTGAGATAGCTTTTTAACAAGATGAGCTATCTTTTTATCCCTATTGTCTAGGCAAGTCTGTGGGGTATTATATTCTTTATAAACTAGCAAGATCAAGAGCATATGGAGGTGTGTGAGGGAGAGCTCAGCTTGCCAGAGAAGAGGGAAGGGGGATGCAGGCAATCGGGGTACACACAGAGACACGCAAGGAGCCTCCGCAGCTCAGTGCCTCCCACAGCCGCCATAATTTCCCTCTGAAGCATCTCACTGCTCATTACCTGGGGGCAGGGAGGAAGGGAAAAGACTGGTTAACAACCACAGATTTCAGGGAATTAAATGCAATCAACAGGTGGAAAGAAGCAGCACCGTGGTAAGTAATATTGCCTACACAGGGCCTCCAAAGCTGTGAAAAATAGCCCCCATCCCCAGCAACCCTACAGCATACATAGTCTTTCTTGGCATGTCTTTCCCCTTGTGTCTCTCCTTCACGTATTTCAGTGAGATCTTTACAACCTCTTATGGCTCTTGCAGAAAATGGGCAGGCGTTGCCCATTGGAGCCAAAGTGTCCTTAAGCAGTAGAAAACACAGCAATTACACAGTAAGCTGGTATGTCAGCTTGTTATGGGGCAGTCTGTGATGGGATTACGCAGCAAAAATAACCCCGTCCTGCACAAATTAGAAGGGGCGAGGGAAGAAAGGGATTCACAACTTGGACAGCATCCCAAGGTGATTTCCAGGAAGATGGAAGGCATGGAGCCTCACAATTCTCCATCACCACCTTCTCTCCTGCAAGCAAGCCTTCTGAAAGGACGCCTCAATCAAGAGACTGACATTGAAAATCCTCACTCCAAACATGCCTGGCAAGCTGTGTCTCCCAAAGGTGGTCCCATGTTTCACAAAGCGGGGGTCTATGTATCAGGGTGATGTTTTCATCACATAAAGCACTGTGTGTTTGCCCCTATTCTGTTTGGTTTTCACTGAAAGCAGGATGATTATTGCAGTTGAACAATGAAGCTTTAATCTTCTCCCTATAAGGCAAATCTGTTTGGTTGTGGTGTTTGTTTTTTTGGGGGGTTTGTTTTTTGTTTTTTTTTTTTCCTTAAACAAAGCTCTAAAAAAAGAAGATCCCTCCAGTATAGGGCTGATTATCCCCTTCAACCCAGCTTGCAAAGTTATGTGCCCCAAGCACAGTTATGGATTTAATATCATAATCACTACTGCCCCTCCATCAAGCTGTTAGTTTTCTCACATCTCTGCCTTGGCTCAGCATTAAGAAATGCCTTAGAAGTTTTGTAGCTCTCTCTCCTACCCCAGGAGCATTTTAGGCACCGAGGACTTAACATTGACTTGAGTTTCACATGCTGCAGTCTGCACAGAAGATACCACTACGCTGCCAGTTGCATAAGAATTGTATCTACCCAGCTACTTATCAACAAGCAGAAACCTTCACCATGCCCATAATCAACTGACACAACAAAAGCCTGTTTTCAAGGGGAAAAAAAATTACAAAAATAATCACCAACCTGCCCCCCCCCCCCCAAAAAAATTACCATCTTAAACCATTTTTGGCTTAATTAATAATATCTATTTCCCCTCTGTTTTGTGATTCAGCTGTTTCCAAAGCTATAAGAAGCACCAACAGTGAATCCTGTGGTGCCAGAACAGCCTGGGGACGGAAATAATCAGCTTGCAAATAAACAGTTTTTTTGCAATCAAAGTGCTAACCGGCATGGTGGGGTGGCAGAGAGAAGCTCGAGTAAAAAGGGATGGAAAAAAGGGGAAATCCAGCCTGTCCACTGATAAATACACGGAAAGGCTGGGGAAGAACGACCATTCGGAATAAAGAAAGTCAAAGATTTTTCAGTAGGACACAATCATCCCATAGCAAATCCACCACTGTTTTGCTCTTGCATAGTTTCAGGCACACTGGTAAATGCCGTGTTGGTCACCTGCCTCCCGTTTTATCATGACAATATTTGGTATGGTATATCTCACCCTCTTCATGAATTTAATCTTACCATATTCCTGGAAAACTGTCTAATACAGTAAAAGAGTTTTTACTTTCTCCAAAATAAGGTACTTCAAGTATTCTAAGCCTCAGCAGCCTCCGTTGGGCTGGTACATGTATGACCACGTGGGTCTGAAACGCTTGCTTTGCTTGTATGCGTAGGTCTACCATGCGCTGCCCAGCTTCATTGCTGCTGGCATGGAAAATAAAATGAAACAGGGAGGGATCATGAAGAGCAAGAGCATGACCCGACTGTCCAGTGGCTGTTTTGATACGAAGCCAGGTGATTCCCCATCTCCCAATGGGAAACACTCCCTTGCCAAAATCTAGATCTGGCAAGAGGCACACCCCTGAGCATTTCTTGGTCATAAATGAAGCTTCCCCCCCAAGATGTCTTGGTCTGAGTGCCTGGCTGCAGAAAGGACTCTGGCAACTTACCAGACTCTTCTGGAGCCCACTAATACCATCAAATACCACCACCCCCTGGTTCTCTCCCCCTGAAAAGCCCCTGCTGAGCAGCACCAAGTAGCATTGCCCCACGCGAGGACAACTCTGAGATGGAGCGAAGCTGCTTTGCTGCTACATTTATGTTCCATCACTGGGAATATCTTGTCTAACAGAGGCATCACCTGCCTGCTCCAATCTTTTCGCTTTTACCCAGCTTGATGGGAGTTGCACAGAGACAGCTTAGATGAAGGCAGCACCAGACCCCAAAGCCCAGGCATGGGAGGGCTTTGTGAAAAATCACATACCAAAAAATCAGTACTGAGCATGTCCAGAGGTGGTTATTTTCGCTGTCAACATTTCTAGTCTGTTTTGTGGCTTTCTGTATCCTGATGATGAATCTGAATTGCTCCCAAAGGATTTGAATGGGGAGACTGGAGGAAAGCGGCAAAACACCAGCAGGCCATGGGTACTGGTGGGACCAGAAGGATGATGTGGCTGAGGACGGTGATGGTACTTTGCATACGCCCGGAACAAGAAAATAAAGAGACAGCAAACAACGACTGAGGAGGCCTAACGGGGACTTGTTTTACTCTTTGACATGCTACCAGCAGTTTTTAATCTCAGAAGAACCAAAAAAAAAAAAAAAAGAAATAAAAAAAGAAATCATTACAATGATTAAAAGGTACGACACATGAAATACTATACTCAAAAGATCCGCGTGTCGTCAGCTAGTTTATACAGTAGGCACAAAACAGACCTAGAATCACCTGCAACAAATGTCAACTGGCGTTGTTCTCGTCCCTAAACAAGTACCGCTAGCCTGATATTTCTAGTCAGCCATTGTGCTTAAATTGCTCATCTTAGGCCTCCTTTCTTTGGCATTGCTCACCCATGCCATAAAGGAGTGGAGACTTGTACTGAAGACAGTAACGGAGAGAGGAACAACAACAACAAAAAAAGAGAGATTAATTGTACAGTACATACATACAGTATCTTCTAAATCGTGATCAGTTGTTTATTGGTTGGCAAACAAGCTTCACTTTTACATCAAATATTAGTAATGAGGTCATTCAACTGTTGAGACCATACAAAATGGATCATAAATTAAAAAAAAAAAAGTAAAACCAAGAAAAGAATTCATACTCCGTGCTGCTAATTTACCTCCAGAAAGCCTATGTTACTTAAAAATCCCGTCAAATAAATAAATTTCCTGTTAGGAAAAATAATGAACAGAAGATATTTTTTTCATTTTAAATCACTGCAAAGTACTTTATAGCTTACTATGCATCAATCGATTTTCTTCTTAACAACTGCAGTACAAGTGCCTAAACCAGGGACCAGCCGGAGCCGTGAAGGCCCTTTGCTCCTCCAGGGAAATGGCCGTCTCCTGTAGAAGCCCCACTACGACTACAGAAAAAAACCCTCTTGGCTCCTGGATGTGACCCTACGGCCTGGCTGAGGGGCTGCTCACTAAAGATGCTTCAGAGGATTATCTTCACTATCAGTTGTGCACTCTCAACGGTGAAGTTTGCCCTGCTCTTGTCTGCCAAAAGGTCTGCCGGCAATGTGCTGGCTGAAGAAAGTTATACAGTGAGGAAATAAAAAGACTGCCTTGGCTGAAAAGAAATGCTCATGGTGTTATTAAAAATGGTTCTTAGAAAGTGGTGTTCATTCTTTTTTTGCCCAGTGAGATCTTTTTACCAGAATGGGGAGGGGATGGAGGGGAGAGGCAGTGGAAGAGTAAAACAAAATTAAAAAAAAAAAAAGCAGAAAAAAAGGAGGAGTTATGAAAAACCTTGCTCCTACTGGTAGACAAACTTACAAGACCAGCACAACAGAAAAAAGTTCTTTTTTTTTTTTTTCCACTACATTAACAGGGACGCAAGTTCTGGAGGAACAGAAAGCAGACTATATGTGCAATGCTAGTATCTGTACATTACATAGAAATTGTTTGCTTCTCTTTTGCTGCCATTAGTTTTTATCATCCGTTAATACAGCAAAACGTAAAATATGCCTTTAGCACAGAATTCTAGGATTCCCTTCCATCTCATTAAATTTGTTTTTGTTTTGTTTCCTCCCGCAGCAAAGGGCGCTGCGGTGAAACCAAGTTGTGAGTGACCAAAACCCATGACGTGATCTGGATTGGTAAGAAAGAGTTTTGCTAGCTTGTTTTTGTGCAGTGCTCCCACCTAGATGCGTCATCGCTACTAGTCTCAAATGCACATTTTTGGCCATTTTTTTCCCTTTGCCTCCCCTCCCTCCTCCCCCCCAGCATCAAGGATTGTTTAAACAAACACAGCATAACTTGAGAAGGCCACGAAGTGTGCCGTTATCTCTCTCTTTCATTAACATAATGAAGTCTGTCTGGAGGGAAGGAGGATAGGGGGAGAAAAGGGGGGGGGCAGCAGTTACTGTCCTCTCCGGGCTGGCCTAAAAATTCCAGTAAAAAAAGTCTGAGAGTTTCCTTTTGAACAGCATGAAGATTTAGGAATACACACAATATTACCACTGTTTGGATTAACTCAGAACAGTAAACCGAGCGTTACAGAGGGGCTTTTTGTTGTCTCTTTGCTTAATTTTTGCTGAATCTTCTATAGGCTAGTGACCAAGTGAGCAGGTCCTTTTGCATTGCCGTCCGGGGGGGTTCCCTCTTTGTTTGGTGGGACTATAAAACCGTCGCTGCTGCCTCGACCTAGCTGGTAGTAAGTGTGTAGCTGATGGACGTGGTTCCTGGAGCCAAGGTTAGGCATGCTTTTGTAGTAAACATCGTCAGCGTCGCCGCCACCGCTTTTGGCCGGTGGGGGATCGGTCTGGGTGCTGGCAGTGACGCTTTCCGTCATGGGCATGCCAGCCAGTGCGGGCATACTGGTGTAGAGAGAATCCCTGTTGGGTGACTGGAGGTCGTCCGTGTGCTCGTTGGTCAGCAAGGGGAAAAAGCTCTCACTGTTGTCTTGCGGGATGCGCCGTCGGCTGTAGAGGTGGGGCTGGTGGTTGTCTGCTGAGTACACCCGGGGGGGCAGCAGTGGGGCATCCGACTCCTCATGGATGAGCTCCAGGCCCAGGCTTTCCTCGTGGGTGAAGGAGGTGGCGTCGTCCAGCACGATGGCGTCATCCTCGCTCCCACCGCCCACGCTGTTGACGAGTTTGTTC
The DNA here is from genome assembly GCF_000708025.1 of Charadrius vociferus. NCBI lineage: Eukaryota > Metazoa > Chordata > Aves > Charadriiformes > Charadriidae > Charadrius > Charadrius vociferus. The sequence continues at coordinate 1,290,437 of NW_009648150.1, forward strand.
ATCAGGTTGCGGCTCTGCTCACTGGAGCGCTCGTGGTTGTTCAGGTAGGAAGGGATGTAGTTGGAGGTCAGTTCCTTCAGGATTTTTTTCTCGAGGGCATTCTCGGTGTGGTTGTACCCACGGTCAAGGATTTGCACGCAGTTGCTGAGGTACTCGCCGCTGGCGATGCTGTAGCTGTTGCCATGATTACCATTCAGTGGTAGAGTATCCGTGACACTTGTATCCCTGGCATTGTTCAGAAGCCCCTCTGAAAAACATTACACAAGAGAGGGTGACTTGTACAAACAGGACACTCACGCGGGACGTGCACACTCAAACCCCCTTCCTAGGCTGCCATGGCTGCTGGGGCTTGGCAGTGAGGAGAGCGTTGCAGCCAAAATAGGAGGGCACAGCTCCAGCTAACCGGCTTAAGGTCTTCCCACGAAAAAATGGAAAGCACCGTCAAGTGTGTGACTTGATGCGGCAATAGCCGGCAGGAAAGAATAACCTCTCCTGATCAGTATCTGCTATGGCTCTTGCACTTCGCTCTATGTATTCCTGGGGGAGCTGAGAAATAGGTGATCCTGAGCTGGTCCCAATTGCCCTGGATCCAGGCATTTTGGAGGAAGGAGGCAATTTCCTCCTAGCTGAGGGAAAAATATTCACAGCCCAGGTTAATCATTACCCAAACTTTGTTTGGGAGTGGATCCTTCCTAGAGGAAAAAAAAAATAGATCTTCTCTCCCCTTTTGCTGGGCAGGCTGCCAGGGGAAAGGCATAAGGCCTGAATGGCTGGATTTGAAGATTAACAAGGCGGAGGCAAAAAGTGCTTCCTGGCCCAGGCTTTTTTGGAAGGAGGCTAATTGCCCTACCTCTCCCAGCACAAGGGCAAGGCCAAAGTGATTTACTCCCCACTGGCTGGGTGGGGATTTTCTGATACAATCAATGTTGGAGGCAGCTGCTGTGGGGTCTTGCAAAGCCTTTAAAAATAGCTCCCATTCCACTTGCAGAGGGTTCAGTGGAAGGTACAGCAAGTACCATTGCTGCCACAGTACTGTGGGCTCAGGGAAACCTGTGAGGAGTAACGGGGTCTCAGGGTGTCCCCCAACTAACTGCCTATCGCATCTCCGTAGGTGTCTCAACACTGTCAACGTAAGGCTGGAGCTCCTCTCTTTCCCAACACGCTATGGGATGTGGTGGGGAAGCACTTTGAGAGCAACACAGCATGGGTGGGCAAGGGAGAAGAAAAATCAGGCCCGGCAGTTTTGTAAAAGTTCAACCACCATGCTTTCTTTTTAGGATTACTAGTGTCCTTGGAAAGAGCACAGGTGTGGGGATGCATGAAATAACATATCAACCTTTCAGCTAAGGGCTTCAGGTGTTACCAAAAAATGGCAAGCAACTCCCAGCAAGCCGCAGTGGATTAGAGGAGCCGTTAGCTGACAATTTCAGATGAACAGTTGCTCATACCATGCTTAGTACATGGCATGTGTACTTTACGAAAATACAGGATTCAGTCTATATCTGCGATGGAGTAGTTGATGCCTGTCAAGAGCTGGAAAGCACTACTGCAGCTTTTCTTCTTGCTTTTGAGTGAACTGCCCCAAATGTGTTGGTCACCTTTTAGGTTTCTGAAGCTTAGAGGGTGCTGCCGTATCCTGGGTTTCCCAGCAAACGAGGGAGCTCTGCCGAAAAATCAACTAGCCATCACAGACATAGAGCAAAGCCATTGATTTTCACTGTGGAAGCTCTCTAACCGAGTCAAAATGCTTGGGAAGAAATGAAAAGGGAGCATTTTGGGGGGAGGACCATATGTAATGGTGACGGGTATAAGAGCATCTGTCTGATGGTCATGTTAAGTAACATATGCATTGAGACGCTGAGTGCTGCGCTTCTGCGGCCAATGCATAGAGCCGGGGTTTAGTGGGGAAATAAAATAGAGGCATCGCAGGTGAGAACAGGGTGGGGTCCGCAATGAAACAAGCTGTATAAAAATGCCATGACCTTGCAAATAAAAATGTGAAGGTTAAAAAAAATCATACGCACAGTTATATGAGAAACTACACTGGGTAAATGATACCACAAAAACGAGAAATAAACAAAGAAAGCATCATCTAATCTCATCTATATATATATGTACACATACATATATATACACACATACATACACACGCATACACATATATATACATATGTATATTCATATTCTTTTGATTTCAAAACTGAGATGAATTTCCTTTATTAACTACATCATCTATGTGTGATGCAATAAAAGTGAACTAAAAAAAATTACATTTGATATGCAATGTTTAGCTTTACTCCCATACTTGTCTCTCTGTAGGGCTCTAAACGACAGCATGAAGAAAAGGAAAGAAAAAACAACAAGTAAGCTTACAGCGACAGTAGGAGAAACATGAGTAAAAAGCAAATTGATGATATGCAGAAAAGAGAGTTAACGGAAATAATTTCCACTGCCCAGAATACATGAATTTGTTACATGGTTTATTTCAGGTTAAAAATATTGACATTTTAGACATAAAAATTATTTTACGCGCAATATTCAATAGACTACATTTTTATTAAAAAAATATCACATTTAAAATGTTTTCCAATGCCATTATCAAAAGTTCAGCGTGCAACACAAATGAAGAAATAATGCCTGGAAATTTAAGAAAAGTCTACAGCTGGTAACGGTCATGCTTGCAAAGACAGGCACTGTCAACGTCACTTCCATTCTTAAAATGAACAGCTTTACTTACTGTTAGTTATAACCCCTGGCAGTTGAAACCAAGATCCGTTTCCTTGCTAAAAATGTTTTGCTGTCCCTCCTTTGCAACAGTGCTTTGTAAGAGTATGACTTTGTTCATCACGGGGCTGCTGGCATTTTACAAACTTTGGTAAGTCTGCTTATTTTTTTATCTGAACACATGGCAAACTACATGGATTTTGCAAAAAAAAAAAAGTAAAAGAGGAACGGTAGTTCGAATAATGGCATCGCTAAATGAAGCTATTGAGGAGAAAGAGTTAAAACAAGAAGAGCCAGAGATGAAGATGAAGAGCCTGTGATAACTCTCAGCTTCCCACTTTGCAATGGTGTGCAGCACGTTGAGGTTTAACGAGAGCTCGTTAATGGGATTTCCGCCTTCTCTTAAAATTAGCTCTCACAAAAGCAGTTAGGCCGTTTCGAGAAAATCCTGCGTCCAAGAGACTGAGCCAGCATATGTCCATCAGCTGCCAATGGCGGTGAGTCCTTGGCACGTGCTGCGGGGTGCCAGACCCCTCACCTACCATCTCCTCCTTCCTCTACGCTTGGTGTCCCGGCAAGGAATCACTTTTGCCACCAGAAAATGGGACTTTGGCCTTTTAGGGTCTGATTCCCCGTGTTTTTCCAAGGGTTTTTTTTTAGGGCTCCCAGCCCTGCTGAGTCTCTAGAGCAGATGGGGTACCTTCGGCTTGAGCAGCAAGGGTATTTTAAAAGACGTAACTGGGGAGAGGGAAAGGAAGGGGTGGACTGGATCAGGCTCCAGGTTTCTTATAGTGTTCTGTCCCTGTAAATGGCCAGTACCAGAAGTGGTAGATGAAGGTGCAAAAAAAATCATAGTCTTAGGGAGGTGGAATGATGTTAGCTAGCAGTGCCCTCACTGGACACCGATCCCAGCCAAGGCACACCCAGAGATGGTGACAGCGTCTGCTTTTACAATGCACTATCATCACTTTAATGTGCCTGCTGGTGCAGCATCCTTAAATCCCAGAAAAATGCTGAGGCCATTAGGCCTGGTTGGTTTTGTTAACCTTCATTTCTGCTGCGGGATCTCCTAATATTCACAGTTTGTAATTGTCCAGGGAAAGTAACCAGTCTGAAAAGCAATAGCTATACCAGTTCTATGGTCATTAATTAACTTGCAGCCTCCTGAAAAGAATAGGTTGGGTTCTGCTCACTCTGAAGTCAGCGGCAAAGCTCCAGGGGCTTAAATGGGATCAGTACTGGTCCCAGTCTCCTTCTCCATCTCCCATGGATGAAGCCTGAGTAGGTTTCTCTATTATCCATCTGGCTGTGTTGCACTGAATAGCACTTGCAAGTCAATTACACTATTTTGGTGGAATAAAATACTGTTAGCTCAGGTAACTGAATAAAATATTGTTAGCTCACTCTTAAAAATTAGAAGAACACAAGATTACTAAAATCCACATAAAACCTTTTTGTCACTTTTCCACCAAAATCACTTGGGTTTAGTAGAGGCACCCAGACCTGAACATCAGGACTTCTCTTAAGCCAAATGCTGACCCAGCATTACCTGCTGCCACTTGACTTGAAAGTCACCCAAACCTCAATGTTTTTATTGTGCAAAAACCTAAACAGAACATCAAAGCTCATTTTGAAATTTGCGGTACACTGAAGTTCTTAAAATTCAGACCGTTTCATTTTTAATAGTTTTTTTTTTTTTAAAAAAGCATTAAAGGAAGCAAATTTATTGCACAAAGTTAGCATAGTTTAGGAAATTAATTAACAGCAAAAAGGTCAAACACACGTGGTTTCCTAATGCTTTGAATGAAAACACCCTAGTGACGCAGTTCAATATTTCTATCGTAAACAATATGCTGCCATATAGCACAAAGGGTGTTTTCCTGCTTGCACTATAACCATCATTATTTTCCTTTCCTTAGAGATCCTTTACTGCAAAGGGATGCCTTCACTGGGAGCAGAGAGCTGACAGAGTGCTGACATACTTGTGCTTGAATGCAGCATTACTCTGTCATGATTCAGCCACCTTGCAAGCAAGCCAAAAAAAAAAAAAATCCCATGAAAGCGGCAGATCAGGATGGAACCATCAACAGACAGGAGCCGGCAGAGCTCCTCGCTCCCCAGCTCCTCCTCAGGTCCTTAAATGCATCTGCCTCTCCCTCACAGAAGCATCAGGACATCAGCTTACAAACATGGTCCCTTCCCACAGCCAGAGCAGAGACAAACACATAGGTGACAAGGGACTGGTTTCTACAGCAGAAACCTCCATTAGGTACAACTGACTCTACCTGTTAATTTTCCATTGCCGAAAGGAGGATATGCAAGAGCTTCTAGTTTCCCTACCCCTGTTTCTATTTTTTTTTTTCTTTCTAATAGCACATACAAAATGTATTAATGCAAACGGCAAAACATTTCTTACAATATCTAAGCTCTCCTCTGTGGAGCTGACCTACGCTCCTCTCTTCAGCTGTCATTTTTCTTAGAGATCAAGGGCAGTTTTGCTTTATTTTCCATCTTTTTTCCTGTGCGAGCTGGTGCGCTGCTGACCACATTTCTCTACACCATTTCAAACAAGAGCAGCTTTGGTGGCAAAGGCCATTTTAGCTTCACTTACCTTCAAAGGTGTTCCTGTTTCTGAAATGAAAGGTTTAACAAGGAAATGCACTGAGAACAAAGAGAGGAATGGATACGTCTAACAAAACACACACACAAGACTAAAACAAAAGAGAGGAGATTGGAAAAGAAAAAATCAAAATCAAAACCACTATGAATACTGTGAGTAGAACTGACGAGGGTGTCTCAAAGTGAATTTGATCACTCATGGAAAAAAGCCTCCAGAAAATAGAAGGATGCATTGAAATGAAAGGAAGGGGAGGGGATCTTTTTTTGTGCCCAGTTCCAAAAAAACAAAAAGTGTGTGTGTGTGTGTAGGAAAAAAAAAAAGGAAGAAAAAAAAGAAAGAAATGGGCCAAAATAAGCCACAGAAAATGGAATTCTCACTAGAAAAATTAGAGAGAAACTCCAGCACACCTTGTGCGTTGTACATGCTGACAGAAGGGTTGTTATAGACCGCCGATTCCCCGAGCAATGTATTATAAGGGTTGTTAGTGCCATGAGGACGAAGCAGAGCATTGGTTATAAGATGATTAGCCATGGCTCCTGGAGCAGCCCAATAGAAAGACAGAGAAAAAAAAAACAACAAAAAAGGTCAATCAGGCAAATGTGGTATTAAAAAAAAGGGAAAAAGAACATTCAGAATGACAACAGTTGAAATAGTCCTGATTACAAGCAGCCAGCTAATTAGACTCAGAAAACTGTATGCCACTAAAGCAGAACAGATGTTACTGACAATGCACAAATCCAAACCAATGCAAAAGAAAATGTATCGAAAGCGGGTAAGCTACATTTATGGTGGTTTCCCAGTCGCTCAGACTGTAAGCAAGGCTATGCCCACATGCTTGCTACAAAGAAAGAAAGGAAGACGGCAGCCTACACAATGTGGGGGGAAAAACTCTCCGGAAAGTGCCAAATGAATAAAAAAAATAAATATAATGACTAACAGAAAACAGCACATTCAACTCCCACTAAGGGCTAGGATCTCTTTTACTGGTCCTTCACAATACATCTAAAATCAAAAAAAGGAGAATTAAAAAGAAAGGATGGAGAATGTGGCCTCTCCAAATGCTCTTGGCACTTATCAGAGAGCAGCTGTTTCTCATGTATAAGAGGGCGAGTTTCATTTCAGCTACTGCTCTGGTACCACCGTCAAGCACATCCACAACCACCCAAATCCACCCTTGAAGGCAAGAGTGCCACGGCTCCATCAGGCGTCTTCTATCAGGAGCGAGAGTGGCCATAGAGACACACGTTTCAAGGCTCTCCATTTGCCCCGCAAACACCTTGTTTCCCTGCTCCCAGACTTCTTTGCTGTCATTTCCAAGTGTTCAGCCAGCAGTTGTCCTCCTGCTTTGGTTTATCACATGGAGTCACAGACTCTGGACTTGTGCTTTTCAAGATCATCAGGCTTGGCAGGTAGCTGCCAAGACCTACCTTGATTCTTATTGCAGGCATCAACCCATGAAGCAAAGCCTTCCCCCCACCTTTTATCTGACCTACAGGACCAAAAAAATCATTAAGGCCTTGCTCAAAACTCCTCTGGGATTGAAAAAGACGATTGACTCAAAAACTTGCTTTTAGGGCCATTTCCACTGTCATTGGTAGAGACCTAGAGCAGGAATACTCAAGGACACACCATGTTTTTTACCTCCAGGGCTAAACTGTTAAGACAAAAGCTTTCCACCAGGACAGTAAGTCTTTTGTAGGGCAACTAGAGCTAGCCAGGACAGGGCTGTCAGAGGGCTCAAGTCACCTGACCGGTCACTTGGTCAGCTGTCACCAACATCTGATAGCCCCAACCCAGCAACCCTGGGAGGGATGCCTTTGTCAACGGTTGGGGCCTGGAGACCCCATTTGACTCTTTTAGGGGTGGAAGTGGCCCCATGGCATGGCAGAGGCAGTCTTTGTGAGGCATGTCGGGTGCTGGGTACAATCTCTTCTCTGCAACTCATTACCTGATTTTCTATCCTTTTCTTTCTTTTTTTTTTTTGGATGGAGTTGCTAAGGATGTATAAGCCCCAAGGGCCTTTGGCTGGTACAAATCCCCTTAGAGGCAAGCTCTCTGAAAGCTTACACCTACTAATTATTTAAAATAAAGCAAAAACTGGCCAAACCTAAGGCTAGGTGGAGGCCTCCAGAGCTGCCTCCTTATGCTGGCCTGGCTCCATTTCCCGGGATGGCATTTCTCTGTGTCTGTGCAGGCAGAGGAGAGAGTAGACTTCTCTCCCGCCTCTCCCTCGTCCTCCCCTAGCCCTTCCCAGCCCCAGGCGTATGGCGTTAGCGGATCACTTAATCAGTCTTTTGAGCACAGGACAAAGTAGAAGGCTGCGCTGTATGGGGGCTGCATGCCAGGGAGGCTCCTCGACACATGCAGCTGGAAAAAAAAGACTTGTTTTCTCTCACCTGATATTTTTGGCTATGCTGATGGAAAGCAAGATCAGCTGCTGTGTTTGGAAATAAGGAAACAAAGCTGTCTCCTGTAAGAAAACATTATATGAATGCTTAACTAAACAACCTTGAATGTAACTAACAGGTAAATGAGTCAATTCTTTCTTTCTGGTAATGTATTTTCCATCAATCTCATGTACATCTTGGATGAAGGACTGTAGGAACCACTTCTCTTCTTGCACTAGTTTTACACCTGTGTGAGTACTAAGTCCCTTAAAATTGTTTCTGCTTTCATCCCACTTTTAACCAAGCTGGGCCATAAACAATTCAAAACGGGACTCACTTTTACACTGGTAATGGGAATGTCCAGAGTTAATGCCAGCCATAAATTCAGAATTGATATAATCCTCCCATTTGAGATATAACCCAATCTCCAACTCAGTCCCTATGAGATTTGATACAGAAAAAAATATACCCTCCACGTGGTTCTGAACGCTTTACCTTGAGGTGTCTTTAAATGGCAATTGCCAGAAAGAGCATCTCACTCAAAATATCCCTGGTCTGATCTTGTCTAGTGATCCCTAGCAGGCAGGAACAAGCTGATTCCACCATGGCTGGGAAGGTCAAGCTGTTTCACATGGAGGATGCTCTCGCCTTGTGACAAGAAAGGAGAAGGGACCAAACATCTGCTTCAGCACTTAATGTTTCACTTGCCTACATTAGCCAGGGTGCTGGGCTCTGAAGTGAGCTAAATTCACACAAATCTGGATCTCTTGCGCTGTTGCAAACTAGGTAGCTTCTGGCAACTTTTAATGTAGATACAAGATTCTGACTACAAACTTGGCATAAAGTTGAAAATACAGAGTAAGTCATTTTCGCCCTCTCAGATGTGTAAAAGAGGGGGTTTGGTAAAACAAAACAGACACCCATCCCTGGATGCAGCTACTAAGCAAAAATACTGCATCTTCTGCCTTCCTCTCCCTTTATTGCTGAGGGTGTTAAGATTTTTTAATTTACTGAACAAAATGCCACTTTTCATGGCAGTGCTGAGTAATTCTCTTGATGCAAATCCAATACTAACCTACTGCTAACGTGTTCAGCTACTTTTCAATACTTCCAGAAACCCAACTGGGCCCTAAGCACTTTGCAGGAGGTTCCCGTTATGGGCTGGCCAAAGCAAACTTCCCACTGTCTGTGGGCCTCAGTAAATGTAACCTTTGGCATCTTAAAAACAAAATGATATGTACCTTGTATTCATTGATTTGGTCTCTTGTTACTCCATAACTGCTTTAGAGTTGCAACATTCCCAGTCTCAAAGGATGCTGACAGAGAAGGACTGTATTCAAGCTCCAAAGAGCCTACAGTTAAAGCTTTATCTAAAACAATAATACACCAAACAAATCCCCATTATTAGGTTTCTCCTTCCCAGGAGGGAGAAAGAAAAATGTAACACCAGCCATACATTTAAGTATTGTCCTGCCTTTTTCATAACACGTTATCACTGCTATAGCAAGCAACAGGGCTATTAGGAAGAGTGGATTAGGTCTGCAAACGAGGCACCAGCAGAAGGAGCAGGTAGACTACCAAATTATGACCCCGTTTGCACAAAACCAGCCTTGGTAATAAACAGCCAACAAAAACCCAATAAAGAAAGCATGGGATCAAATCGGCATCCTCTCCCAAAATACCACAAGAGAAAGCAAAGAGGCTTATTCTGCAGCCTCACGTGTGGGTGCACAGCAAAGGCCAGGCGCCAGGGCTGTGACTGCAAAGGTCAATGTGTGTCCAGGGACCCAAAAAGCAGAAAGAGTAGGGCTGTGGGAGGCCGTCGACTATCCTGAATCGCCTCCTCAGCAGGGTGGTCTTGGGACATGACTCTCAGCAGCTGTCTGGCTCGTTGTTGGCGATGTGCCTAATATCCTCAGCAAGCAGCAGTTGCTCATCGTTTATTTTTATTTATTCACTTATGGCTGGATCCTTGGCTCTCAGCATCTGTGGTGCGATACTGATTTCTCCCGCCCTGTGGCATGCCTGCTTCCCTACATTTCAGCAATAACATTCACTATACAAATCCTTCCTTTGCTGTCTCCTGAAGCACCTGAGCCCAGCACACAGCCACCACTCTTTATCTGCTTTAGTTAGGGTGACTGCCTTCAACTCAGCTGTGTTGAAACTCTTTTGGTTGTGCTAGTTGAAGATACTCTACTGAAAGCAAATGCACTCTGTTTCCAAACCTCTATTGTGCTGTGTACATACGGGAGTATGAATTTGGGGTTAGAAAAAAAACAGGGCTTCAAACCCACAGGTTCACCTGGGCATCTCCTTGTTCAGTGTGATGAGATCACCACAACCAGCAAACATACTTAACAGCAGAACTCACACCTCTACGAAAAAATTCCCTACAACCGCGCCAGTATAACTGCAGTCCCAAGTCTCCTTCTTTCCACTGATATTCAACCAAAGATTAATGTTCAGTGCAAAACACAGCTACCAGGCCAACTCCGGTATCCAAAATGACATTCAAATTCAGGTTTCTGGTAATGCCAGTGCTCAGTTCAAGGTTTCCTGATGCTGGATTTTCCTCAAGTGAAGGATTTACAGATCACAAGCAGAAAGGAATGATGCTCTTACAGAAGGCAAGTATTAGCTGGGTAATATGCAAATACTCCTGTCCCTCTCACAGCATTGGGAATCCTCGTGATCCAAGTACTGTAGATGCAGCCTTTCTTACCAGGTTTAAAAGACTATGAGAAGGCATGGTGTGTGCTCAGGGTGCAGGGGGAGATCTAGGGTGTTGCACTTTTGACTTGCAAACTGAGAAAATTTGACAGGGAAATGAACCAGGACAAAAAAAAATGAAAATCCCACAGTTTTTACCATCACTGTAACCACCCACAGAGGATTCAGATGGCTAAATTTAGCTTCTTTGTATGCCTATGAAAGCAGGTATTATTGTAATGACAGTATGCAACCAAATGGTACCTTTATCTTCCTTTTCTAAGAGACAAATTGATATCCTTGATGCAGGACAACACTGGACGTAGAAATGATTTTTTGGAAGAGTTTGGTGTTATAACGGTAAGGGAAAACTGCACCTTGTTAAACACAAGTATGATTTATCCACTCACTGAAAGCAAAGGGTGAAAATTATGATGACGAGCACATGTTGCCAGACTCCAGGCTGCATCATTCAGGAACAAAATTCAAACAATTTCTTGTGGGCAGCTGGCTGACAAAGCCACACAAAGGCATTCAGGTTAACTTGAATCATCTGCATAGTCTACCCAACAGGAAGGGAAATGGATACAACTGCTCTTCCAGACTTTCTGAAAAATAATGTCATTCAATGTGGCTCTACCAGGCTGAAACAGCTTGAGCAGCACACTTTAGCTGGGATCATCTGTCCACACAGGTAACAACGCTCTTGTATATTTTCTTCAGGTCTTTTCAATCACATGACAAAATCAGCTCTATCTTTGCTACATGCATTTTAGCAGAGTAGAAACTCACTGGGGATGGGGAAATTTCCCCCACCGCCCAGCAGATGTGCCAGAAGTGCAGTTTTGCTGAGAGAGGAGACGAAACCAGTTAACAAATTTCATCAGATGCACTAGTGAATCAGCTGAATGCTTCAAAAATATCCATACAAAAATCACTATTTTCTAAATGAAATGTTTTCACTTTTTGTTCAAAAAGAGTGGTGTGTATGAAAGCTGACTTTGGCTTTTTCATATGTCATATTTTCATTGCAGTAGAAACTAAAATAAATAGCTTAGAAAAAGCACATCTAAGTCACAACAAAATGTTTCATTGCCTCTGACCCAACAGTCCCAAAATATAGGGGTTTTGGGGCTTTTTGTGGCTTGTTTTCAGAAGAAAGAAACAATGATAAAAGCATGTATTGCTGCATTTTCAGTCAACCTTAATCTTTGTTTTCTCTCTATTTTGCCAACCGTGCAGCTCCTTTCCTGCAGGGCCAGGGCACGGTGCTGTACTCCTATCCACTCTGCCTCCTGAAGCACCCAACTTATCTTGCTGTTCACTGCTACCATAAATTAAGTCCCTCAACTTCTCACACTTCATATACTTGACTTCAGACCACCCTGCAGAGACAAGCAACAGCCAGAGAGAACATGGACCATTCCCTGGAGGTACTGCAGTGCCTGAGCTATCAAGGAGCAGTTTAACCCAGACACCAACAATATGGTTAGAGATCAAACCTCTCCTAATTGTCCATTAAAAAAAAACCCACAACACATGCTGCCTTAACCTAACCATAGTAAATAACTCATTCCCTTAACTTGAATGTTACTGAAATAGTCTCTCTGCACTGATTTCAGTTTGTAAATTCTGGCTGCTTCTGTATATCACTTAGCATTAACTTACTTATTCCACTTTACTCCTGGGGAAAAAAAAATACATTCAAAGCAGGTTTGCAGGAGTCAAAGTTCTCATCGTCTTTGTGACTTTCCTTACCAGCGTTTAGTAATGTCCTTCTCAGTGTTACAGGTGGAGTTTTCAAGTATTTAAAGAATCCTGGTGTTCCACGTGTTCACTTGCAATTTATTCCAACAATGAATGCAATTATGAAAAGTGAAATCACACATATTTGCTGGAGGACAACAGGTATTTTCAGCATTTTTCCCTCCAACAAATACTCTGACGTTTAGATTTATCGAGCTGTGTTCTTATAACAGCCAACAGGATTCAGTTAATAAACTTCAATAAACCTCCCTATTAAATTTCTCTCAAATAGGTTTGTTGTCACTTGCAGCATCTAATCTATTCATTGAGAAGCTATTAATACTGACTGCAGCGAAATGGAGTTTCAGCAAATGAGGTTGTTAAGCTCTGGGCCATCTTCTGCCAAATGAAACATCCGTGCTTTTACGTAGAGACAGGGGAGGGAAAGTATTTCTTTGCCCCTTTTTTCCTTCCTTTCTTCTGTAATGATTTTAGATGACAAACCTCTGCTGGATTATAATCTGCAGGCCATGTTTGAAACACACAGCTAGTCTACATCAATTTATAAACATTTGCCACTCGCAGATTCCTTCTGAACTGCCTGGAGCAGAAATGTCCCATCCTGGGACATTTCTTTTGACCACCACTACCCCTTCCAAAGGTTTATACCTCATTGTATGTTGACTATAGAAACATGCCTTATTCATAATTGTTCCTGCTTACGCTTATTTCTCACTAGACCTCAGCTCTTACCCAAGACGTAGAAAGCCCTGCCTATGGTGGAAATTGGACCATACTTATAGGAATCTATATAAGCAGCCATGCTTTCTTCCTTCCTCCTTCACAGTCATCATATTAAGATTTCTCTGCAGCAATACTCTGCTGGATTTAATACTCCCTAAAGCCTGCTCTGATTTCAGAAATTGCCTTGCCCTTACTTTTCCTCTTTAAATCTGATCCACCTAATGACTGAACTTCCAATTATATGGCTGTCAATCCTGAAATCAAAGCCAGTTCACAGTCTCTCCCAAAGGAAGAATGTCACGTCACTCACTGAAATCACCGCAACAAATCTCAGCTAACTCAGTCCCAGGCAGCAGAGAGGCAAAATAAACTAGAAAACAATCGATATTGGGATTCATTTTGCACATAGGCAGAAATAGGAGTTAGATTCCCTAAGTTTTGATCCTTGATGAAGAAAATCATAGTTTTCCTAGCATAAAATGTACACTGATTGAAAATAAAAAGAGGAAAAAAGAAAAAAAACAGCAGAGGCAATTTGCTAGTCCAAAAGGATGCTGAATTTCCCTCACAACCAGAAAATACTCCTCTGCTGTCATCTACCTGGAATTTCTCTCTACTTCATATGTGATTACCAGAATGGGTTATTTTAAAGCCAGACACTGACATTTAGCCAAACCAACAGTCACTTAACAGGGTTACAGAGATTTGTGGCTTGCAAACAGCAATCCCTCCCAGCTGATTCAGTGCAACTGCATGTGGACCTGTCCTTCCAAATACGCCCTCCATCTGCGTGATGGGCAGGGGTATCCATGGGGTCAGAGGAGGATGTATGTAGTCTGTAATGGTTACAAGAGGGAACAGAAGAAGCATAAGGGCATTGGGAATGAAACCAGAGAGCTTCATCAGGAAAATGCTAGAGGTGGTGAGATGGGGAGGTAAAGGGACAGCCTCCTAGACTGCTTAAAATGGAAGTTTCAGAGTCCTGATATAAACTGACTACGCCATTTCTTTTGCAGGCTCTCCTTGGTGTTGTGAGTACTACTATAAGCATCTGTGGTGCTTGGACAGCAAGCAATCTTGAACACTGTTCTCCCCAGTGAAGAACAGAAGCAGCAGCACTCAAGAAATTGTGGCTAGATGAGATGCTAGAAAACAGCCTGCAGGCTTGCTCTGAATTAGCAGAGAGATGCTGCCAGGGACTCTCACCCTGCTCCTTGCCCCTTGATTTCCACCAAATAGCCAGAGGACACTTACGCACCTCTGAAAACCACTACCCCCTTCTCAAGCGGCATCCTGGACTGAAAATAAATATAAACTGAACTTCTAATTGTACTCCAGAAGCAGGAGGACAGTGGCATTGCTGTTGTCGTTTATGGCTAAACCAGAGGCCTCCAGGCTCCAGAACTGATGAATCCTTGAAACAAAGACTAAATTTCTGAAGACTGACAGCTTTGCTAGCCAGTGAGAAGGGACATGCTTGAAGGCAGGGATCACTGCATCCCTCAGGTTCATGCAGCACCTTGCCCCTGCTGACTCAGCACTGGTGAGCAAGGACAGTGTTAAGCACTGACAGCCTGCACCCAGCGCTCTGCAAAAAGGATAGGTTCTGGGGGAAAGTGCCATGTCCTAGATATAAAGCAATGATGATGAAGAAATAAGATTTGTGTAACAGCAGCTGATGGTCTGTGAATGGTCAGAGACCATCAGAGACAGCCATCCTGGGCTCAACTTCAAGAAGTCCTCTGCATTTACCTCCAGAAAACCCTGAGCATCACTGAAAATGGAGCACAACGCGTTTAAAGCATCTCCAGGGGGAGCTCAGATTGAGATGCACCTCTTGCTCCACGCCACATCCCCAGTCACATAGTGACGATACTCACAAAAGCAAAGTGTCTGCAGGAGACAGATACTTTTCTTCAGTCCATTATTTTTGAACTGGTTAGTGCTCAGAAAAAAAAAAAAAAAGAATGCAAAGTATTTTTATACCCAGGAATATATCAGTGAGTTCCCTCTAGGCATCTGCAGAGGCATTCATGAGCAAGGAAAGCAACCGCAGGCACCTCGGACATCCTGGAAGTCTGCTGCGCTGAACCTGCCTATGCCAGTACCACAACAGGAACAAGAACAGAAGAAAAGAAAAATGATCTTGCAAACTTGAAAACGTGTTTAAAAATTGCAGTGGTCACCACTAACTCTGCTGGCCAACTTGCGTGTTCATACAGCCACAACGAGCTAAGTTAAAATGAAAAAATCCCCACACCATAAAACCATCTCTCTGAAAGACATGGCATGAAAACTGACTGACTTCACAGGTGGATTTGGAGCACTTTTTGCTCCCAACTGTACAAAGAAAACAAATGGAAAGAAAAAAAGAGAAAGTATTTATTCTCTAATATCTTTAAGCCACAAGAAGAGACATAAGTTTTACTCAGAACAGGTAAGTAGTGCTTAGACAGACTGTGACAGATCAGGTGATGGTGCCCTCTGAATATCCTATCAAGATGAGTAGAGGTGTTTCCACCTCACCCACTGCTTGGCTGCTTGCTATTTGTTTTATATGCAACATAAATTCAGCAGAAATCTGACTGTCATACCAGTCACATCAATCCATCAAGGAGCAAGTGAGCATCTTGAGAAAGAGTGATGCATGACAACAGTAGTGCTTCCATGGTCCAAATTTCCACCCGCTCTCTGCTTTATCTACGCACCGTCAGCAAAGGGTCAGCATCACAAATGGGCTACAATGAGCAGCAATTGCTTTTTTAAGTGTACCAGGGATGGAGTTTGAGATCTCTGGGAACTCCGGGGGAATCTTTACTTGATTTTCCTTTTTCCATTTTGCTCTTTCCTTTTATTTCCTTTTTTTTTTTTTACCTCCTCTGCTTGTCTCTCCTTTCAATCACACCAAACTCTACCCTATTTTCTCTGCTGTATTGCCAAGTTATGTCCAGACTATGACACCCACCACCCCTGCAGACAGCTAAACTGAAGCATCTTCATCTCGTGCCACTGAGACACATCTGACAGCTCCCGCCTCTGAGCAGAAAGGGAAGATTTGGGGAGAGCGACCCAAACTTGACTCACTGCAATGCCCCAGCACTAACCCACAGGTCCCGCCTTGTGGAGTGACAGTGTCCTGCCAAAGGAAGAATTTCACCTTCTACTGTGTTTTCTAAATAACTGCTTCCTAAAAATGCAGGATAATACGGCCACCTGAAGATAATTTAAAACTTCACTCACCCTCCCTGCAACACACAGAGTTGTCCCTGCTGAGTTAACAGCGCAGATACGATTTCAGCCTGGAAATCACAGCTTAATTATATTTTTGGGTGGGTGGGAGGAATTTGATGGGAGATTTCATTTAGGAAACAATCAGGTCTCGGTTGGGTTAGAAATCAGGATATTAATGTTCTTCATTTTAATTTTCCTCTCTGACTCAGATTCCCACTGTTTGAATTTGAGCTCAATTTGTTCGGTTCATTATGAAGAAATCCACATGAATTTGACATTAAACTGATTATCTCTGAAAACAGTAGCAATAATTTCCCTTTTTCCTGTGTACGTTTCAGATTAAGTCTTTGTGGTTGATATAAAAACGCAGGGGAGAAATAATAAAGCAAAGGGAATTCAAGTATTTATTCTGGAGCGCTACTTAGAAACTGAAACATGCAAAAACACTCACGCATTTGGGAAGAAAAAGCAAGGGGCAGGGACAAACAATACCCTCATTTCCATTTCCCATTTCAGCCCATTTGCGTGGGAACAAACAGGGAGTATATATGGCTTTCCTAGACAGGAATAATATCTGGTGTGCCAGTACTGGGGATCTTAGGGCTTTGTGATGACTCTTTGATGGGGTTTGATGGCAAGGGCGTGCTCCCTCATGAACGGACCCTTAGGGCCACAGGGATGAATTCATATTTAAGACTCACTATCCTTCAGTAAGAGCTGCCAGAGGTCCTGGGCTCCAATCCTGCACCAGCTGCTGGGGTCCAGATGACCCCAACAGGCCTT
Source organism: Charadrius vociferus (assembly GCF_000708025.1). Lineage (NCBI taxonomy): Eukaryota > Metazoa > Chordata > Aves > Charadriiformes > Charadriidae > Charadrius > Charadrius vociferus. The sequence goes on from NW_009648150.1 coordinate 1,307,384, forward strand.
AGTAGTCCCAATGAGGCCCACCAGAGACTCACATGCCGTGCTCAGTCCTAGGCATCCTACTTGCTTTGTGTCTGTCTCCTGACTGGACCTTGGACCTGGGTTGTAGCCCAGTTTTCAACCCCGTCTCTCCCAACATCTCCTGCTGCTCTAGGCTGGAGTCTGGAGCTGGTTCCCCTCCTCATCTTGTCCAGAGCTGTAGATGGACCCTGCTACTAGCACCCAGCTCTGTCTGCTGGCTTAAGCCCCTGAGAGATCGTGCCCTTGTCATGGCTTGTGCTTGACTCCCTCTCAGCTCTCATGAAACTCATGAAACAGCTCTGCTCTTACAGCTCCCTGACATTTCTTGTCCTTCAGACAAGTGGAGCAGCAATGTAGACCACCAAGAAATCCCTCCAGGAGACGTCTGTGAATGAAGGTGGTGGGGACGGTGTGCAGTGCTTTTTTGGGTGAGAGGACATATTTATACAGCCAAAAGACAAGAGGTGAACATATTCCTGTTTGTGCAGCAAGACTATTATTGGAATAAACTATTAAGCTTTCTGTCTAGTTTGTAAGCGAAGACTCAGAGCATTAGAGTGGGAGTACAGCACTTGACCCAACACAATGGACTTCTGGAGTACTTTCTGTTTTCAAATAAACCTGGCGGATTTACCCCTAGCCCATTTATTTCCCCAAAGAGGGAAAAAAACATTAAGATACATTAAGTGTTTGCCATGAATATAGTTCCTCTTATCTGCTGACTCAAATAGATATACACAGCTCATCAGTGCCTTTTCTTGTAACAAAGCACTGCCTCACACTAGTGACTGCTGGTCTTGAGCCTCACCAAAACAAGGAACTCTCCTTTCTCTAACAGATAACTTTCAGATAACTTTCATTTTTGCTCTGGGGAAAAAAAAAAAAAAAAAGTCACCCCCCAGCTTGAAAACCTGAAGAGTAACAAAGTACCATATAGTTCATGATGATTTTTTTTTTCTCTCCCAGTTGTCTCATATCCAAAGGGAGACAGTAACTATTGTATTACCTCTCAATCTAAGACAGATAAAAATAGGATGGGGTTGCATTGCTGTTTCGTGCTATGACTGCTTGTTTGCAAGGCTGTCTAAGCTATCCAAGTGCTTTTTGACGGTAATGCTCTGAAGGTGCAAACGGACCTGTCCCTCATGCTCCTGAGGTGGCCACTTAGTTGTATCCAAAGCTTGGGCCCCTGCTGCACCTTCAGAGCCCAGCAGTGCTCATGCTTACAGCAGGCCCCTGCAATTCACTCCTCTTGCCATCAGCACCATGCTGATGGACATTCCGGTTTCCCTTGCTGGCTCCATCCACGAGTACAGCACAGGTCCATTACCAAATCACAAGTACAGCAGAATTGGAACACAGTAATGCTGTTAATTGCTTTTAATCTCTAGCTCATTTTAAAAACTGTCCTTAGCCCAAGTACCAAAAAATCTGCTGTTACAACCAAGCAGTCATCTGCTCTGCTTTCTCATCATGAACGTAACACAAAGAAAATCCGTCTGTTGCTTTCCCTTCATACCTTCTACTTTTCAGCCTTCATGGTAGTAAGTTTTAGCAAACAGTCCATCCTGCATGCATCCTTTTTGGTCCAGTTTTTCAGCATTGCACCCAAGTGCCTGTAAGTGCCTAGCACTTAGACCAAACACCCTACAGGCAAAGAGAGACTTCTTTTTTCTACTCACGAGGTAATCAGCTTGGTTCAGCTTTTACACCCCTGCAAGGTTTCACCACTGGGAAAAGAAATGTAGAGCACAGGGTGGATGTGAAACAGACGGCAGAAATATCCAGCTAGACCCATGGTGGGAAAAATTGGGCAAGGCCACAGAGTGGGAGTGCAAGGAGCAGGAATTCCCCTGGATCCTGAAACAGAGTCCATGACCATGGGGTTGACTGGCATGTTCTTCATTTGACGGTAGAAGAGGAAATCCATGTCTGGTTTCTGTTCCCTTCCTCCTGATTTCAGTGGTATAACAACCCCAAATTCACACCATTACTAAGCCATAACAAGCAGTAAGGGAAAATGAAGTCTGAAACATTTTAGACTAATCTGTAATTAGACTTTACCTTCAAGAAATATCTGAAATGGTTGTGTTATGTCTTAGGAGTATAGTGAGTATAGTTTTCATTACAGAACACATTATGTCAGGCAAATTTGGGGTTATGCCTGAAATTCCTGGTATGATAAATAAGAAAAATAACATTATAGCCAATTACTTTGTGGGGCAGGGTGGGAGGTAGTAGATAAAAGAGGATCTGGAGCTGAAAAAAGCCATACGCAGTGTGATACCTGCCAAATCAGAAAAAGACATAGTTACATGTCTAAAGGAGGGATGCACTAACAGACATTATATTCCAGACTGATGCCCAGGAGCTTCATGGAGGAAGAAGAGGGGATGGGATGGGACAGAGAGATTCTAATCGTCATACAGGAATAAGGATAACTAGAGCAGTCTTGCCTGGGATGTAATCAAGCAGCAGGGGACTGCAAGTACTGTCAATGTGATTGGGGAAAAAAGGCTTAAACAAGAATGTACCCCAGTTGGAGGACGTCTCACTGCTTTCTGCTCCCACGACAGAAACGTGATAACTCAGTGTTGGCCCAGGACATGGAGAAGTGGAGTCAGGCCAGGACCTGGAGGATGGGCATTTCTGGGAAGAAAGGATCACTTTCTCTCTGTTTTAGAAAGGGGGCTGCTGTCTGAAGGCTCTGGGAAAAATACCAGCGCACAAAGAATGTTTTATTTGGGATAATACAGATACTTTCATGCAAAAGGTGTCTACGCTGGGAGGGCTGGAGAAGGACTTCTGAACAGGTACACGAGTCTGTTGTATCAACCTGGGGCAAGGAAAGCTACTGACCTCACAATTCAAGGCTCACACTAGACTCCTCTGAGCTTTTATTGCACACTTGTAAATAAAACATTAATAAAACAGCTCCTTTAAAGTTTGATATATATTAAAATATTGAGAGGAAGACAAGAACCGTGAAAACCCCATTACCCCACTAGTCTGTTCAAGCTGCAGCTCTCCCTGGAGAGACTGAAGAAACAACTTATGCTTTATGCAAAGCCCTAAGACCACGAACATTTCTTTTCAGTTGGAATAAACAAGATAAAGTGTGAAATATCTGGGGCCCCATACAGTTGGGATTACTGTTGATGGCAGGTATATTTTCCTAGCAGAACTAACCACCTGCTGCTTCGGAGACGCTAACTCCCAAAGAAATGTTTTAACCTCCATTTTGCAGATAATTCTGTCTACCAGAAAAGAAAAAAAACAACAAGTATCATGCCTGCCTGTGTAAAAAAGAGAGAGTATGTCCCTATATAATAGTACAACTTACTCAAGTCACTTAAGTGTCCCACCTAAAAGGCTTCCCCTCCCAGACAGTTATCAGGCTGCTTCTGTAGTTCTGAGATTCAGGCCCTTCAGGCGATTCATCTCATCCGATGTCACACAAGGAAAATAGCTGGATGAAATCTGCTTTGAAGATGCCTCCCCCAGCAGTTCATTTCCCAACTGACCTTTAAATAACAAGCACATCTAGTAACAGGCTCTCGCCACACTGGGATGAAGATTGCCCACTTGAAACCTCTTCACAGCTTTCCCAATTTATGGTCATACTCCCTTCTTTGCATGGAAAAAAAAACCCTAAACTGAAAATGGAGAGATGCCTTTCTTCTGCCAACGAGCCCAGAAGATCCTGTTTGCTAAAGCATTTCCCTTTGTAGCCTCAGCCACATCGGAGAGCAAGTCAACTTCTGTGCTAACTAAAGGAGTGAACATTTTATGCATAACACATTTTGGTTTGCTGCTGAGATGGAGCGATGGGTGGCTGAGGGAAACAGTGATTCTTGCTGAAGCCTGTCTGTAGCTCTCCAGTCTTTGATGCAAAGACAGAGAGAGATGCAAGGGCAAGGCATGTGGATAAATCAGGCATTTGTAGGAATGGCATCTCATAGCTTTCTTTATCAATGAACTTGCAGTGCAAAGTGAAAATATCCTGGCACAAAAACCACCAGAGTGGGTTGAGGGAGAAAAGTACACCTCCATGTTAACTACACTGTCTTCCCCTTTGCACTGATTTGGGTGAGATAGATATATATATAGATATATATATAACTATATATCTATATAAATATATATATATATAAATATAATGTTCAGAGAACTAAATCATATACCCCTAGTTCCCCAGCACTCAGTAGTCAATATTGCTAACAGCACAGTCAAAATCCTTCAAACCTATCCTCAGGCAAACCTTACCATAAAATCAGTGGGAATTCTGGCTGAATAAAGACTGAATAAGAACCAAAGTCTCAACTCAATTCTCAGCTGAGGTTTACAGTCCAGCCATCAGGAGTGGAAATACTTTTGATTTTCACCATCCTGAGAGAACAGCTGGGCCCAGTAATCCCAATTCTACCCCCTCTTAATTCCAGCATCAACTGGGCAGATACACAAAACATCTGGTTATTCAAGGCTAAGCCATAAGGTAATTGTACTGGAGGAAAAAGAAACCAATCTCTTTTTCTGGTATTCCCTTACCGTCGTTTTCCTGCAACTCCTTGAAAAAGACTTTCTTTAAAAAAGCTGTTCAGATTTCCTCCTGTGCCAGGCACCACATTTTGTTTGGCACACACATTTCTGATAGCCTTTTCTCTGCAGATGTCTATAAAGTTCACATCAGTCAGTTCTTCAACCTAAGTATATTAACATCAATGCAGACAATTTTGTTCCAAACCCCTTTTTTTCTTATGTCTATGCTCTGCTGTTCATTTTTGCTTCCATAAAGATGACAGTATTGCTACATACCCAGGACAATCAGGACTCCTTAACACAGGCTGTACAGTGCTGTAATGGACCATTTTCACCGTCAACAATGAGGCCTGACCCCTCAGCAGCTTCTGGCACTAGCAGTTTGCTGAGGGAAAGGGAAGATTTCTTTTCAACTTCATTTCAATTATCTTTTTTGCTTTTCCTAACTCCCTTCCAGAAATGACAATTCTTGAAAATGCATGTGTAAAAATAAAGAAAGAAAAGGAAAAAAAGGCAACAACCACTACAAAACCTCCTCCCAGTTATCACTGTAACATTTCTTATGTGGGAGAATAGGGTCCAGTGCCGTTCGAGGTGAGGAAGAGGGAGGAAGGGGTAAAGGGGCAACACATTTCAGACTCCTTAAAACCATCACAAGAGTTAGAGATATGAAAAAACAGTTTATAATTACCTCTGTTGAGTGAAGCTGAACTGTTTATATCTCCAGTAATAAAGGAAGACTCGGACTGCTTTCGAACTGTGTCATTCCACATCCTACGAATCCGGCTCTGAAGAGGGATTGAACCACAGCAGGTAATGAATTTTTAGCAGCTGCATATAAGTTTCTTTCTGCCTCACTAAAGATGGCTATTGGCATGTGTAGCTCATGATGAGACCTGTTTCTAGCCAGCTGTAAGCAAGCGGTTGCTGTTTTGCTGTAATCCGCCTCATGCATGCCAGACCCTGCCTGCCTCACTTCGTAACACAAACACCTACCTCAAAGAAAAGCATAATTGGATTGCTTACATCTTAATTAAAAAAGCAATAGAAATTGTATACAAGAGAAACCCAGACCTGTGTGAGCTACACATTTACCAATATAGTACCAAATAACAGGAAAATAACTTGCACACAGAAGCATGCATGCTTCCCTTAGTATCTCAGACAGCTTGTGTCTTATTTTTTGTGAAGAGTAAAAGAAGACTTTATCTATGTCTTTATGTCCCTCAATGAACAGAAGTTTTCTATAGCTACTGTCCATCTTGGGGAATATCAGGGGAACACACAGCCCCCCGCCTGAATGAATGACATCTCTTCCCCTACTCAAAAATCTGTGATGGTTTTGCTATCTGTGGTATAGCTTCTGCTGCTGGGGAAACAGTGTCCCAAATATGTTGGCCTCCTGTTTTGTTTCTCAAATATGTTGTGGAGTATTTACCTCTGTGGCTTTTATGCCACTGTCTCGCTCCTTCCCAACTAGACATTGCAAAAGATCAAAAAGTCAGCCGATATGCATCTTGTGAGTGGTTCAACCACAATCCCCATATGAAGATGACTGGGGAACCCAGGTGTCCAGGGGAAACTCTCCCTCACTTCACCTCTCAGAGTATGATGGACGTGCCTCATGGCTGTGTGAAAGTGGTGCTAGGTGGTCTGGGGGTCTGGAAAGGCTGTTTCCCACTGTGATAGACCATGTTTTTCCTAATTGCTAAAAATCCAGTGCTTCCCGTAGTGGGATTTTAGCCATGCAAGATCTTCCAGGGCTTACTCATGTGGTCACAGCTGAAAAGTGCCTCCTAGTCTACTCATTAACTATGGAGTACCAGCATCTCCTAATCATGCATTAGCCCTCTATAAATGGAAGCACAATGTGACATGAGGCCCATGCACTTTTACAGCAATTATTTTTCACCTGGACATTTAATTTATTGCATTTCTCTGACATGATCCATTGTGGATTAATTATTCTGTTTCCTAAGTGATTTTCAGAGAAAGGATTTTAGGAGTTCTTACCTCACTTCTCTATTCTAAAGTCAGGAGTCAGACTCTTTCAACAACTCAGACTGATCTCCATCACCCGTGTGAGGTTTCTCCTGCCTATGATAGGCCTCAGGCACTTCCATCCTTCTAAGGACAAGCTTCTGCGGCAAAATAATCTTCCCTGGTACCTCCAACCTCGCCTGCCATGAGTGGACTGCTGCCAGGAGACTCAGTTCACCCTCAAAAAGGGCTTGCTTTCTTGTGCTGAGACTGGCAAGAGGGAGGGCCCTTTAAAGTCAACTCTTCTTGGACAGGAGGGCACCTAGCCAGAAGCTAAATTATGTAAAATCAAAGGCTTTCAAATCAGCCACCCAAATGTTGTTGGCTATAGTGTGTTTTGAACATTACTGATTACTGTGGGATTTGATGGAGAGAAGTTCCATATTCTATTGCTGTTATTTTCCCTGCAAAACATCCAGACCTACGTAAATGCCAAAGTGGAGTTTTTTGATGACATCTTGGAAACGGTTGAAAATAAATAATAATTTGCTCCAAGACATAAATCACAAATTAGGTTTTCCTGGGAGGTTATAAACTGTTACTCCTTGCATGTCTTTCATAATTTAATAGTCGAACTGTCATGTATAATTACTTCCATTAGCAATACTGAATAAATTTGTGTTTGGTTTCTATTGAAGAAGAAGTAAGCTTCTTATTTTATATGAACTGTTTGTCCATAAATCTGCATCTGTACGTACAAGTTAGATTCAAAATTGCTAAGTGCACAAACTACACAAAACCTGAATTTTCAGGTGACCAAAGTGTAACAAATCCAGTAACTTAATAAGATAATCTGACCCCAATGGATTCTCCAAAGAGGTCTATAAACTAAGGCAAATTGAGTGAGCCAAGGAATTGATCAAACCACTGAATGCCAGAAAACAAGCTCTTTCACTGTCAAGGCTATTGCAAGACCCTTGCAGTCTGTTTTTAGCAAGAAAAACACTTGGTTGTTATGGCATCATTCCTGTAACATGGCAATAGCAGTGAAAACAACCTTCAGCTCATAATTAAAAGACATACTGGGATGTAGCATAGCTGACAAAATGCTCCCCACTCCTGATTCCCATGGAAAGTGGGCGCGACAGCTCAGGTGATGACCACCAACCTGCCTCTGGAAGGCAAATTTGGACTTTTTATTCTCATCACAATTATTTAGAAGGTTCTTGGAGAGGCACTAATTGCCATCACCTCCCATGGGAAGCCACCATGTTGAACTCAAGTCCATGAGGGAGAGTAATCTCTGCAGGTGCACTGGGGAGAGCCCTATGGTAGCTCCTTTGGTGCCGAGCAGACCTTCCCTCCCAGCATAGCCGTGAAGGGTATCAGCACAGTGGTACAAAGCATTGGGGCAAGAACAAGAAGTGCACATTACCTGTGAACCTGTGGAATATCTTCCAGGTGTCCGTGACCCCGAAGTTTTTCCTGAGCCAATAGAACTCTCTGTACTTTTCCCACTACAGCAATGTGTGCGCAGGCATTTTCCATACTCTTTACGTACCTGGCCAAGGGAAAAGAAAGAGCGGTGAGCGAGCAGCTTCTCCTGTCACCCACCGCCTTCTGATTTTCAACACAGCCCCTGATTTTTCCTCAGTGGTTCATTAAAAGGATAGCTGTTGCAGTACACGGGAAAGGATCCTATTACACCTTGCAGCTGAATGCTCTCAATACATGAGCTCACCATTTACAATGGTGTAAGGGACTGCTTTTATGAAGCAAAGGTGCTCATTGACACCAGTTGGTTGTAGCTTCGTCGGAGGCACATCAAAGGAGCATGGGAGAAACTACAGATACACTATTTATGACTGAAAATTAATATTCTCATAGACTTGATATAACCTAGCATATTGGCTCATCAAGGTACTAAAAGTTATTGCTTCTGACAGGGGACTAAGAAGAAAAATTAAAAAAAAATATAAAAGCTATTGATTTTTATTTTTTTTAAATTATTTCTTGCAATCAAATGGAAAAAAATTTGAGGAAACTTTAGAGCCAGCAGACCTAGAGATTATACTCCCAGTGCACAGGGGTGACTGGAGCCTGTTTTCCCACAGCACCATGCAAGCCAGTCATGTTTTAAATGTGCATCGCAGTCAAACTAGGCCAACTCCTGGCCTGGAGTAAAGCTGTGCCATGTCTTTTGCTTCAGGGGGCTATGCTGACTTGCGCCAGGGCAGGATCCAAGCTTTGTCTGAGCTTCAGGTGTGATTTTTTTATGGCCAGTAATACCCAGAAAACAGATGTGACAAGACTGACAATGTATTGAAAAGCCAAAAGCAGGCCATGTTGACCATTGACAAAAAAAAAGCACCCAAAAATCCACGGATGTCCAAAATGCCAATTGAGGTTCCTGAGAGCACATGGTTAGCTGTGAGATTTTGCCAGACTGTCTGTGAGCATTTCAAAACTCTGTGAAACAACTGTTTAAATAGCAAATTACAGCTTTTTCATTAGGCTCTTCCTTAAGTGCTTGAGACAAACACAATACCACGAGTGCCCAATATGCTCGAGTGCCTAATCAATCCTTTGCTGAGAGAAAATAATTCAATTGCTTTAATTAGCCACCCACTGCTTGCCTCTGCAGGTTTTTGCTGATTTTCTAGTCCACGATAGATAGGAAATGAAAGGATATTTTTTTTCCTCCTCTCAAATAATTCCTCCCCCAGGTCTTGGGTCAGAGAGATGCATCCACCCCACAGCAAGGTACCAGCTGCATTCTCCTTCCCCCTATTCAGCCATAAATGAGCAGTGATCTCTCAGTCATCAGTGATTGTTTAAGGGTGTAGACTGGCTTGGGATGGAAAAGAGAATGGATCTTCCATGCCAAGTGGGCACTCCGATAGCCAAGGAGACTGCAATGCCGTGCTGGGATGCTGGGTTAGGAACTGACCCTTTGTGAGATGTATTGGAGGCGAAAGGATCAACCAGTGAGAATGGTGCAGAAATTCAAACTCCTTGCCAAAGAGGCACCTGCAGGTTTCATTAGCGACAGTGATGCTTCCTACATTCTTATTATCATCTTGCCTGGAAACTTTCTTGCTGAAAGTTTTGGGATCATCAGCAGGCACTTGCAGCTAGGTAAAGCTTTTAAGCTTTTTAAAATGTGCAAATTTGAGATTAAATAACAAGGACAAAACTGAAGCCTGAAAGTCTTCCTTGGTGTCAGGAATGACATTGCCACACAGCTCTGCAGATCCTTCCAGAGGCATCGCTTGCAAAGCTCACTTGCTACCATGAATTTTGCTGATATTTTCATAGGTCAGATCTCCTTTCCCTGTACAGGAAAATGTGGGTAACACAGGAGTAAACCCAGGGCTCTCAGATGGAGAATAGACCTCAACATGGCCCTTACTTTACGCAGTAAGCCATTTCACCAAAAGCCACTGGTTACACTGAGAAACTGGGACCCAGATGTATTAATGTATAAACTCTTCCCTAAGTTTATGTTGGATAAAGAAACTGTCCTTTGAAACCAAGATGTACCTGAAAAATTATCAGCAGACATGCACAGAATTGGAGAGCTCTGTACTACTGAATTTCAATGGAGAATGAAATGGTTCTTAAAAATACTTATTACTGATTGTCAGAGGCTGTAAGTTTGATCTACATACACACACAGAGATTTTTATTTTGACACACCCCCCCTCGAGTTTACCTAAGTTACTCCACTATTATCTTGCAAATGTTAATTGGGGCATACTTCAAGTTCCACCAAGAAGCACTTACTGTGCTTGCTTTGAGGAATATTTCCAAAAGCCCACATCAGGACCAAGCAATACAAAGGTTAATGAAGTGCTGAAGAGCACAGGTCTTTCAGTTCTTAAAAAAGTGGGGGAAGCAGCCCCTGCTGCATCCTATCAACTCATATATGCTGCTATAGAAAGGTGTGATTTCCTGCAGGGACTCCAAATGAGGATGTAAAGCTCCATTTTGCTACGAGCACTCAGACACAGGAGGACACTTTGGATGCTCGTGGAGTCACTCCTGTCTCACACTGGCATACGGGAAAGGAGAATCTGGCCGACAGCAGGCAAAGCCCTTTTGCTTCACTATCATAAAGCCCTGCAAACTGACAGCTGCCTTTTCCCTTGCCTCCGAAGCACTTGTCGCCAGCATCCCGGCTGCTGAAATGCCACTGCCACATATCTTCGTTATCACCTCATTCCCCTGCATCTTTCTGGTTTCCCGTCTAAATACCACCCTTATTAGGTGCACAGAGATAAATCTGCATGAGATGAATTCAGGGCACACAGATGATGTTATGTTGCGGTTGTTAGGCAACAAAACACCCTGTTACCACCTCTTTTGCTGCTGAGAACCGTCTGTCTTACCTTTTTCTGGAGGACACAATGGAAAATGAATATAAACATTCCCTGCAGAGAATTGAATATGGTGAAGAGATACGCCATGATGACTGTGCTTTCGTTAATATACATGAGTCCGAACGCCCAGGTCAGTCCTAATAGGCAGAGTAGGGCTATTGCACCTATAACCCAGGACCTGTTAGGAGAAGCAAAAAAAAAAAAAAGAAAGGGATTGTTTTTTTGTCTACAAAAGAAGGTACGTGTCTACAAGCAGGAAGACTTTGACCGTGGTTTTAGCAAAAAGAAAACAGCATATCAAAATGAATTGTAGGGATTTTTGTCTTCAAGCTGGATGCAGTTTACAAATCTTCAAGCTTGAGGAAATATACAGAAATGGAAATGTTATGAGCACAGAAATTTAGCATAACCAAAGCATATTTGTAACCACAACGTTTCTTTTATTTTTTTTTTTAATGTAAAAGCAGTGTCTATGTAAATGACATGTAGATACTATTTCTGCAAATGGCAGGAAAAGAAAATAAACCAACCAAAACAACAACTCTAAATTTCACTTTTTTAGTGTCCACTGGTTTCACTGGGGCAGGAGTGCCAGCTGGATTAGCTTCTTTACGCTTAACACCCAGACACATGTATTGCTGCATTTTAGCTAGTCTCCCATATGCCTGTAAGCCAGATCAACAGCCACAAGCAGGTGGGCAAGCCCTCACTGCTTGCCAGATTGGCTCTGCACATGGAGGCTCTTTGTGATGTTGCTTCACACTTCTTCCACCCTACAATGAGGGGAAGTATATATATATACACACATATAGGCGCTCACACACCACATTTCCTAGAACAGTAGCTGCTGCCACACTTCTGCTTGGAGAAAAGGAGGGACAATCCTTCTTGACATTGGCAGCAAAACTAAGATTATCACTTGCACCACCCAGGGAGGGAAGTGGGAGTGGGGGAGCAGCAACTGCTTGGCCCAAAATGTTGTTCAAGCAAATATGGGTAGCCCACAGTTTCTGCTTGCTTTCTCCCAGTGACTTTCTGCTTAGACAGACAGAGCTGGAAACATGGGATGGCTGCTGTATGTTATTTTTTTCAGTGCACTTTTAGGAAAGCTGAGAGCTCTGCTGGGATGGCAGGAGAAGTATTCTGTGTTACCCTGCTAAATAATATTTAGTCATCTCCTAAATTACCTTCTCAGAGACTTATCTTCCAATACAAGGACATGAGATGGAGTGTGACAAGCAGGATAGGAACTGGGTCCTGCTCCTAGCCATCTCCCTAGTTTCTACATGTCTCCACATGATAGATTATTGCATTTGCACAGGGGAGGGAGTCAACTTTTAGCTGTGAAGCACAGTGGGAAGTGCACAGCAAGCAGCACTGTGAGCATCCCTTTGCCCGTTCCCTCAAGGCCTTGATATCCTTCTCTCTTCTCCTGGTGTCATTAGGTGTAACATTGTAAAAATGAATGCAATGATACCCAATTTTTGCACATCTTCCTCACCGTTTAACCCTTCAGTTCCCCAAAGCAGATGAGCCTGCAGCCAGCCAGCACCTCTGCTTCCTTGTCTGCTCCAATGCATCCTAAGGTGCTGCAGAAGGGCTCGCAGGGACAAGGACCTGCCTACGTTTCTAAGCCACTTCAGTGTTGTAGAAACTTGACCAGGGTTTGGGCATATTTGGGCTTCCATCTGCTAAGCAGGGCATGGAGCAAGGGGGAGAAAGATGAAGTAGCAGCAGCTTAGAGGAAAAGTAAGTCCTGCAGAGGTCACGCAGGCAATCTCCACTGTGGAGACTCTACGGTAGACGCAGGCTTGAATCCTTTTCCTTTTAGCAGGGCTTGTCACAAACAGAAGCACACCGATGTTGTATTCATGTTTTCTGTTGTTTTTTTCTTTAGGTATTAGAATGGAAATACAGCATTAAGTCTTCCACTGAAGTTTATAAAATATGTATTATTTAACCACACGACCAGAAGAGCTCCCTAAGGTAACCACTTATTAAGGCAGTTCTTTAAAAGTCACTATTATGTATCTAGCAGACCAGAACAGCTCCTTTGAAGCATTTCCAGCCAATCCTGCTAATAAATATTTAGCATGATGCAAATTGAAAATGCACTCTCAAAATCCTTCAGAAAGGTAGCCACTAGATACAGTTTACAGCTTTAGCCACTTGGTATCTTTTTCTCCCCAAGATTCCATCATCAGTGAGAGCATATTATCATCTTAATTGTATGCCAATTTAAAAAATGCAAAGATTTTTTTTCCTTAAAAAAAGAACAACAAATGAAGTGGGAAACACTTTTTTCCCTCCCTCTTCTCTTCCCCTCCACGATTAAAAGCTTCCTGTATTTACAGAGCCTTTTAAACATGATTCCCAGGATATCAAAAAAAAATTCTGCTCTGAAGCACAGCCAATTCTTGAACCTGATTAAAAAGCCTTTGGCGGCAAAGATGTGCAGAAGCGAAACAGTTATTTAGTGGAAATATGCTGCCTTCAGTGATGGAAAGGAATCTGTGGGCTAGAAGACCCTCAACAGTGCAAATTGCACACGTTACAGTGTTGTGCTTCAGAAAACGAGACCTGGAGATAAAGAAGGCATTGAGATTACTTTGAATAGCTTCATTCCATATCCGCATTAAAAAAAAAGAACCAAGCAATGAAAGAGAACATGGGAATGATGCTGCAAGAATGAACACAAAGGACTCTTCACCAGAAGAACAAACTGAAAGTCTACTGCAAAGTTGATTTGCTTCTATTTCATGCTACTGCACATTACTTTTTGGTTGCAGAAGAAAAAAGCATGGATGCCCTAAGGCATGTAATTTCTAGGCATTTTAGCTTTCTTCACAGGTTTTTTTTTGGTGTGGCTTGTGGGTTTTGTTTTGCTCTTTGTACAGACTTGCTGTTGCTTTTTCACAGTTTTTCTCCTCCATAGTGCGATTTTATAGCAATAAAGAAACAAAACCATTCACATTTTGGTGTAATTGAAAATCAGATATTTACAATTAGGGACAATCAGCTACTCCAATGAGTAAGGAGACAGTCTCCAATGCACCGAACACAGATTTGCTTGCACTGCTCCCATTAACTAGGATGGGAGTCATGCAGATTACCACCCATGCACCTTTCTGAAAATTTACTTCTGTATTTATATTACCATCAAGCACTCTCAGTGACACAGCATAGTGGACCAGTGGTTTTCTATTGTAACAAGTCTGTACTACACAGGATTAACTTGGAAACGTCCACCTTGAATTCAAGTAATGTCCAATCAAAGAATATAAAGCCAATATGGTGACAATTGGTTGGCAATACATATGCAGCACATTTACTCTGCACATTAGCTATATGTCTGATCGTTTTCCTGCACAGTTTGCTCTTCTGCCCAAATGCGAATGACAGAAGCTTTAATGATTTTTCAATATTGATCTGACAGCTGGTTCATGAGACCACACTGATAAATGAAATTTATCAGCCATTCAGGTCATTCTTACTTGATGAAGGGTCTGTTATCCTCATAGCTAAAGAATGCGTAGACATAAAGACAAGAACACCAACATTAGAAATATAATGACATAGAGAATATAGCTTACTGCTAGTCCCCCTCCCTTCTCCCACAAGCCAGCACCAAAACCAAAGGCGGACAGGCATCAGGTGCACCTGATACACACCAGCCAGGCTGGCTCACTGCCCCAGGGAATTGAAACACAACCGAGGACGCTGGCTTCACGCACAGAAGCGAGATTCATTAGCTGTGAGCTGCAGCTACCCCTACTGGCTCTGATCACGCAACTGTCAATTGATTTTGAAATATCTTTTAAAAATCATGGCTATCTGCAGAGAAGAAGAGTTTTTAAACTCCAGCATAGCCACCACAGAAGGCGTTCATGCATTCAGGTGGCAAAACTTCACCGTGCCTCCAGCACTCTCCATCTGTGGTGCTGTACTGTATTACAGGCACCTCTTTATTGCTGTTTACTTTTTCATAAGTGTAACTCCCAAGCTGCCATCTTACAAGCCAGACTGCAGCATTATCTTCTTTTTGAGATAATGGCATTAGGATCTTCTAAAGCCCTGGGTGACAGAAAGCATTGACCTATTTACTCCTGTTTCACAGGGAAGGACAAAGAAAGAACTCTGCCAAGCAACAGTGCAAAGCAGCCTGCTGCAGTGAAAAAGCAGCCAAGATGGACCACTGAAAATGAGCTTCTACCACTGTGGGGACACAAGATTAATCACAGCTATTTTTCTAGGGTAGTCTCCCTGACTTTCTGGGACAGGCTCTGTGCCTAGCTCTTCCTTCCTGGCAGGTGATGTACAACACATAAGGAGAACAGGCCAACTCCCAGGCCTCCTCTTCCCCCTGGTGTTCTTTCCTTTGGAGCCTGTGATCCCTTGCAGCAGCCACCATGGGTGCCAGAGATGGAGGCTGGCTCAATATGTTAATCTCATTACCCCTGCCAACGTAGCTGGGGCCAGTCCATCCTGCTGAGATCTCCTTTGGTCAATACTGGCAACATGTCAAGCTATACCCTCTGTCAAACGAAACACTCCATTTGGAGGGGACTCCCTTCAGCCCGAGTTAGAAAGAAGCTGTATTAAAGCCAAGTGATTTTCACCAGTAACTTCTGACTGAGGGGGACACTAAGTATGTCCAGGATGAGGCTTTGTGTTTTCTCACAACGGCTAAAGCTATGTAGGGACAACTTCTGCACCATTCACATGCACCTGAAGACTGAAGCTACAAAGGGGCCATGTGAGTACAAACAGGAACAGGATTTAGTCCTCATGGGAGGACGGTGGTTTCACACAGTATATTGTGCAAAACATTTCCATTTTCTCCCCACCTTGTCCTTGGCTGAGATAGAAGAGGCAGTGATGCTGCCAGTCCAAGCTTTGCCCAGACATGGTCACCTGGAGTCTTTGGGAAAGGAAGGGACCAGTTGTTGAATGCACTGGATCTGGCCACGCTCATAACATTTGCCCTAACCCCACTCTGAGCAGTGAGATACAAGTAGAGGACACACCGTGGGGGACAAGGTAGCTGTCCCCATGTCACTGACAGGTAAGCAGTGCTATCTCAGCTCGAGCACCTACAGCATCCCTGAGCTGTAGCCCTCCCTGCCTCCATCTCCATCCCCCCCATCCATTGACAGCTCCCTGCTGCTCTGCTCCAGCATCCAACAACCCCCTTCAGCTTCCCTGGCTACCATCCCTGCGGGGATCCCCCCTGGACATCAGCTGCCACTCTGACAGCTGCTTGCCTTAAATTTTGTGCTACATCTGCCAGCCGCAGGACGACATCTGAGCTATCCTAGGGCACTCAAAGGTGGTATCTAACAACGCACAGGGAAAGCACAAAGCATATCAGGATCAGGAAGGAAGGAGGACGCCAATGGAGAGGAGGTGGCTTGATGCAGGGAACTGAGTCCCTGATTCTAAGACACAGCAAGGAAAGCTCAACTCCTTTGGCTTAGCAAAACATAGGCTGAGACTGTGTGACCTCTGCATCTGCAATGCATCTGGGGAGGTACCAGGAACACAGAAAAGCCATTGGTATTAAAAGACTCCTTCACTAGCTGCACCAATGGGGATTTCCAGCCCATATCAGCTGTGTAGCATGATGTTGGTCAAATCCCTCTGCTTCTCTTTGCCCTTTCATCCACTCAGCCTGTAAGATCATCGGGACAGGTTCCTTTTCTGCTTGTGACACGTCTAGCACTGCAGGACCTGCAGCTCTCCTGTGATGCAATTAAATTAAATGAAGATGTGAGACAGTCTGGAGCTCCCCACCGAGCAATGTGGGCAGGAGCAGAGCATGAATTTCTGTTACTGTGTTTACAAGCACTCAGGTTATATGGTAAAGATTTTACTGTTGAAATATCGCTGGTGATAGCTTATAAAAAGAGAAAATTAGGGAAATTTTTTACTCTGTTGATGCTATGCAGACCCTCATGAAGTTTTTCACTGATCTGTAATAGCCTCTTGTAAAGGCAGCTGAAGGCTCCGTTTCGTCTTTGTACAGACAAAACACAAAATCGGTAAAATCAGATTGCCTTTTAGCTTGAGGCTAACACTTCAAAGCAGTTCAGGAGAAATCTGCCCAAAAGACCTGAGCAGTTTGTACCCCACCTCCAGCCTGAATGTACCTAGGATCCACTGTCCAAAGCAAGCAGGTGCCCAAAGAAATGAGATTTTCAAAGACGCCTAGCTCCCAAACACTTCAAATCTCTACACGTAGGGCCTGTAGGACTTCATTTCTTATATCCCTCATGAAATACAGATAATACTTTTTCATTTTACCAATTCAAGTGTTGTAAGAAGCTTAACTCTTGTGTTAGCAACAATTTGTGTCTGACAAAAATTACTCCAGAATGTTTTTTTTTTTCCTCTGGTAAAGTCTGTGAAACATATCAGTGCTGCAGTAATACTGTGTCATTATCTGCAACACATAAAAACCATCACTTAGACAAGAGAAAAGCCTTGGAAGAGCCTTAGCTCACAGGAAAATGGAGCTGCTAACGGGAAAACTGAGATTATATTCACTAGTGATATAAGCAAATAATAGTTGAAGCAGAAATCATTGGGAAACCTAGCCTAGCACAGCTCGAGATGATAGACCTAAAGTGCTTTCTCCAGATTTGGATAAATTCTTCCAATTCCTGGCAAGAAGGGATACAGCCCATTGAATTCAAACTATGTGACTCTGATCCCTCCATATTTAACAGGAGACTGGTATCCTCAAAGAGCAATTTATCCCCTACAATAACAGGTATTTAAAGTAGGTGAGGCTTTGCCATTTCCTGAAGAAATATCTTTCTCTACTGACTGCAGAGGAAACCTGAATGATGGCTTAGGTGGGGGCTTCACTTTCAAATACCTGAAGTTAAAAAGCCAATCTTTAGTGGTCGTATTATTCCTTTAACCCACAAAATCTTACCGCACCTCCCTTGTGTTTCTTCGCAGTCCAGATGATGGATAGTGGATAGTCTACCAGCCCATATAAATACCTAATTCATTTTCCAGTCTTAAAGAAGCCCTGACTTTGCCTTGGGGCAAAGACTTCTTAAGGTTAATTACACATCATGTAAAACTCTTTCAAAATCTTATTTAAGTTAGATGTCTTTCAATTTCCCAGAGTACTTTCTCCTTCAATGATGAGAAGAGATTGTTCATATTACCTTCTATATTCCTCTGATATTTCCACACCAATACTTTAAAAAAAAAAAAAGTTGCTAAAATTAGCTACTTATATCCTTATTTTTCCTTAAGGAATTTCAAGACCAATGTAGCTTAAACTCAGAAACCCCTTTTGTGCTGCCTGTTCTTTTAAGACCCCAACATGTATCTTTTTGACACAAGGCAATCGAATTTCCAGAATATATACTTACAGCCCAATACAGAGGCATAGACAATCTGCAACTTTTATTACATGGTGCAAACCGCTTCCATGTATGCAGATTAGCAATATCCTGGATTGCT
>NW_009648150.1:1325829-1409084 GCF_000708025.1 Charadrius vociferus
CTTCACATACAGATTCATCCTAAAATGCTGCTGAACAGAGAAAGCCTGTTATCAAAAAGCAGCTATTCACCTCTCATTTAAAAAGAAGAATGTCTGGTCTTCTTACATTTTGAAAAGAGTTTACTTTCTTTTTTTTTTTTTTTATATTTAGCAAAGTGCAGTTTTTGATCCACACTTAAAGTAAAACTGGGCCTTTAATAAAACCCTACATAACTAATCAACTTCAGGTGTTAGAATTTTATTCAACCCTTTATGGTTTAACTTCACCTAACTCGAATTTATCACTCTCTTGACAATTCAAAGTATTTTGCCATCTCTGCGATAGCAGGAAAAGGCTCAGTAAGTGCACAGACTCAGTGCTCAGGCCCCAAAACAACACAGTTTGGATAGTGAGCAAAAATGTCAATGAGTACACAGGACCTTTAGTAGCTGTTACAGGTGATGAAACCCAAATAAAAATAGATGGATGATGTGTCCCCTAAAAAGCATTCGGAAAGACCCGTGGAATTCATTTTAATATGGTGCAAATAAAGCAGAGAGACAGACGTTTCCTGTAGGCAAGCACGAGACACAAAATAAAGCATGCTATTGTGTCTCCCCACTGCCTGCCAATATGAGGCAATAGGGATGTTTGTTTTCTTTTCCACTTTTTTTTTTTTTTTTAAAAAAATAATCAAGGATTAGAAAAGTTTGATTTATTGAACTGCTGAAAATCTACAGGATGGAGTTGGAAAGTCCAGCACTCCCCTCATAAAGCAAACGGGTTCATCGGTAATTAGTGAAGGAATGTCTTCATGGTGAGAAAAATCAATTGCAAGCAATAAAAGAGTGCTTAAAGGATTTTGCCTTCACGTTTAGTGACAAAGTTACCACCCTGATGGCATGAAGCCAAATGTCTTCCTAATCGCCTTCCTTAGGCTGCTGGTGTTTCACAGCTTTCCAAGCCATCATTTCCAAGTCTCATCTTCTTTGGGCTCCTGCATCATCTTTGACAGGATGTACATGATCCCATGAAGACCTCTGTAACCATCTTGGGGGTCAGCGGGCCTGTCACAGCTTCATTTGCAGAAGAAATCCCTTGCTTTACATGTCTTGGAGATATGTAAAGACTGGGGTCCTACCTCCTGGCATAAGGGAAATTTTATATAGATTGAAAGCCACCTCTGGCTTCCACCAGTAGTTCTGAGAATTTTATCCAGACAAATGAAGCCAAAACTTCCTTGGCACTATGTGATGCCCAAGCCCAGGATTTGGGGCAACCTGTGACTGATTTTTTCTGCCAAAGGCAAAGCATCATCCCTTTTCCCTCTCAACTCACCTAGGGAAGTCATGGCCTGCTTTCTGAGATTTGTTCTTAATTATTGCAATTGGAAAGAGCAATTCTGTTAAGCTCATCTCATTTTCTGTGAGCAATTAATTACTCTCAGAATCGCTTACCCTGTTTATATCCTTCCTCCTAACTTCGCAAAGGCATGGCATGATTATTCAAACCACACTGATGTGCAACCACATATCTGATTGTTTCCACACAATATGGATTCAGCAAAACCTTTAGACCCATTTGTATTATCCAAATAGCACCAGCAGGGCTTGCTGACAAAATACTTAAAATGTATGACCTTTTAAAACAATAATCATGATTTATGGGTTCACAGAAAGACCTTAGGTATTTAATATCTTCCAGGACACTCTCTCAAATCAATAACTGCTGACTGATTTTTTTTTTTTTTTTTTTTTAATTCTGAAAGGACGACACCTGTCAGTGGGAAGATTAGTGCTTTACAATCACCATTCAACATTAACGCAGTCATCACAAACAGCATAGAGAAACAGGCAAAACCCAAAGCCAAAACAGTCAGATACCAACCAAACCCTTCTGTGAAAAACTCAAACAGCAGCAGATTGCAACAAACAAAATTGGATGCTGCCACCAGCATCACTAGGCAAAAAAGGCATCCAGACACAAATGCAATCTCAGATGTTTTTTCAGCATTGGCAGGGTTTCTGCCTCCGAGGTGCTCACAAAGTCCACACTCTGGCAAAATATAAATGTGCCATATCTTTTCTTGGTGGGAAGCTTGTAAATACTTCATTTGGTGCCAACTCCGAGTGATTTTTCCGGGTTTGCTTTAGGCTGCCTGTTCAAAGTTTACTCATGCAGAGATGCAGATGACTGCTATATAGGAGCAGCACTGAGCTACTCAGGGAACTAGGAAGCACAGCACTTTCTTACACACGATGCAAGGAGATGCTAAACTGACCATCGGGCTTGTGAAGGCATGGTACTCTCTCTAAAGGCCATAGGAGACACAAAGATCATAGCCTGAGCTCCTGTACAAGGAAAGGGAGGCAGGCAGTTTCTAATGCTCAGCTTAGTACTCTGCAGCTGAGATCTAAACGTTGCACTGGGGGAGGTTTTCTAAGAGAGAGAAACAGCTAATCCTCATTTTCAGAAGCCCAGATCATTTAGTCACCCTTGCAAAACTCTCCTGTCAAGTTTTCTGGTGACAGAGAATGTGCTGCCTGCACATCCCAAGCACTGTTAAAACACGCACTTCATTTCTCATCTGAGTTCACCCAGACTCAAACACTGGCTTCAGGGCTCTTTTTGTTCCCTAGGATCAGATTATTCTTTCCTGGAGTGGGAATCCAGGGATGACTCCTCTCCAAAAGGCACCTCTGGAGCCACTGTGCTCTGAGCCTGCTGTCCCCAGTCAGAGGAGTCAAAAAATGCTGCACACAGCACAGCTGGCTGGGAAGGAGAGATTTTCAACACCCTATTCTTGAACAGCCTGCTCAGTTAGTCTTTCTGTTTTGTTAGTAGGGTTGTATGAAAATCTTAACAGAAAGCTCATTCTTTACAGGTACTGCTATTTTATTTAACATTGTAAGTTATAGGTAATGGCCAGTCAGGATTTCAGGTCGTGTTTAACAGAGGTTCACTGTGGCTCCTGTAACTGTTTGCATTCACTAGCTTGCGTTTCAAACCCTTTGTACCTCATCCTTTCCCCTACTCACGCCACCACACACACCTCCTCGAAGATGCGTGGGTGTACATAACCTACTTTCCCTGCTTCCTGCTCCAGAGAAGTGGTCTGCACGTTGCCACAGACCCTCAGCCCTTACTTCGCTGGGAACTGAGAATACTGAAGATGCAGGATCGGGCCTTCTGCACCCAGACACTGCGCTGGGCATGCTCCCAAGAGCTGGACCCCTTTGTTGTACCGCATCCTCGCTTTGCACTCCCAAGCAGCCGCAAACCCAGAAGGATTAAAGTGCCGCTGTTCTGCAAGTCAAGTTCCCCGGGTGAACCCACTGCAATATTCAGTTCCAGAAACTTTGGCATCACAAACTATTTCCAAGTTGTAGCGTCTTATGATTAAACAAAAAAGATCTGGAAACCAATAGATGAGTTTAAATCTCAATAGAAAAAGATTTCTCAATAGAAATAATCCTTATTGTCTCCCTAGTCTCACTTGTTTCTAAAATGGCTAAAATAAAGTACAAATTAATCTTCCTTTAGTAAAAAGATACCTGCTAAAAATTATTGTTCTGCATTGGTAATGTAAGCTCTTCCTACCGAAGGAGTAGAAAACTCGCATTTTTAAAAGTCTAACTTGTTCCTCATTGCACCAAACCCAGGATGTTTACTTTTTCTGCATTTCAATCAGCTGAGTAAATAAAACTAGACTGGTAAACCTCTGTTCCTGCCAGCACAATACCACTGTGTTAAATCAAGGATTTAATTTAAACATTTCTGCAGTTGATTTTTGGAAGTTCTATTTAACCTTTGTTTTCAATTTTCTACCTAACTCTGAGGATTTTTTTATGACTTAAGAAAACCCACAGGACTGAAACAACAAGCTAATCTGGGGGCTGGGATTAGTCATGTCTCTTTAAATAAAATACATATGTTGAAGCAAGAAAATGAGCAGATAATCACTTACACCCATACAACATATGGGGAGAGTGGGATATGGCAACGGTTTGTAAAGCAGGCATATTTTCAAAAGGGGCTTCTCAGTTTTGTGCCTGATGCTCCTCCCCCCTCACCTCCCCCAGCCTGGGCCAGAATCCCTAAAAGAGCCCAGACTGGTTTTTACAAAGTTTTATACAGTAATAATCAACGTTGAGTCTTTTCATTTGGTTCCTTGCTTTTGGCTTCTAGGTTGCACATTGTCAGATTTGCTTCTGTAAGCCTGTGAGCAAGAGACTCCCATGAAAAAAAATAATACTGGAGTATAAAGGAATACAGTATGAGTTTTGATTCAAGTCAGAAACTTGGGAGAACATACACTTTTTTAGTCATCCATTAAATCAGGGCCATGTGCCTTTAGCCCCGGATCATTGGAAGCTCCCGTGGCAGCCAGCAAGATAAGGGGCCCTCATTTTGGTCATTTGGGGATTGATCTCCAAAGGCTGCAGTGCAGGACATTTTTGCATGATCCCCATTAATGGGATTTCAGCATGTGTTCTCATGAATCCAGCCACAATACTTAAAGCCATTCTCTTCTCTGTGTTCACAATAAATACTTTTTTTCCAGGGAATTTCAGGTTTTTAATATAGTGCTTAGTCTATTGTTGCAGAAGATGGGATGGGAGCAGGTTTCCACAAGAGGGAAGAAAGCTGCAACAAAACTACAGTGATTAACGCCAGGATTAAACTATCTCAAGGCCCCTAATTAATAGTGTCTCTTTAGCAACAAAAATTGCTCCCAGCAAAGACTCTGGGTCTCCCCGTCTGAAAGAAAGAAAATTAAATTTCCAGGATGACTTTCAGGTGGATTTCTATTGCACTGGATCAGCTTTTCCAACAAACCCAGGACTACAGCCCAACACGCTCCTCCTTGAAGAGGTCCCCATGAATTGTGCTATCTAAAGAGCATCTAGGTGGCCTATATCACAAGCCAAGCTATACCCTGGCTAAAACAATAATGCAGTAAAATAGGACAAAAAGAGAAGCGAGCTGACAAAGCCCTTGGTTTCCTGCCTTCTTTCTAGTGGGTCCACAACTGCACTTGGCAGCTATGGCTGACGCATTGCCCTTCCAAAGTAAATAAAATAAAAACTCGTTGCCACATACTGCAGCACAGAAGAATGTCAGGAAGTCTGGTCTGGCTGGGGAAAATGCTAACAAACCCAACTGCAGCCAGGCAGCGCCGGGGGGAGAGGGGACGGGAACCCAGAGGAACTTCAAAGGAAAGGTTACATCTGTAAGGAAGAGAAAGGATGGCTTCTGGTCTCTGCTAGGGGAAAGGAGGTTTCACCTTCTCCCCCCTGGCCATTTGGAGATGTTCTGTGTAACTTCAGGCATGGCAGCTGCTCAGGCCCGTTGATGAATCTTTTCAATCCGCTTACAGGACTTGTTTTTTGTTAACTCAATAACCGCTCTCCCCACCCAGTTTTCTACCAGTTTTCCATGTCAGTAACTAACATGCTCCACATTGTGCATAATAACAACATACAGAAAAGACAGGACCTCAGATTTCAGTAGATATGGTGAAGAGCACATCTGGATTACAATCAGCGTAGCCCCTCTTTTCTTCCCTTTACTAATGCCACGCTGACTTGAATGAGCAGTATTTAAATGGCTACAGAATGAGCACTGTACTGCCACACAACGCAAAGGCATTTGGGGAGGGAGTTCATCTGAAACCCTCCGTTTTGCACAGAGAATGGGGGCATCCAGAAACATGTGGATGGTTTGGCATGCTGCAGCATCTGGCATGGGTCGACGAAAACATGGTGTGCGAGGACCACAAGCAGCCACAGTACATGCCTGACCACCCAGAAAGGAGTTGATGGATGGAAAACTGAAGAACTGTGCTGGATTATTCACATATACATGTATTTTCCTTTGTCACATAAGGCTTCCTACAGGAATGTGAATATAAAAAAGATTCAGTGTACTCCTGTCTACGACAGTCTGAGACATTTCGCACATCTAACATCTACCAGGCACAATGGAAAAGCGCGAAGGAGAGACTCCAGAAATCACTCCACATGGCAGCAACTTCCAGTAAAACAGCCTCACAGCTGCTCTAAAGTATTCCAGCTGGTAACACATCCTCATGAAGAGCCATCTGCTAGCAAGAGTGCATCAATATCACACTGATATGCCTATAGTCTCCACCTTGCAGGCTATAGATGCAAGCAGCATAGCAGGCTTTTGCCATCCAAAAGGCTTGCGTAGTCCCTGGCTTGAAAGATCTGTCTTCCCTGGAAGCTTGTAAGGGCCGGGGGAATCAATCCTCCAAAACAACACCTTCCCGGGTACATTTATTGACAGTGAATCAGTTTGTGCTCATGACCAATTTCATGCACTCTTTGTGTCCCACTTATGTTCTCAGATGGGCCATAAGCGAGATACAAGTGATATGGGCAGAGCTACCAAACACTAAATAATGCTCCTCACTGCTCATCTCTGCTTACCTATGTTTGTCAACAAGCCGTGAAGACATGAAAAAGCAATGGCTACAGTGGACCTTGAATGCCCAGAAACAGCTATTGGAAAAGGCTGGGAAGAAAAATCCCCTCCCGCCCTGTGTTTGCAGAGGTATGGGCAGAAGCTACACACACCACCCAAGAGGCAGCTGTTTCGGCATCCTTGTCTGCATCGCTTCATGCTAAAGAGATCTTTAAAAGGCAGAAGAGAACCCCACCCTGGGTGAACCCTTAAAATTTCGGTTTAAATGTACTGAAGGAGTAAGTCAAACAGAACTTTTTCAAAAGGTGCTAGGTATAAGGATGCTACTCTTGGTGATGGTACCTGTTGTGAAACGGGACCTAGTCTGCCCTTTTGGCATTGGTGGCAGGCACAGAAACTCTTGCAGCTCCAAACAACATATCCCATGTACACAAGCTCATACCTTCTCCTGGCTATATGCCTCAAAGCAGGACTAGAGCTCAAACTCTGCTGTCTCAGCGGGCACAACCCACTGAATCGGATCATTACCAACCGGCCATACAGGAAGGATGCTCTCAGCACAGGGAAAGGACCCACTTATGTGGCTACCCTACTTCCCTCTTGAAAGTGCTGGGCTAAACCAGGAAAGGTAATGTGGGTAAAAAAAATAAACCATCTCTGTACTCATCAAATCTCTTGCTGGGTAACCCCTAGGTAACCAGTGCTCCACCACGGGAATGTCAGATTCTCCCATGCTGGCACAATAATACAGGGACTGTTCCTGAAGGTTAGGGAAGTTTATTTTTACAACTTTGCACAGTGCCTACAAATCTTTCAGCCACACAGCATCTGGTTCAGGCACTGCCCTTTGAATGGCTTTTCTGTTGGTGCAGTAATTAAAGGTATCCCAGGTGACACCTGATCCCTTATCAAGTTCATTAATTTAAGTGGAGTTATTTGGCTCTCTATTTTCTATGCTTCATAATGTATTTCTAACCTTTAAAGTGACATAGGCAAGCACCAGATTGCAGGGGCACTTATTAACAGCCTATTAAAATACTTTATGGCTTTTATTTTTATGTTGCCATAGGGAATCAACTATTTTGCTGTTGTTGAACAGGCTCAGGATTTATGTTGAGAGAGCTTCACCACAGCCTAACACAGAGCAGTGCTAGGAAATGAACTGGGAGAACAAACTCCCATTCAGCTCCCTGTGTGCCGTAAAGCTGTCACATGCAGATGGCAGCAAGAGGCCCTCCAATGCGGGCCCTCAGTTTAGTTTGTTTTTTTAAATATAAAACAGCAAGACAAGATGCAAGGTTCTGGGACCATGCTGAGAACCAGCAAAGGCCATGTGTGCCTTGAAAAACAGATATGAGTGTCTTTTCACCAACTGTATAGACTCACGGAGATCAGCTCAGAAAGGATCTGTGAAATAATGTGGTTTGCGGCTTTTTATTCCAGAGCTGCTGTACCACATCCACATTTTGCAGCTGAGTTAGAGCCAATGACTTCGGAAGAAGACCATGATCTTACCTAGACAAAGACTACGATTTTACCTAGAAGATGACTATGATCTAACCTAAAAGTTCTCCAGAGATTGCAAGCCCCTCACATCCCTAGGAAAGCTCCCTCAAAGGTGAATTCCCTTTGTTAAAAATCTGCACCTTCTTGTAACTCAAGCACATCTGACATTGAGACAACACATGCCTTGGATTTAGAGACTTGACTTTGTCCTGCTTAGGTATTCAGAAATTACAATCAAGTAATTCTGAAGTTCTTGTTTTGATAAGCTTGCTAGGGTGAGCTTGGGGTCTTCCTGAGTTTATTCTATGTTTCTCTTATTTTTTCAAGCATAACAAAAATCATTTGTAACGAAGCAACACGTTTGGAAGGGTATCAGCAACATACTTAAAAGCATTTTAATTGCTTGTGTTTTCAAAATGTTTTAATGAAGTCATATCAGGAATAGACACTCATCTGCCAAAGAACCTATAAAATATTTTACAATGACATTATAATTGATGTAACTGGTTGTATAAATTCCTGGCATTTCAAACAAAGATACTAGAGATTAGCACAAGCAACATTATTCAGTAGGCAATTATTTTTTCTGCTTTAATTATAAGGGCTTTGTTTTTTTTTTTTTTTTACCCAGTTTTTAATTTAAATGTCATATTGCAAGGATTTCTAGACAGATTTTGTGTGGGTAACCTTAGAAAGACTGTTCTCAGTGAGCAATCCCATAGCTCTAATGCATGACGAGTAGTCATATTAATAAGTGTTATTAAATGTACCATTCCTTTAACACCTCATCCAAGACCAAAGGAAAGACTATCATGCGGGCATCAGTCCTGGACATCCAGGAGGGACTGCTCCTCCAATTTCATCTTAAAGTTGAGCAATTGAAGGAGAAACAGAGGCACACCGCAGAGCAGCCTGCCCACAACCTGAGCAGGGACAGACATGGCAAAGGAGCACTCTGCATGTCCCCAAGCTCATTGGGGTCTCCTGCATTTGTACAGGCTCCCCTTTCCTCCCAACCTTCGAAGAAGAAGCCACACCTAAAAACCTGAAACTTCACCCAAAGGACCATGCCAGGTCATGGCATGCCAGCAGCATTGCAAGCCTTGCCTGCTGGGGAAGTTTTAAGGGGGAACTGACCTAGTTTAAATTAAAGGCGCACCTACAGGAGTAGCTCAGCGGTAAGAACAATAACCTTCCTAAAAACTGCCTTGAAACTGTGCAAGTCAGTCATCTCCTAATGAGGTCCCCTCATGCCTCTTCTCCTGCTCCCACCACAGAAGAGAGGGGAGAACCAACTTCCAGCTGTGCTGCACAACACTCTCCTTTCCTGGGCAGGCAGTAAAGCACTGACTCCCAACAATTTCCTCCTCCTGAACTTCATTAGATGGTTTTATTAATTAGCAGGCTGCCCATCTTATCACTTACTGCACCTGAAATCCCACTTGTATTTTTGAAGCAAGTAATTAAAGCCAGAGGTACTTGAATAAACAGGCACTGATGGAGACTAATATTCTATCAATATAATGAAGCAACTTGCTAGACAGTAAGATGCCCAGGCTCAGATGCTAACTGAGTTGAAGAACAAAACATGCCTTGGTTGGCAAGCACATCCTCTGATGTGGGCACCCCCAGGTAAACTCCCGGTAACTTTGCTGAAACTAATCAGATTCTGGGGAGAATTTGGGTCATTAAATCTGTCAGGGGCCAAAACAAACAGAAAAGAAGTAAGGCTGCCACCCTCAGAGCACAGAAAAATAGTAATGATCAACAATTTCAACACCTTCCCTGTAGAGACTGCAATAATTAGCCAGTAATTATCAGGCACGATTTCCTTTTACATAGAGGGACAAGGAGGTTACCTGCTTCAAGGACAGCAAATGCAACTTTGTTTCTTCCATGCAAAATTGAATGGAAAAATGCCACCACTGGCAGCCAAATCCCAATAAAGACAGTGGTTCATCATCAGAAATTTGCTGGTACCGATTAGAAACCACTCTACAGTGCCATAATCCAATGTATTGCTACTGGTTAAAATCTGCTGCTGGCAGAGTTGGTTCCCCTATACACCTCAGAGAGGAACTGGGGCATAAACAGCAAAAAACAGAAACAGGCAGAAAGAATGAAAAAAACCTAACCACTTACTTGATATTGTCAAGACATCCAGATTCGGGTTTCAGTATAGCAGTATGATGAAACATTTTATAGAGAGCGATCCCAAGGAAGATGACATTAAGCTGCAATAGTGGGGAAGGAAAAAAAACAAGGATTACATGACACAGCACAATATAATGGGGACAGTCAGCTGCTTCTCTGTAACAGACAAGTTGTTGTAGGAAATTAGCTCTTGCTATAGTTTTACAGTGACTGGGTCACAGAAAATTGACAAGCATTTTATAAGGTGAGCTGGCCTGTAGACCGCAGGACTGGTGATGCCACAGCATTACCAAAGCCATGGTGCTGTGTATGTTACTGACATGGGGCTGGTTCCAATATCAACTGTAGTGCTCCAAATGACATTATGGAAAATTAAAAATCTTTTCTGTAATGGCTCTTCTGTGTATGAGTGGTATACAGTCATGAAAAGTTATCCCAAGCATCTTGCTTAGCCAGCCCCATTGTAATGAAACAAAAAAAGCATCTTTTTCTGTGAATATATCTTTTAAATATGGTGTAATGGATGACATGGGCAGGGAAATCACAACTTCTGAAGATGCTTAGCGTAACGCAAAGGTGAAAAATAAAAAGGAAAAAGAGTTTGATTTGTTCTGTAAAAGATGCAATGATGTTTCAAAGCCTCAGTGTTAACAAGGCTGCCAATTCTGGGAAAGGAGTTCCCCCAAAAGCCCAGGCCAGGGTTTGAGACACAATCAAAAAAGGAAGATATCTTTTTATGAATGTATCACTTAAGGGGGAAAAGACACAGCAGTTGTAGCTGGTGGCACGGCTGCCTCCCTGATGTGGAAGGCTGCTGAAACAGCCCCAAGTTGCAGGAGAAGCAGGAGAAGCAGGGACAATGTCGGCATTGAAGTGAGAGTGCCTGGTTTGCTGTGTTAGCCAAACTGTAGTCTATTCAAAACAAAGGATGGTTTATTTAAGCCATATTGTAGCGATTAAAGTACAAAAAAACTCCAGCTGCCTCTAAAGTTGGGTTCTCTACCTTGTTGCTGTGTTAGCTGATATGCTGGCAATGTGCTAACTGTGAAGTCACACAAGCTTCAACTTCTGCCGGGGAGGAAAAATACCCACCAAATCTATCTTCCAGTTTGGACTTTATTTCATTCCCTCCACCCCATAATTCCCTTTTTTGCATGACTGATGCAAAGCTTCACTCTGGAATTCAAAAGGCAGGGAGGTGCAGTGAGGGGCATCAAAATAGAGTTTGGCACTTCTAAATGTCCAATCATAAAAACCAAACTCTGCAGGTGCTTGCTCCAAAGCTACCCGGCCCATTTTGATCAAGTATTTTGCAATGCCAAGAGCTTCTCATAATGAGGGTCTAATTGCTTGTGCCAGGTGGGGTCAAAAAAGAACATGCCTTTCACAAATTAATCTGTGTAAATTAAAGATAAAGAGTAAAGGGACAGCAAAAGTTTTATTTCTTGACCTGAGAGATGGGGTAGTTAATTAGGAGTTCTTACCATAATTATCAAGGTCGCGGGTCCTATAAAGCTCCAAATGAAGTAGGTGTCAAGCCGGAGCCAACATCTGTAATGAAACACAGAGGAGAGAAGGCATTCAAGGACTGCACCCAGGACATACATCAAGAGTAAGCGAGTGACAGAGAAGAATGTGAGCTGCAAAACACGCTGGTGGGAGACAGGAAATATTACATTGCTTGTTCATTTAAATGCTGAATTATGTGCCCAATTTCTGACAGCGCTATTGATGGAGTAAGATAATTACCTCTGGAGGAAGCAGGGAGAAAATGGCACCAGGCCTAGTTGCTAAGGCTTTCTGCATCTGTCAGAAAAAACCCTTAAAACTGTGGGTTTTTTAAAGGAAGGGGTCTGATGAGCATCCATGGAACTTCTTTTTCGCTTTAAGCTCCTCTTCCCTCTCCGGCTCTGACACAACGCAAGCTGCCTG
Source organism: Charadrius vociferus (assembly GCF_000708025.1). NCBI lineage: Eukaryota > Metazoa > Chordata > Aves > Charadriiformes > Charadriidae > Charadrius > Charadrius vociferus. Next base: position 1,337,849 of record NW_009648150.1, read on the forward strand.
TCAACCGTCAAGCAAGATGACATTTCTCCAACAAGCAGATCAGAGCAAATTTGGTGCAAATAGGAAGCATAATTTGGATAACAGAAGGCTGAGGTTTAATTAGGTTCAGCAACTTCCCCTTTAGAGGGTTTTATTTCCCTGAACCTCCGGAGTGTTTTGTTTCCATTAATGTTTCGAGGGTTGCATATGGTCTGCGCTATCACATGAAGTTGATTCATGGACTAAAACTAAATTATTAATCGCTTAATTTCAACCGCATTTAATACTCCCCACATTTTTTAAGGCCCCTGGGAAATTACATTTCCATTCCTAGTTCATTCCAGGCGACAGGAAGATAAAATGGAAGTAACTGGTTACAAGACAGACGAGTATAAATTCCAAGAAAGTTTTGCATGATGTTTAAAATAATAATATCTTGTCATGTTTGCAACGCTGCAAATCACAGGTCCATTTATACACAGAAGACTAAGAAAGCATAAAACCACCCTTATACTGAACAAACAATGGAATTTCATATCTGGGGAAGTGACAGGGACTGTACATATGAATTTATCATGGTGGAAGAGATAGCTATTCTCACAAATGACAGCTCTAGTGCACGTGCTGAATGTTTTTTCCCTTCCAATGGACTTTGCAACAAGCAGAAAGGTCTGTGCCAGCAGCCCCATGGAGGAGATCAGCAAGGAGCCGCCTGCCAAGAGAACAAAACATGCCCTGAACCTCTATGCCTGGGAGAAGCCAAGACATGAATAAATTCAAAGATGTAGATAAAGCTTCTCACTTCCCTCCCTGACCACATAAATTTCAGGTCTTGTCAGTGTTGAAGATCATAGAATCATAGAATTGTCTAGGTTGGAAGGCACCTTTAAGATCATCAAGTCCCACCATCAACCTAATACTGCCAAAACGACGACTAAACCATGTCCCTAAGCACCATGTCTACCCATCTTTTAAATACCTTCAGGGATGGTAATTCCACCACTTCCCTGGGCAGCTCTTTCCAATGTTTGATAACCCTTTTGGTAAAGAATTTTTTCCTAATATCCAATCTAAACCTCCCCTGCCACAACTTGAAGCCATTTCCTCGTGTCCTATCACTTGTTACTTGGGAGAAGAAACCGACCCCCACCTCACTACAACCTCCTTTCAGGTAGCTCTAGAGAGTGATAAGTCTCCCCTCAGCCTTGTTTTCTCCAGACTAAACAACCCCAGTTCCCTCAGCTGCTTCTCGTAAGACTTGTTCTCTAGGCCCTTCACCAGCTTTGTTGCCCTTCTCTGGACACCCTCCAGCACCTCTCTGTCTGTCTTGTAGTAAGGAGCCCAAAACTGAACACAGTATTTGAGGTGGGGCCTCACAAGTGCTGAGAACAGGAGGACAATCACCTCCCTAGTCCTGCTGGCCACACTATTTCTGATACAGGCCAGGATGCTGTTGGCCGCCTTGGCCACCTGGGCACACTGCTGGCTTATATTCATCCGGCTGTCAACCAACACCCCCAGGTCCTTTTCCCCTGGTCAGCTTTCCAGCCACTCTTCCCCAACCCTGTAGCACTGCATGGGGTGGTTATGACCCAAGTGCAGGACCCGGCACTTGGCTTTGTTGAACCTCATACCATTGGCCTCGGCCCATTGATCCAGCCTGTCCAGATCCCTCTGTAGAGCCATCGTACCCTCAAGCAGATCAATGCTCCCACCCAACTTCGTGTTGTCTGCAAACTTACTGAGGGTGCACTTGTTCCCCTTGTCCAGGTCATTGATACACTAAAGACCACCAGCCCAAATACTGAGGCCTGGGGAAAACAACTTGTGACCAGCTGCCAACTGGATTTAATTCCATTCACCATAATTCTTTGGGCCTGGCCTTCCAGCCATTTCTTTACCCATCAAAGAGTACCCATCACCTTGTCATAGAAAGAGATCAAGTTTGTCAAGCATGGCCTGCCTTTCATGAACCCATGCTGACTGGGCCTCATCACCTGGTTGTCCTGCATGTGCTGCGTAATGGCAGTCAGGATGATCTGCTCCATAATCTTCCCAAGCACAGAGGTCAGACTGACAGGCCTGTAGTTCCCTGGATCCTCCTTCCAGGCCTTCTTGCAGATGGGTGCCACATTTGCTAACCTCCAGTGAACTGGGACCTCCCCGGTTAGCCATGACTGCTGATAAATGATGGAAAGTGGCTTGGTGAGCACTTCCGCCAGCTCCCTCAGTACTCTTGGGTGGATCCCATCCAGCCCCATAGACTTGTGTGCATCTAAGTGCTGTAGCAGGTTTCCTCCTGGATTATGGGGGTTCATTCTGCTCCCTGCCCCTGTCTTCCAGCTCAGGGGGCTGGGTACTGAGGAACAACCAGTCCTACTACTAAAGACTGAGGCAAAGAAGGCATTAAGTACCTCAGCCTTTTCCTCATCCTTGGTCACTATGTTTCCCCTACATCCCATAAAGGATTGAGATTCTCCTTAGTCGTCCTTTTATTGCTAATGTATTTGTAGAAACTTTTTTTATTGTCCTTAGCATCACAAGCCAGATTAAGTTCTAGTTGCGCTTTAGCCTTTCTAATTTTCTCCCTACATAGCATCACATCTTTGTAGTCCTCATGAGTGGTCTGCCCCTTCGTCCAAAAGCCATACATTCTCCTTTATTCCCTGAGTTGTGACCATAGCTCTCTGTTCAGCCAGGCCAGTCTTTTTCCCCGACAGCTCATTTTTCAGCACATGTGGACGGCCTGCTCCTGCACCTTTAAGACTTCCTTCTTCATAAACACCCAGTTTTCCTGGACTCCTTTGCCCTTCAGGACTGCCTCCCAAGGGACTCTGTCAACCAGTCTCCTAAATAGACCAAAGTCTGCCCTCCCCTGCTGATCCCCTTCCTTGCTTCTCTGAAAATTGAAAACTATCATTTCATGATCACTATGCCCAAGGCAACCTCCCACCATCACATCCCCCACAAGTCCTTCTCTGTTCACAAACAACAGGTCCAGCAGGGCAGCTTCCCTAGTTGGCTCCCTCACCAGCTGTGTCAGGAAGTTATCCTCAACACACTCCAGGAACCTCCTAGACTGTTCCCTCTCAGCTGTTTTGTATTCCCAGCAGCTACCTGGTAAATTGAAGTCCCACACCAGGACTAGTGATTGTGAGACTTCTCCCAGCTGCTTATAGAATATTTTGTCTGCCTCTTCATCCTGGTTGGGCGGTCTATAACATTCCCACCATGGTATCTGCCTTGTTGCGCCCTCCCCAATTCTTACCCATAAACACTCAATCCTATTGTCACCAAGTTAAGTTCTAGATATCCATAACACTTCCTAACATACAGGACCACCTCAACACCTCTCCTTCCCTGACTATCCCATCCATTGCTGCACTCCAGTCCTGAGAGTCATCCCACCACGTTTCCGTGATGGCAACTACATCATAGTTTTCTTGCTGCACAATGGCTTCCAGCTCCTCCTGTTTGTTGCCCATGCTGTGTACATTAGTGTAGAAGCACTTCAGTTGGGCTATTGGTCCCGCCACCTTTTTGCTGGGAGAAGCCCTAATTTCTACCTGATCATTCCCAGGTGCAGCTGTAGATTCTAACTCATCAATGACCCTCACATCTCTGCTGCTGCATGGATCTCCATCCCCTACCTTCATTGAGTCAGCAGACTGAGGAATCTCACTAGCATCCTGTCCCACAGATCCATGATCTAAAACCCCAAAGTCCTGCCGGTGCCACCAGGCTCAGAGTCAGGTATTGATCTGCTGGCTCTTCCTGTTTTCTCCCTCATTCTTCCCTGCAACTGGAATGATAGAGGAGAACACTACTTGTGCTCCTAATCCGTTAACCAGATGTCCCAAGGCCCGGAAGTCTCTTTTGATTGCCCTCAGATTTCCTGTTGCCCGTTCATCGCTGCCTCTCTGAAAAATCAGTAATGGGTAGTAAAAGATGTTTCGATATATATATGGTGGCACCGCTATTTGTCACAAATTAAAATACTGTCACTTCCATGACCGTCACTCCTGAACTGCCTCTGCAGCTGTTCATCCAAAATCTTCATGTGACAGCATCAAAATCTTAATGCTAGAGGAAAACAGAAGCTTTCAGAGCAATTGCAGGGAAATCTTGTTTCCTCTGTGGCTGCTGAAGTTCAAGGTGATTTAGATGCAGCTGGTAATGGAACAACACAAGTGACTAGAAACTATTTGAGTCTGATTTCCTATAGGAAAGAATTTATGCGATCATGACATCTGTGTATCACCTATAATAACATCTGAAGTGTCGCTCAATTGCAACTAGGTTTGACAGAAGAATAGAGGTTTCAAGGATAATGAAGTTCCTGTAAAATGCCCCCCCCCCCATCCCTGAATAAAGATGTCTGCAGCAGCTCACACATTACACAGCATTTCAGACCTACCCACCCCATAGGAAAAAAAGTGTAACTAAGTGCTTATGTCTCAGCTACGACACATAAATCAGGGAATATGCAGCCCAACAACTTTTTTCTACTGATAATAAGAGTGCTGGTGTGTGTGAGAGGACTCAGAGGCTTGAGTGTTTTGGTCTTCTTTTTTTTAAAAATTAAAACCCCCCACAGTTTAACACTCAAAACATCCCCCAGCCCCTGCTGCACAGGAGTCAGAAGCACAGTCTATTTTAATTGCCAAGCAACTTGGTTTTCCTTCAGCATAAAGAGCTAGCCAGCTCTTGGAAAGCCCAGGGAAGAGGAAAGACATAAATCCTCTCTTTACTCCTTAAAGCATGATGGCCAGCCATACGGTCACATCTGATGCAGCTGTTTTTGAATGCATATAGATTGGGACTTGGAGAAAATCAGTGAAAGCTGAAATACAGCACAAGGGAAAAGCCGTGCTGGGCTGAGCAAAAAAGCATGAAGCAACTGGTTTCCTTTCCAGCCAGCCAACTGGATGAAATTTTCCACTCTGCTCACCTAAAAAATCTGTCTTTTTGGTTGTGGAGCACAATTCAGTGACAACAGATGGCTGCTGTGGATGGGAAACAGCCGAGGAGCCAGGTCCTGCCCTCCGGAGAAGTGGGGGATAGGCATGGAGGAAAAGGGTCCCCTTCCAATGAGAGATGTCTTCATCTAAGCAAGAGTACAGCTTTTGAAAACCAGAGGAGGTTGTTGGGGTTTTTTTCCTGTCTGCATGATTTAAAGAATGTGATGTCATTTTTTATTTGTTTGAACAGAAAAATTGGCGTTTTATAAAACCATGTATGACAGTCTCAGGCGACTACACGGGAAGCTGCAGGACTGCCTCTAATCTGCAGAGGGACATTAAAAAGCTGGGGTTTTTTGTGGTCATCAGGAAGAGATGCAACTTTGAGCCCATTTAAGTCATACCTCATTAAAAATGCAAATTAAGACCAAAACATCAAAACACAGGCATCCCGCCAATTGCGTTGAGGAACTGTAAATTGCTAATCAGACAAGTACCACACTGAGCTTTTCTTCCCTTAAAAGACAAAAACCCATATGCACAATGAGCTGCATAAATGAGCTCCTCAAAACAAGGAAGCAATCAGGCAAGCCACTTCCCAAAGTTACTAATCTTGGGCTGCCGAGTTACTTCTGACCCCCCATGTGCAGCTGCACCATGAACACGGACTTGCCACATTAGAAGTTTAGACTCCACTGCCATTCAGCAAACGAGCTGCTTCAGGGCTCAGTACAAGGCAGAGTGGATTTTCTGGAAGTCTGCAGATGCAGTGAATGCTGCTCAAAACCCCATTGCTTCTTCCAAGAGTCACACCAGCGTATTCAATGCTTGTAACGAGCTCCGTGGTGCTGCTTTCCTTTACTTTTTAATTTCCTCCTTTTCCACAGTGACAAGTCACTGTATTCACCTAAAGCTTTTCCCAAGTAATAAAGACTACAAAGAGTTTGCTCTATTTTCTGCATGAGGAGAAATCAAATACTAAACTATCCCTGGTGTGCATTAAATATAACCAATAAACAATCATTAGCTGCCATTGGACCATAAAATTTGAAGAGCCCTAAACATATCATGTTGTTCATGGGAGCTCAGCGGTTTGTTTCACGTGGCTATACAGCCTCCTTTTCTGGGTGCGGTAATGGGATATGTATGCACAAGACATGCCTTTCAGGGGCACAATATGGGTTCTTATTAATGCAGTCCAGTGTCCACATTGCTTATGCTTCCTCCTCCAAATACCCGGCATGAACACTGAACATAAAACAAGTTCAGTGGAGCCACCCAAGACAGACTGTATTGTTAGAAGCTATTTTCTGAGCAACATTAACATGCATAAAATGTCGGCGGCTGGCTGATGGACTTGGAGGCTGTGTACACACACTGGACTTTCATTTTGCTTTCTGACAGCTGGATTGCTTACAACGTATATACTGCTTTATAGCATACCAAAAGGAGGGAGAGGGGGGGAGAAACAATAGAGAGATTCCTGTCACAATGAATTTGATCACCAGTGGACGAATATACCTACAAGTATGTTTTCTAAAATATATTGAACTATTCAAAGCACAGCCACTTTTCCTCTGAGATTTGTAAGAGGCATTGACACGAAACTCAGGACAGTATGGGAATATGGAAAGCTTCTTGCTGTCGATTTTGGATGGCCTGCTACTTGAGTGAGTCCTCTCATAGGGAGGCTGCTAAAGTCTTAATCCATCTTTTACTGAATTTTAGACGTGCTATTTTCAAACACTAGCAACAACTGCAAATGCTATTTTCCCTCTGCATTTTGCAGCATTGCCCACCACGATGCTTGACATCAGATTCGGCCAGGAGATGGATAGATTTGGTTAACACACAGGACAAGGCCAAAGATACAACTTTTTAAAACTGCAATCCCAATATCTTCTTTTTTTTCAGCAAAACTTGAGACGTGGCCATTTAAAACTTAGCAGCCGAAGACCTAGCCCATAAGAAATGTTCACTTTGAAGTTCATGTGAGCATCACCAGAATCGCGTTAGCAATGTTGGGGGACCACACTGTCTACAGTGGGGCTTCCTGCTTTTCACCTTTAGCTTAGAAATTACAGTCAGAACAGGGTGAGATGCAACATTTCTGATTTATCTGGGGGAAAGAGCCAAACACAGCTCAGCTTGCTCACAAGAATAGTCCCTGCTGGTCTGAATGGGATGATCTTTTAATGGAATCACTACGCTGCTGCTTGGTTATAAAAGCAAATTAATCTGCCAATATGAGTAGTTTGAACTGCTCTTAAACAAAAAAAAAAAAAATAGTAAAAGGAAAAGGATCAATTCCAATCCTTGGAATAATTAAGTGTAAGAGGGTATCTTTACCGGGCAGCTACTCCGAAATGCCGCTGTGCATACTAGGACATAAGATGCTTCAGAAAATCACAAGCACCAAATGATGAGCAAAGAAACAGAGAGAGGAACAACTGCCTGTTCCTAGCCATGTAATCTGGGCATGTGTTACAGGCGGATTGGATTTAAAAAGGAAAATGAAACCAAGAAAACCTGCACTGGGTGTCTAAGCAAATCATTCTGAGATGTATGAATGGTGGCACCAAATGCCAGGCAAAAAACAAATAACACTAACAGCTCCATAAGTCCTGCTTAAACAAATGCAATAAATAATGGAGGGAGGCAAGTAATATATTCCAGAGGATGTTTTACAAAACCCGGCAAAACCAAGCAACTTCTTGCAATCAAATTATGTATGCCTGGCATATAGTTCACTACAAATTCTAATCAGTTCTACCCTTCTAATAACATTATACAGAAAAATACATCATCATCCATCAACCAGATGGAGCATGATGGTTATACAAAACATATTCTATGTTTTTTATTTTCGACTATGAGAACGTGACAAAATTGTGCACTCTGGAATTGGAGATTATAAATAAATATTTAAGGCTCTTCAAATCTCTGTAAATATTTATTTACAAAATATTATATATACATATTTAGTCATTAAAAAGACTAAACTTTATGCTGTGGGGAGGGAGAGAGATCTTACTGGCACAGACACAGGAGTGCTGCCTCCTCAACACAAAGATATCAAAGTTTTGCTGTTCTTCTCCAGTGAATTTCAGCCAAACTTTCCGCCTCTACCTCCCATGCCATGGAAACATTTGGGCACCCAAGGCCTGTTGGGAAAAGTCAGCGTATCCCATGGAATATATTTATTTTGCTGTGCTTCAGAAAGGTCCATATATTCATTTAACAGGAGCGGAAACAATTCAGTAATGCAAAGCTGCCACTGTGTTTTATGGGAGCTGTGGTTAGGTGCTGTATGTTCCCACTCTCTACGGACGGCCTGCTGCTGTCCTTTGTAGAAACATCGTAGTAAGAAAAAAATTGTCTAAAGGGACAAGGAAAAATGTTTCAATACCTGATTCAACAGGAGCTTATATATTGCTCAAGAGGGATGTGAACTGAAGAGTTGCTTGGGACAGAAAGCAGGTGGCAGCTGATGGAAAGTCTCCAGAAACTTTAATTAGCTGTTGTATTACTTTCTCTTTGCCCACTAGGCCTCTCAAAGTTGGTCAAACTACTTTGGATAAATTTGTAGAGATCTTGAAAACTTACTCCCTCCTACTTTTATCTGTGTGGGCCAGTTCCTTCCCACAAAGTATGACACTTATACAAATCCAGGTTGCTATTCTCCTACTCATGGGAGGAACACGACACAAATATCCAGCTGGGATCCAAGACTACCTGCTGGCACAGTAATGGATCACGAGCAGCTCCACTACTCTACAGATTTGCTTCTGCAAGGAATCTGGTTCATCTATACCAATAAGGTTTCAGGCAAAAATTCTGCAGTTGAATTTAACAGAATATCAACTGCTGCCATGGCCTGACCTGACCTATGCTAAAAAAGAGCTTTAAAAATGCCACCAGCTCATTGCTATGTATGCCTTCAGAATGAGCCCTTAACTCAGTTAAAATGACAGCAGAAAGACAGCCTGAAAAGGGAAAGAAAAAAAAAAGTCAATAAAAACACATTGTTAGTGCTATTGTAACGAAGCTGGAAAGAAAATCAAAGGCTCGATTTTCCCTTTGTTTTCCATTACACGGTGCTGCACGATCATCTAAATTGTACTTTGATACCCACTTCAGCAATGTTGAAAACATTTAAGAATATTCATAATGATAAATGATGTAGCTGTTCCAATTTGCAAAGTGTCTAATGCGTTCCAGTGTCACCACCTACTTTGCTTGCAGGTTGTGTTAATTTGATGCAACACTTGAAAAAGAGGAAGAAGAAAGCAGTGTTTCATCATCCACATGAGAAATACTCTTTGGTTAGAGAAGAAGGATGACCTTACGGATACAGTACCAAACTGAGACTTGGGACAGCCACCTCTGCTGATGTTATGCAATGATGTGAAAAATTTTCCCCAACTGTCTTCCCCAAGAAAATACCTTTGCAGACTATTTCATAGTGGGGAATTTGTCCTGTACCATCACGGATTGTGTTGGAGACACAGAGATAATGAAAGTCACGCCTCCTGGCTGAGCTCTGCCTGCACAAGCTTCCTTTGCCTGACAGGTCTCTGGGCTCGTCACTTCCCTTTGTCATTCCCACTCCCATCCCTCCTAACCACATCGAGGCAGTGCCAAGCCCCACTCACACTTTGTCCGTGCCATAGCTCCGGTAGTCCACCGCTGCTGATACAGCCACAATCAGTGCAGGCATGCCATAGCCAACCAAATAGAAGTACTTCCTCCGGGAGTGTTCGCTCTCGAAAACCTCCACCAGCATGATGTAGAGCTGCACCCCCTCCAGGAACATCCAGGTGAAAGCCGCCAGGAAGAAGAAGTGCAGGAGGGCAGCAAAGACGGCACAGGCAATCTGCATGCGGATTGAAAAGAGCAAGGAAAGGTGTTTGTATCATGCTGAATTAATGCAACATTCAGGATTACTCTTACTGGGAGGTTTAATAAGAATGAGGGCATTCTTATCTTCCCTTCTCCAAAGGAAGAACTTTTTTTTCACTTGGAAAATGTGTGTGAACTCTTTTAAAATAGACATATCTCTGCATATATAAATTATATTCAAAGATACAAAGGTAGATATGTACACAATCTGGCAAATAAACACATAAAGATGTACATAGTATAAGCGCATTTTTACAACCTGCTTATTAAACATACACCCACACACTATTTACAAACAATGCATATACAGCCTCTGAAATCACAGCAGGCATCAGCATTTGACTCCCAGTAAACAACCAGGGGCCCAACCCTGTGAAGAGCCATTCATGGAATTAAGGCAGCGCTGGAGTACATCTCATGGCACGGTCAAACATCCCATATGCACTGAGATGAAAGCCTGTGGCGGGAGCAGAAAGTGCTTTGGTTCTTACCGGCTGGTCAGTCCGGTTGATGCCAATGAGGAAGAGGAGTTCTGCCACAAACAGGCTGATGCACAAGTTCTTGTGAATCGTGTTGCGGTCACTCTGCAGCCCACGGAAGAAGCAGAAGGTGAAGATGCAGATCAGGAGGCATACCAGTGAGAGAAGGATGCCAACCCACGTGATAAAGTCCAGAAGCAGGTCATGGACTGCATCACTGTGCTGGAGATAAAACCAAAAAAGTCATCAGTTGCATGCTGCATGACTTCTAGTCCAACCCAGACACAAAGTGAGGTTGTCTGAGACCCTTCCCCAAATATTTGTACCCAATTACCAAGCCTTGGCGCAACGGGCCAGTAGCAAAAAGACTAAATGGACCTAGACTTCAATCCTGCATCAAGAAAGCTGCAACCAGAAGCACAGACTCCAAAGTGCCTGGCAAGGTGCCAGTGCCCTGAACAGACTCAGACCCCAAAATATCCTAGAAACAATGATGCTGTTGTTGAAAATACTGAGATGTCATAGCTAGCCTGGCATGCAGCTCCATCTTTTGCAAACAAGGGAAAGGAGCGGACACACAGTATAAAGAATCATTGAACGCTGTGATTTGAGTGTAAAGATGTTTTGTAATAACATCGTGGAGATTACAACCACAAGTCCATTACAACCATTTACCAAGAGAGAAAAAAGACTCTCTTTAAATGTTCACAGAGACATATGAGCTCGGAGGCTTTGGACAGAAAGAGATCACTTAAATGTCTTGGTTTTGGTTTTGGTTGGTTTTTTTTGTTTTTTTTTTTTTTGCTGGGGAAGGAGAAATAAGGTTTGATTCTTTTTTTTCAAACCCTATATTTTAAAACTCCTGGGAAGTCAGACTGATCCCTAGAATGCTACTCAGAAAAAAAGACAGACCTTTTAACATGAATTTGCTTTTGAATTGTAACAGAGCAATAATTTGGAAAATTAGTGATTCCCTGTGATGAACTTGTAACATGGTTTTACCCCAAAGCCATGCAAACATGACCATTGCAGTGGCAAAGTTAGGCAACACAGCAACAAAGTTTTGCGAGGGTCAGCATAGGTGTGCCTTGACTATGCTGATAAAAACACTGCTGGATTGCTCCTGGGCTTACACTGCACGTCCCTACCAGAAAGACAAGGAGGGTGCTGGGACACTGACACTGAGGGTATCCCACCACCTTATTCAAGCTGTAAAACTGGCCTGTAACTCCCCAGGTTTCCACCAGATGTGGTGAAATTAGAGATATCGTTACTTAGCAAAATGTAAATAAGAAATACATGGTGAGTCACAAAATGGCTGCTCGGGGCTAGGTGGTTAGAGTCAATGAGCTGAGGGAAAGATTGGCTGGAAAACTCTGGGGCCTTTTCAAAAAGACCAGAGAGGCTTGAAACCCAGCTTTGTGGTCCACCACTCTGTGTTACAAGTGGTATTCATATTCCCCTCCAATTCTGGCATTTTGATGACTTAGGCATTATGTAGACTGGCAAATACAATAGTGTCACACTTCAAAAAGCCGGCACAAACTGGCAACATTTTCCTCCCTGTGGGATAAAAGCTTATGACAGATGGAGGGAAAAGGTGATTAATTTATCCATTTTCTTTGCCTGCTTGCCAATGATAAAGCCACATCAAATGTCAGGCCTTTCCTGATATACACTTTGCTATGTCAGCACCCATGAGAAACAACTCAAACCTTTCAGCTCTTTGGCTTTATCAGCATGAGTGATAGGCATCAAATGATAATGAAAGATGGGAAGTGACTTTCCCCTCCACCTCTTCTATGCTGGAAGTTTTGTCTACAAGGAAACTTGGAGGTGGAGAGATGAGGGCTCCTTTCCCCAAAAGCTCTTGCATCTCTTCCTGAGTATTTCCAGTATCTAAGGAACTAGAGGCTGCAAGTCTAACAGAGAGGCAAGAAATCGTGGTGTGCTTACTGTAGATCATGGCAGAAACGCCTATTCCAGCCAGCTCCTCCAGTAGCACCCAGAAAACCGAGAAGATGAAGCGCACGACATTTTCCTGGTGGCTACGCATTGCTTTATCTCAGTGTCAGTCCAGCTCATCCATACCTCTTAACATAGTGTGAAAAAATGTTAATGCAAACTTTGCACCTTGCAAATCATTCTTTCTTTCATCCAAGGCTGCTGGGGAATGACAGGAGAACATCTCCCTGAACAGTCCCTCCAGCTCACCTGATCAGATCTTCCTGCCAGGCTGAACTGGCTGACAGCTCTTGGGCTGGGCAAGTAGGGCAAGGCAGCTAATGTGGGCAGATGCAAGGTGAAAGAAACCAGGCAGATTTTGTCCAGATGCATCCATGCCATCCAGATGTGGCCAATGGCACAAATTAATTTATCTCAAGACAAGGTTAGCTTAGCACAGGGAAGCTTTCTGAGGGCTTCTTCCCCTATATGAGATGAATCTCACAGGTCTCAGCTCCTGTAACTCTATCATGAAACCATAACTCTGCTGACTTTAAGACACAATGCAGGAATTAGGGGTGGTTTTGCTCCTGGGGAGGGATCCTGCCATCTAGGCTCATGGTCTTCCTCAGGGAAGGGCTGCTTGCCCACAAAGCTCACCATGCTTAGCAAGAAACACAGACTTCATTGCTGCATTATTATTATCACTCTTACTACTCTTCTTTTTAATATTAATCATAGTGATAATACTGATTTTATGTACATAACACCCACCCCTGGAGTGCTGGGAAACAACCATAAAAACAACTTCTTCGTAATTACAACCTCCCTCCCCAAATTCAACAAACCACAAAAGAACAAACAAAAAGGAATAATAACAATAAATTGGGAACGAGAGCAATTTAAAAACACCTTGGGGGAAAAAATATGAATTTGTAGCTTTTCTAGTAAAGTCCAAGAGAAGAAGTGAGCTGGATTTCAAATGCTGGGTGCACTCTGTCCTGTTTGGGATGCCCTATTTAAGGTGACATGGCAGAGCCAATGGGTCAGGGAGGAGTTGGTAAGCACTGGAATCCTTCCAATGGCAGTGCCAACTGCCCCCAGGCCAGGCACATCCAGAGCTTTTACACCAGTGAGTCCAACAGAAGGGAATTTGCCTTTTGCTGGAGGCTGAAACTTGTAAAACACTGTGCTGCCACAATCCACAAAGCAGAATAGTATGGGCAAAGGAGGAACTGCAGTAATCAGTGCCACGAGATCATCCTTGTCATCATCCGATCGCTATGTGACAAATAAGGGAGCAACGTACCTGGTTTACGCAGTTGGTATATGGCATTCCAGGGTTAAGTATGATAAATAGCACACTGAGATTTTGTACCTGCGTCGCAGTCTCCAAGCCTGGTCCCTCAAATGCAGAGACATGCAAGAAGAGCAAATTTTCTCTTTACCCTGCCCAGCACTGTTCAAGCACTCCCTGACTGAGGATAAAATAGCTTTGACGTATGTGCTAATGACATCCTTCCGGCACCCTGCAAGCCCTAGGGTCCCTCAGGCACGCAAAATACATCTGAAACCAGCAGTGTATTGATAACAGTCAACTCTTGGTTCTTGATAATCTCCTCAAAGACCTGGGCAACCAGAAGAGCCCATGGGAGATACCAGCTGTCCAAGGGACAACTTCCTGACAGTATCAGTCAAACAGCTCCTAGCCCAAATGCGCCATGGCTGTCAAGACCAGTGCTACAGAGCCCAGCATGCAAGCCACTGATTTTTGTTACCACTAAGCTATGCTGGCTTTAAAGGTAAGCTGACATGCAGATTATTTTCAGCACAGGAACAACTTATTGAGTAATTGAAAGAAATAAAATAATCCACTTCAGTGAAAGGGTTTCTATATTAAGTACACTTTACATTTATGATTTAAGCATGAGCCTGACCCAAAGCCCAGTGAAAGAAGATTTCCCTGGCTTTGGAATAAAGCCCCACTTTTGCTCCTGTGGGGCAAAGAGTGGCAGGAGGAGAGTGCTGATGGAAACCTGTGCAGAAGGAGTTATGGGATCCCTGGTAACAACCACAGCAGGGTGAGCAGGCAGCCTAGATATTATCCAGGCTGGGAAAATCAATGAGCAGCTTTGGCAGCGCCTGTACACCAGAGCTGAGCTAATAAAAACAAATCCCAGGGAATGTCAGCTTATGACAGAATGGCTCTCCCTGAGATGAACAGCCATTTCCTCCCTTATTAAAAACATCAGTAGAAGAAAACAGCAGCCAAACTGAGCTGCCAGCAGCAAAGGACACATTCCTTTGCCTAATCTATCCCTCCAGGAATGGAAAGAGTAATATGTTTGGGGGTGGAGGAATAAGCAAGCAGTAAATAAAAACACAGTGTCATCAGCTAGCTCAGATATGACCACTCGGTGCCCAGTGGGAGCTGGCAGTGTGCTGGGCTGGGCAGAGACCCAAGTGGGACAGGTTTGAATTCTTGTGCGTTGCTAATGCTGCTCCTTGGATCTGTAGCTATCTGGGGTTGTGCGGGTTCCCTCTGCCCTTTTTTCCCCATTGCTGGTGTTGAGAGAGGATTACTGCTATGACCTGGCTGTAATGCTTCGTGGCTAAGTGCAAAGGGCTACTTAAGAAGCAAATAGTTTTGTAGATGGGCCAAAAGCATCATCTGGGCTACATGGACCAGGAGGATACCCCAAGGGCTCCCGCAGAGCATTTGGGCTGGCTAATGGCATCACCTGCCATGGCTATGCAGGCATGAGAGGTTTTGAGGGGGCTTTTCTGCCTCTGTGGCCAAGAGGGATATGTGCTAGGGGGATGCCACTGCTTTAGTACCCATCCTCTCCCTCCTCCCCAACGATGTGCCAAGGGAGGAAAGCAGTTCCATTCCACAGCGGACACAGCACCTACAGACCTGGTACATATCCCTTCTGTGCTCTGCAAAGGTGATGCTGTCATGGGCACCATCATGGCCTAACCCAGGAATAGAGAGAGCTTAATTCTCACCTGAAGCCCCTGTAAAACATCACTGTCTTCTGACCGTAGCCATTTAAAATAAGGCTCCTGCAAGGTGGTTTAGCCTTTCCTCTCCTTGCCTTAGTCCTCAAAGCTGCCTTCATATTCTGCATGGGTCACATAGACCATCTTCCTCCTCCTCTGCCTTCCTTGGAAAGAGGAGGACCTCCTAGCAGAACCCTTTCCCACAAACTTCTGCCCAAAATGCAACAGCCTTCCAGTGACTGCCAGAAGCAGCAGCCAGTGCAAGCTGCAGAAACCCCCATGGCCAGAATAAGGTGATACGGGGGCCGGTGTGCACAGAGAAACTGGTACAGACCTCACCTCACCACGTGTTACAAATTCTGTTGTGGATATGGTGTGTGGCAAAAGCCCGTTGTAGTCACTGACACCGCTGCAACAGAGATGCAGTTGGGGTGAGATTCAGTTATGGAGAGGAGGAGAGGCTTTGGACAGTGATTGTATCCATCGTTCTGCCCTCCTGTGCTGGCTGGATTTAGTAAAGTGGCACAGCTCTGCTTACTCATAAGGCATCTCCAATCCAAGGAACGAGCTATGGCAGCTGTGCCAAACTCAGTGTAGACATCTACCCAGCCAAGCTGCTAGGTTGGTAATTTGAGTTCTGAGAAAAAATCTGGTCACGGAATCATCAGCTTCTGCTGTCACACTGATGGTCTTACCCAGCCCAGTGCCAGGAGACAGCTGGGAGGGATATGGGTCCACCACACCATGGCCACTACCTTCACTTTGGTCCTCACATTCAGCCTGCCCTCAGCCAGAAATGAAGGGGGTAGCAAGAAATAGGGCAAGGCTTAGTGCTTGCAAACGGGAGCTACTTGAATTGCACATTTTAGGACAGAGGACCAGAAGACCCTGTGGGATCATGCTGTCCCCATGATCTGTGGCACAGCTCCTTACTGTGCAGCTAGCCCTGGCTGGCAGACTGGAGAGTCAAGAAGGGTGATGTTAAGCAAATATGTACTCATTGGACTGGGGGGAAAGAAAGCCGTGGCTAATAAGCTGCTATCTTCTCAAATTTCTGACACATGTAAGTGCTGAGCTAAGAAACCGCAAATTCAGGGGCTTGGAGTATGTCTTTTGTGAAGCCAGACTCTAGATGTTTTCAGGTTGGACACCCAAAAGTGGCCACCTAAGAAGATCTGGGTCAATGCTTCAGGGAATGCACAGACAAGGACCACTGAGACATCCAACCCAGCAGAACTAGAAACAGTAAGACACAACTAACCCAAACAACGTGTGTCAGGCTGAGGGTGGGGAACTCAAGGAACCCCTTGGAGTGACTTAGTGCCTACCTAGACAAAGATCTCAAGGACTGCTACCAGGTATAACTCTGAATCAAACTCACAGGCATAGATTACTTGACCTAATAGGTAAATTTGACTTAAGGTATAACCAAACATTCTGTTTACAACTCCTTATTCTTGAAGTTCATCAAAGTCACAGATTTCTGTTCCTAACACAAGCTCAAATACTGCTGTATTTTGAATTTTAAAATCTCATTGAAGACAAGTACATTGAATAACTTTTCTGCTTAATTAAATCAGTTTTTATTTAATGACATATTAGAATAAGTTACTTTTTACAATTATCTCTTTTGAGGATTAACCCCTTGGATGGTAAAAATGATTTGTCTTGAAAAATTCATCACATACGTTTTCAGTAATTTAATTCTGCAGTTAGGGTGTTTTTGCAATCCTGCACCCACTTCTGCTTTCATTCACCGCTGTTCAATCCCACAAGTGCTAATATATGGATAAGCCAGCACTGCAATAACTTCAGCTTGCTCTTTATATCTGAAATGGCTGCATTGCTTTAGGCAATGGACCACTGCATTCTATTTAGACTTCATATATTTTTATTCCTTTCTCTCCTTAGCTTGCCTTATGCTTCCATTCCCCAAATAATTAGCACGGTGTAACGTGTTCGTGGTATAGAATAATCTCTGAAAGCTCCTGATTAATTGCTACAGTTAAAACATCTTTCTTTTTTCCCCCTTTTCTCTCTTGTTTTATTTAGTTATTTATTTTTAAAGAAGAGTAAGCTCTGGCATTCACTACATACTGATAAGCAACATTTATCTACCCTAAGGTACCTTTGCTTATACCATTTTGGGTCGCTTTTTAAATTGTATTTTCCCACCAGCTCTCAACTTGTTTTCTGACTGCATATTTTTAGATGCATCTGCTATAATTAATATGATGCAAAGCACAAGCTTATATGAAAAACAGCTTGTAAATTTTGAATAATTCTGCAGCAATTATATAGGTAGAATGGCTTATTTAACTATGGGCTTTGTCCCATGGCATGGGAACCACCATGTTTTTATAGCATTTAACAGTCGTAACAAATATCCTACCGATTCAAACAATAGATAGATATTTAACATAGGTCTCATCTGTTTAACATATCTCATAACTTAACAAAATATCTATGAGACTGTAATAATTTTCACATAACACAGGCCAAATGAACTTCTTAGCTGATGTAAAAAGTGATTTGTTTCCAAGTCTTAAAATCTGTCTCCAAAGGGAGGTTCTCATTTTTCCTGGTAAATTGTCTGAAAGGGCAATGAACGCTGCAGGTTTGTAAGGTCACCCCTTGCCAGGAGGATGCATCAGCGAGGTCCAGCTCACAAGTCATTATGGTCCTGCTGTCCTCTTCCCATGCTAGCTGGGGCTTTGACAGCAGCTGGAGGGGTACCTGAGGGTATGGGTCCATCACTCTTCCCAGCCGCTATACATCCTGCCCATGTGCATAGCAGGCTCTTGGTCTTGGTCACCGTTATTTATCCCACTGAAATATATGGGTGAATATGAAACTCTGGGCCCAACCAATTGAGCAGGCAGAAAGCATCTTCAAATTAAAATCTCCTCCTCTTAATCAGGTACTGTCCTATCAAGACTGGAACTGATCCCAGCAGCTTCTACTCTTGAAGTACACCAATAAATCCCTGCCACCGTGGTCAGCCAATGTCATTTTCTGCCCCTTTGGACAAAGACATATTGCTGTTTCACACTAGAGAGCCAGACGGCCATCAATCACCTCCTCAGCGGTGCTACCTGCCAGCTCCGCCTTGCCACATACGCTCTGCTAATAATTAAATCCCAGCCTGTAGCTCGCAGACCAGCCACCAAGGTCTCCTCCGGAGAACACATTCTTTTGCCATGCCACCAGGGAGGGAGATCATTCATGACCAGGAGTGACATTTGTCAAATTGGTGCTGTCTTTTGATTAAGGAGCAGGACTCCAATGTTCGCTCCCCACAATGCCTGGTGTTTGGTCTCATTAGGCAGGGTGCTGTGGATACTCATTACACCAAAGGATGCTCCCTATGGATCCAAAAATCCAAGAAACTGAAGTCAATAAAATGCAAATCTCAATTACAGGAGAAATTTGTTTCTGTTGCAAAACTCCCAGAATATTATTAATTATTGTGTGTACAACAGTCCTCTTTGGGATTCTAGTCACTGGCCAGAACACCACTGTAAGAGGTCCTGCACAAGCATGCAACATCCCTTCCCCAAGGATCATTCCACCTCCAAGAAGACTAAAAGGTCTTTGAGGCAAGGAATGCATTTTTTGTACAAGACACGAGTCAATAAAATGGATCAAAAGCATGTCTAAATGCTAGGTGAGTGTGAGTCAATGTATGATAACAACCCCCATTCATGTTTAAACCTCCACCTTTCCAAACCTGCAGATATTCTGCTCTGCAAAGGTGATTCTGCTTCCAAGGCTTTAAAATCAACTCATTGCAACAGCATAAGGAATGTCATACAAACCACCGCCCAGATCTGCCAAAAGCCACATGGCCAGCTCCACCAGCAGACCGGAGTGGGATGGTGCCTCCAGGAAAAGCAAAGTGATGAGCAGCTGGAGGGAAGAATTGCAGACGTTTGCAGGGTATGCACCTGCATTCACCCTCAGACTGGGATGATCTCTAAAGCGGACGTGCCAGGAAGCTGTCTAGTTGCATCAGAGTCAACAAAGTGGAGCCAATTTGATTCTTACAGCAGTGATACTTTGTCTGCAGCCAAATGATAAAACATGACCTGAAAGTCTTGAGGGCACTCTCTAACACCCAGAAACACCTACAGGCTAATACACTGGCTTGGCATTCAGGAAGCTTCCAGCTGTAGGTCTTTACAAACTGTTGCCCAAGCATGGGCAAGCAAGGGTCTCACATTCTCTTTCTGCAGGACAAGATAACAGCAGTACTGCTAGTCTAATAAGGTTTGGGTGAAATGCTGTGCAGACAAGGCTGACCTACTTGCAGTTTGGGAGGAGGCTTGTTCAGCACTAGCCTGTATCTGCACCACGTGGTAGGGATCGCCTTCATTCATATCAATGGAGTGGAAAGCTATCTGCATTTCCCAGGTGCAACCTCTGACTTCAGTGACTTAGGTATATCTGTTAACCCCAGACAGGTGATGACGACTCAAATGCACACTTCTTTTGAAAATTCAAGCAGTTCTAGGAAACTGGCAAACACAGACTTGGACTGCAGAATGCCATTAACCTGTAAACATGTGCTCTGAAAAGGCCATTTCTTCAGACACCTCCCAGGATAATGCCACAGCCATTTAATGGCATATCTTCTGGACTGGTAGTGAGTCCTGCAGAATACAATGGATACGTCATCCTGCAGCAGCAGCAGATCTATCTTGCCCCTCTCAGCTAGATGGAGCTGTTGTGGCAAATGTGCTGCCAGGCTCCCATTTCTTTTTTTTGCAGAGCTTTGGTCATGAATGATGGTGCTTTAATATATATTTTTATTGCAGCTCTTCATGTTCCTCTTCAGATTATCAAGTGAAATAAAAATATACAAAAGAGTGAGACTGGAAGACTATTTGAGAAAAGGTCTTTTAAAACCATAATAGCTTTTGTGGTTATGCAGCCACAGAAGTGGCTCTGAAATGTTCTGTCTACATGGAAGATGCCAGATACGTATCTAGCTCAGACCTGTGGATTCTGCTGCAGTTCTAGGCACATGAAACAGAGACACCGCAACACAAAAAGTCACTAGGCCAAAATCTTTTGGGCGTCAGGGCCTTCTCCTCCTCTTTCTATAGCAGCTGAGACTATTTTTAACCAAAGACAGCCAAGGTAGCTCAGAAAATGGAGGACCATGTCAACCAGTATCCTGTTCTTGAATAAAATCCCAAATGTGTGCTTCATTCCTCAAGCCACTGCTACCATGAGGAATACTACTGTCTGGAGTAACTTCTTTTGCTCGAACGGGTATAGTCATGTGGGAAGCCAGAATTATACCGTGGACCTAAATGCAGGCATGATCATATACTGGCCTCAGGCAGATGTACAGTCTATGCAGGATGGTATATGGAACTTGCCTTTTATGCGTAGCTCACTGTCATATAGCGAGGTGCAGAGAATGTATCTTTTTCCCCTAGTTGGAAGCTGGAAAATACTTTTGGCTCCACACGTACATCTCACACAAACATGTGCGGCAGTGTATCTGCAGCTGCTGCAAACAGGACACACAATTTGCACCCCATGAAGCAGGATCTGCATGCTTCTGTCCCACCACCCAGGGTGCTCGCTACTCTCTGGTGGCACAGTGAGGACCCCACAAGTAAGGAGATGTTCTGCACCAGTAAGCAAAGCATGTGGCATCAGCTAATTCTGCTCACTCATCATCCTCAGCTCAGAGCTGCCCATGCCAGGAGCCCAAGACAGGCTTTACATTGGTGTGACTATCTTTTGTTTCACCATATAGCAGAAGGAAGATGATTTCTGGTTTCTACTGTTAGAGATACTGTCACACAGCAATTTTGCTGCTCTGCTCCATCTACAGTAACAAAATGGCGTAACATTGGCCAATTTTCCTACCGAGTATATTGGCAGCCTATGAATCTGCAACACCTACCTTAACTTCCACGTGTGCCATCAGGACTGCAAAGTTGGTTAGGTGATTGCAGGAGCACGTGGTGTGTGTCTTGTTAGTTGTCAGGAGGCGACATCCCTGGGTGGACCAATACCCCGTCATTGTACGCTTTGTATAGCTCCAGAATGAACAGTTTGGATTGAAATTTTCTTCTGACTGCTGTAGGGAAGGAATTAATAAATGCAATAAAAATGATAGGGTTTCAGAGGTCTCTAAATGCACTATTTTTTCTTCCAGAGACACTTTGTAACTGTCACCCTTTAATTTTGGATAAACAATCAGCAGCAGTTAATACATAAAGTATTACCTGCCAATACCAGAGAAAGTTAGATTGTTGCTGCTCTCTTTGCTAATGCAAACTTAGTTCTTTGTTCTTGATTAATTTCAGTCATAGACTAAATCCAGCTCTTCAAAACCAGATTGCTTCATTTGCATTGCAGAGCAGAGAAATTAATTGCTTTAAGCAATCAACTTTTGTAATGACTGTGCTTGGCTAACAGGAGGACTAGCTGTCCTCTTTCACTGTAATTCCACTTTCCTCTAATATCCCCTGCCACCATGATAAAATAATATTATGGTCTTCTCTAATATATTGGTAGTTTTTAATTACAGAATGATGTGTGTCAGCAACTGAGCAATGGGTATCAGATCAGAGGAGACTCTTTCTTTACTTTTATTAATGCAATGTAAAAAAGATGTTCTCCATACGTAACACAAAGTGCGAAGGAACAAATGTATAATTCAAAATCTAATCAAGGACTGCTGGGGGCCTCACATCAGCCAATTTTTGCATCACTTTATTTTAGAAATTGAAAAAAAAAATGAAGTGCTTTTCAAACTCACTCACCTTGATGTGCTTGACAGTAAACACCACGGGATCAGCTAGGTAAACCTTATTGCTGAACTCTTTGTTTATTGCTGCTGTGATGACAGGGGAGTTGACAATGACAGAGTGATTAGTCGACATTGCTTCTGTTCCCAACTTCATGCTGGCATTCTCCGTGGAGAGATAGGTGCCCAGGTTGTTGTACAGCACAAAAGCCACCCTGATTTCACCTAGGAGAGCAGTAAGAGGTTAGATACCCAGGTCAGCTCATTAGGTTGTTTTTGGGTTTTTTTAGATGACAAATCTCCTCTCTGAACCAATTTTAAAAACTCCCTGAGAAAATGTGAAGGGACTAAGATGTGGCATATGAAAACTCACCTCCTCCTGCCAATCCCAGTGAGCACCACAAGGTGCATGGATAAGAAGGGCAGAGATGCCTCTCTCAAAACAAACTTCTATGAGCAAACAGATCGGTGGACAGAGAAGGTGGGCTTATTTTTGGTGTCAGTGGGTGTAACTGGCTCCAGAGAAAAGAGGCCAGGTGGTCCATTTCCCACCTGACATAACACTTTATTCTCCAGGCTATGCTTGGGAAATGTGGTTCATTCTGGTCTGTCACACAGATGCAGTATAAAACTATAATTAGAGTCCATTAATAAATTAGGACTACCTCAGAAAAATGTGAGGACAAATCTGGGAGAAGGAATCCAAAACTTTCCAACACCATACCAATCTCATATGAAGGGTAAAACAAAATATATTTCTTTTTTTAATTTGCTAATCAGATATCTCCTATTCCACAAAACACCATTAGGGAGCCTGCAGAAAACCCAGGCTACCAGCCAACTGTTTTTAACTGAAACCATCCAGTTTGCCTTCTGTTTTGCACATTATTTCACAGGCTATAAATAAGAATTGAATGTGATTAGTTTGCCTTTATATGTATTAGTTGTGGGAAGGTATTTTTTTGTTTCTGTAGGAATAGAAGGTGAAGCGCTGATGAAGGTGCTTCTGAGGAAGGTGAAGCACTGATGACTCCAAAGGTCTCTCCCAACCTAAATCCTTCTATGATAATTTTATTTCTAGCTCTTTGGTGACCTCCGGGCAGGTGCCAAACTGATGTAAGTTGATGAGGCTCTCCTGATTTGACCAGAACTACAGTGATCTCATGCTAAGAAATACAGAATTACTCTTCCTCACTCCCACCAGTTTGTCTTTCCCTTCAAATCTCCAAAGCCCACTAACAGAGTGAAATTCCTGCCCCACTGGACTTTTGCTACACATTTTGGGTTTTACACTGTCTCTAAAAGAAATACTTCTCTTAAAATCCTACATGCAAAGGTACCAAACCTCATCAAGGAAGCCAATGCCAAAATTTTCTTTCTGAACCACCAGACTCAACTTTTCTCTCAACAATTGTCAGAATTTTTTGGCTGTTTTAACTGCCATTTTGGCAGTTTTAAAACACATCTGGTCTGGCTGTAATACTGCCCTATCACTCTATGTTTTGCCGGCAGTGATCAAAGGCTGTACTAAAGTGCTTTCCCTCTGCACACAGGTTAAATTTTAAGGAACTCAGAAATAGGAGCATGTTAGGCCAATTAGTAGAAAGCCTGGGAATTTGAAGTTGGTCTATAGCGGGGCTGTAAAGATCAACAAACGTGTCTGCTCAAACTCCTGGTCTGGAAATAAATGGCTTGGCAGCATGAAGACCATTCACATATAACATCATCTTTAATTTATACTGTATCGGGAGGTTCATAAGCTTCAGAGAGAAAGGCACTGAAGATTTAGACTCATAACAGTTAATCAACCTTCTCTGCCATGTTGGCTCGTTATTAATATTTGCTACTATTGTTTCTTCCCTCTCCCTTTTCAGATATTTGTATAGTGCCCCACTGTGAAGCAGTTTACTCAAACAAGCTTCTTATCCCATCTGAAGCCTCCTACTGCAGACAACAGCAGTTAAAAGCACTTCTCTGGACTCAGCACTGTGCCCCAACAGCCACGTCATTTAAGTATCTGATGAATTTTACCAGCACGTAACACATTGAAAGGCTGTGAACCACTTAGCAATATAATACATTCCCAGTCAGCCAACTTAGCTTGCAGTCAAGGGCATGAGCAACTGATGCTGCTTCTAATTTAAATATTAACATAGCGACTAATACCATACTTAAAACTGGTTAAACACAAAACAATGCCTAAAGCACGATTGATTCATGAGGCTGGCATGGCCAGACATGCTGGACCTACCGTTTCGACCATTTTGTTTCAAGGTATTTGCTGACAGCTGAATGGCACTCCCGTGGCCCATGTTCTGGGGAAACTTCAGATCTTCCAGATTTCCATCTGTGCTTAGTCTCGCAACTTCCAGCTCTGTTTGCAAGAGAGACCAACACTAAGAAAAATCTCTATTGAAATAACCTTTGACATGATACTTCGAAGCTACAAAATGGTGTTTCAGACCATCTGAGAGCAGAGGAATAAACTTACAATGTTTCATGCTAGACTCTGTTTGGGCTCCTATTTATTTTTAAATCTTTGCCCTGAAGAAGTTTTAAATTTAATTAAAAAAAAAAAAAAAGCAAATAAATTCTACTCTCTGTGGAAGACAAAAGACAACCAGTTCTTGTAAACAAGAACCTCAGGATATTAAGGACAATGGTTAAAATGAAAATCTGAAAATGCTAGTTCTTTGCCACTGGCTATTGGTACTTTCTGTAAATGCTATCGGTGCTTGGGATCTGTATTCATAGAAATAGAAAGAAGAGTTGTTCTCATTTTACATATGCACAGTGGGAGTGCTGGTGCTTTCCATCATGCTTGTTTTTTAATTAAAATCAACAATCAGCCAAATAAAGACACAAATTTGTATGAAATGAAACACAATTGCATTACGATGAACAATCTCCCTGTGAAGCTGTGCTCTCATTGTTCTAGCGCAGATTTTGCCCTCAAAGCCAGGACTAATAAAGGCAGGTTAGGTGCTCATTTTCCATGGGATTTCAAGGGTAGAGAGATGCCTGATTCCTTTAGGCTCTTTTGGAAAGACTTTTAAGTCCTTCAAACAAAGGGCTAAGACATATCTAACAAATTGGTTTCCAGTTAATCTAGGGGCCAAGACCAAAGCCAGATTTCCCAGCCTTTACTCTCCCTCCGGCTGCTCTTGGTATTTATGGGATCTGTCCCTTACGGATATTGTCAGTGTTTTCCCGGACAATGTCTGTCTTCAGCAGGTTATCAGCCAGCACGAAGGCACTGTCCTCCACAGTGTCGAGTAATTTGGTGGCTGCACGCTGCTGTTCACTTGCATTCAGGTCCCTCCACGCATTCAGAGCCTGTGGCTGCAGGAGGTTGTTCACTGTCTCCACCATGGCCTGCAAAGGAGAGAGATCGAGTGAGAAAGGGCTCTAGAGAACCTAAAGCACTGTTGAGACCTCTGACATATGCTCAGTCCCATCCCCCACACATATCAATATACAGGGAGAGAACAGCATCTCATTTCCCCACCCATTGGGGTGGCAAGCAATGGAGCTAGGCATCGTTTATCCCATCATATGGGACAAGGAGGAAATGGTCATTTTAAGCTAAATGCAGGCTGGGAATAGCGCTTTTCTGCTTCCGTGATCAGCAGCTCTGAGCTTAGAGTAAGAAGGAATTACGGGTTGTGGGGGTGGGTGGAGGGGAAATGAGGAAATCATTAAGGAAACATGCAGGAAAATAGATTTCAAAACCCATCTCTAAAGCAGGTTGCTACTACTTGAAGCGCTAGAATTCAAGAGTAGGACTGGGGCATCCAAGGAAGGTATTTAATAGCTGCAAGGGCTATGCTCCTTAGAGTATTTCCCACCACATAACCTCTGGCAGGCAGTCACGAAGATACAGAGATAGTTGAGTTATGCTACTTCATCCAGAGAAGCAGCAGGTGCCCGTAGAGATTTAGTTAAGACACTACATTTCAAATCGCTCCATTCAGGAAGGAGTCAGCCCCGCGGTAACAACCTCAGTCCCTCCTGCAGTGCACCTTCTACCCTGGGCTGCCACGCACAAAGAGCTCTCCCATGGAGAACTTCCCACAGGTTAATCTGGATGCGCATCCAGGATCACACGAAACCATGCTGGCCTCACGATTACAAAATTACAGCAGTAGAGCCTACCCATCCTGATGGTTTTGCTCAACCTAAAACCCCTGCTCAGTTACTAACCACAGCTGACTCAACTACCTTCCAGCTAACGTTTTTTAATGAGAGTTGGTAGAACTGCTTGTGCAGAGGAAAAGGAAAAAAAAGGTACTTTCATCGTGCTTTCTTCTACTGGTTAGTGTTTAGCCACCAGGCAGGCCTGGCCCACAAAGAAACACCTCCACTGCCAGCTAATGCTGACTGCAGAAACCAACCTTCCCTTTGAGATGAAGCTGCTGTTCTTAATAATTTTCTGCATGCTGAACGTGTGGGCATCAAACCCACACCTCTGTTATGCAAGGCAAGGACAGTCCCATGGGATTTCAACATAGTGCAAGCCTAAATGATGCCCCATGGGCTCACTTTCATGGAAATACTTCAGTATTTAATGCTGACAGTGTTTTTAAATGCTCCTGTACAACATGACATGTGAAAAGAAGACACAGCATGGCCCATTCTCCAGCAGAGCCCTTAGGAGGAGTGTTACAATGGCAACACGTGACACAGAAAGTGCGAGGCATCCTGACTCACTCACCAGTCATGGTCAGATACAAACGTGCAATGGGAGAATATAATCACATCAGCAAGGTTCAAGGAGAAGCAAAGACAGCTAGACCTGCCACTGCTGGTGCTTTTAATCCCAGAAAAGACATTTCACTGAGGCATTGCCATGTACATCTCAGTCCTAAATGTCCTTGAGGTTGGAAGGTTTCTCATACCACCATGGTTCCTACTGGAAAACTGAGCCAGAATTGGGCTCCTCTGACAGTACAAAGCTCCTACTCGCCAACCTACATTTATTCATGACCAATTAACTCTTTTGTTCTTGTGCCAAACCTCTCCTGTACCTTAAACAGATCTTCCCCTCCCTGGCAGCTATTGCCCTGGTCCCTTGATTAATAGACAACATTTCTCCTGAGCCTCACAGCTTATTTTTCCAAGGTATGGAGTAACCCATGCTTCAACCACTGAAGGAAACCAAAATGGATGAAAATCTTGTCCTCGAGTGCTACTGCAATAAACTTTTTGCTGTCAAGCCTTTACAATCTAGGACTAGAATCCCTTTCTCATTTGCTGTTTTGTGGAACTTAACTAACCCTAAATCAATTTCTTAAACTCATTATTAAACTGATTTTCCTAAATAGCCTAAAAATCATCTTAACACATTCAATATGTGCACACAAAAAGCTGGTTGACTTTAATAATCAAGAAGAAATACTAAAAATCCATAGCATTTAAGTGGGGGTTTTGTGGTGTTTTAAAATCTACAAACTTGATCTCTGTAGCTCTTAATAAAATTCTGTAGTTTACTTTCGTAGTAAATCTCTTTACAGGCAGAAAAGAGATAGTATTCTTTTTCAGTGGCCAAAAAGCTTGACTATTTTGCTGTGCAGGTTCTACACAAGATGGTGTGTCCTTGCAAAGATTTCTTATGCATGGAAAGCAGGAAATGAGGTTTTTTCTCCCCTTTCAATGTTATCATTTAGCTCAGCTACTAATGGTGTCTTTAAATCTCTGTTAAAACAACATCCTGGATACCTTTATCAATATCTGAATGGTGGGAAGAGTCTTTGCAGCAGATCCAGCTCCTGGTTCTGCATGGAAAGGTAACGCCTGTTTGTCAAAACATGAAACAGATGCTGAAATATTTGTGTTGCAGTGAAACATCTGCTGCAAAGATTTTTCCCCAGAAAAATTATTCTAGCTAATGCATTTTTTAGTTTATATTTTTTAAATGTGTGTGCATGCATGCATGCAATGTTTGAGAGAGAACACCATTAAGGCCTAATGCGCTGCCCTCCTGCGCACTGTGTAGTCCCCACCCAATGGACATGGTGGTGGTGAGCATCCATCCTCACAAAGTGACTAACCTGAAACCAGCCACTTCACATCACTTTGTATCTGGGGTCTGATGCAAAAGCTCCAGAAAGATTTCCAAGGACTTTGGGTTAGGTACTTCGTGTGTATCTGAACAAAGCTGGTAGACTGTCTTCATTGGCATTACATCCGAGATGAATTTAGTCCATAGCTTTTCCCAGAGGGTCACTCTCCTCACCTGTCTCAGTGCATTAATCAAGTGTTCCCCGCATTATATTTATGAGTGCAGCACTTCATTATGGCTGAGTGCTGCAGGCTGAAGCCAAGGAGATGAGGTGCTAATGAAATGTTTGCATTTTGGACAGGAGCTGAGGTAGGTGTTTAAATGAAACAAAACAGCTGTTAAAGCAACAGTGTCTCTTGAGACAGAGATACCAACTGGGAAAAGTTTGGCAGGGGAGGGGGAACTGTGGGAAGGCCAGCACACAGGACAAGGATCGTCCTGCGCCTTTGCATTTAAGCTGAGCCGTCATGGTTTAGGTAGTCACCTGCTTCAATGACTTTGTGGCCTGATGAAGCTCCAGCATAGGAGAAACACCAGTGCCAAGCTCCCAGGAAAGTCTCTCAGTGACCAGCAGAAGGAGGGTTAGCCCTGACAGAGGACCTCTGAAATGAAGAAGGCATGAGAGAGATGTTCTTGGGAGCTGATAGCGTGGTAGGTTTTACCTGAGATCCCCGGTGATCTTGATAAAGGTGGGAACTTTCAGAGGGAGCTAGGAAAATTCTGAACTAGTTTCACCCCATCTCACTTCAAGAATTTAGCATGCAGCCAAGTCGGGAGCCCAGATGCTCTCTAGTTTCTGTCTTCACTGAAAGAAGAAAGAACTACAGCAAGCATTATCTCCAGTTAGGTGCCCAAAGTCACACGAGATTAATCCTATCCCTGAAGAACCCAACACCAAAGGGCGCTGCATGTCTACCTCCCTGAAGACCCTGTCCTTGCTTCCAAAGCTAAAGGAGTTCCTTTGCTGTGGTTCTCTTCTCTTCTGCTGCCAGATCCCTCTCCCATATCCCTCTCCCATATGCAGCTCAACTGGGTGAACAGTTTCCAAAGCACCCCTGCAAGCCTCATGCAAAATAAAAATGTGGGGCTTGGAGCCCAAACATACCTCAACACTACCCACAGCATGGCACCAAACCAATGCCATGGTTGCTGGGGCTTAATGAATGTCTAATGAATATGTGCACAAGCACACATATGCCCAGGGAGAAGGACAAAAGTAACTCAAATGACATCAAGGGAAAGCTTTCACAAGGCATAGCTTGCTTCTTTGTAGCCTGCGATCAAACAAGGGAAGAAAGGCATGGTAGAAGGGAGCCAAGAAGGAAGATTTTTTATCTGCCTTTCTATCCCAAGATATGTAGGTGTAGCTGTATGCTGCCTGTGATGTCAGGGTACCTATACATGCAAAGCCAAACCCCTTAATACAAGCCTGTAAAGAGCAATGAATATTAGACTCAGTGGACCTTTCGTGTCTCCAGCAGTGGCTACAATTGGACATCAAGAGAAGAGCAACAACATGCCAAGCATAGAAGACAAATCCCAGGATGGTGAGCCCTTTCATTGTTATAAAGCACCACAGACTATACATTCAATGTAAATAAATGTTAATAAGTTGCAGAGGGAGATTTTTCCCCCAAATAAGGGCATATGCCCATGGTTTCTTGATTTTGTCCTGAGGTCACAAAACAGAAACAAAATGTAAACCTTCTTTCTCAGACACTTACAAATTGGTATTAAAAGATGTATTGTCAAAAGGCAACTAATTACGAGTCTTACAGTAATTATACATCGCTAAAAGGCCAATCGTACATATCCCATTGATTTCCTTCATGACAGCTGCTTCATTCCGTAAAACTGAATTTTGCTTGTTCATTTATTTTTATCTCCTCCCCCTCTAGGAATGTCTGGCGAGAATATCTGGCTATGTGACACACAGTTTAAACCTAGGAGGGGAGTATATATCCAGTGATACCACATCCATTTATTTATCTCTCAGTATACCAATATCCAAAGCACTGTTCTTTGACAAAGCAGATTCTGTAACATGAAATCTATCTTTAATCGGGAGTCAACACTGGAAATCACTAAAAGATGTTAGACGTACTCATCTCATTGCCAAATTTGGGATCAGACTGCATTGTGCTACGGTGCTTAAGCACAGCAACCCTAACCATAGAAAACCAGCAGCTCTCCTAGAGATAGGACCTCACTAAACCTTTATTGCTCATTTTGGCCTCTCACTGAGCAGCTGATGGAAGAACAAAAACCCCACCAAACTTATGACTGGAGAAAATACTCCTTCGTGGCAGTGAATACCAGCAGATCCCACAGGTAATAATGGTTGAATCCTTCTGCTGAGTAGTTTCCAAATATGCCGTTTGTCCTTTCTTACAAAGGAGCACCTCCTTAAGAGGACACGGAACGCACTGTATACATTATTTTGCATGGAACCTACATCCAGGTCTTACCTCTGATAGCAGCTTTGGGAGAATGAGGATAGTGGCACACTGTATTAAAGCACCATCTTTGCAATGACATGTCTAATTAAAATATCTCAATTTTTTTAACTTTTAAAGCCCTGTCTCATACTGCTAACACTTGTCTTCCTTGATCTCACAGGAATATTTCATGCAGTGCACTTTCAAAAATTAGGATAGAAGGAGCTACAGCTACAAGTCTGTGCTTTGCATCAGTAGACTAAAATCATAGCTGGTGTATGAAACAAGCAGTGCTTGTACAGCTGCCCCTGTACCAAAGGTGTCTGCTGGCACAGCCTCATCAAAAAAGGTTTGCCCACCCTTTCTGAGAACAGCAGACTTAAGACTGTAGAGTGCAATCACACAGGCACAGCCTCCAGCTGTGCTTATGCTCTGAGATTCTGGCCCTGCCTGAGGTCTCCAGGTCCTGCTACAAAACAAGTGCATCATCAGCTTTATTTGAAGCATGCGAAAACATTACTAGCTCACTTTTGAATCGCAGCTTGAGGTTTTACAGCAAACCGTTAGACAAAAAAAAGCACAAAACCCCTTTCAGGTCGACACTGCACAGTGCAAACAAAAAACCTGTCAGAGAGCAGATGCACCAAAATGTGGATATGGCTTAATGATCACGTTATGCTCTTTTTCTCTTTTCCTACTGGAAAGCGGTGTTTCTTTAAAAAAGCTTACCTGCTTCCTTGCTCAAGAACAGCTGGTTTTGCTCTGTATTTATACGAAACACCCAGTGCTAAAATAAAACCTTTTCTTAAGCTATCACTATTTGCAAGCCTCCAAACTAATTGAATTAAAGGCACAATTAATGCCATTGATGGCAAGTTCTGCTGGAAGTTGTGCAATTCTTGCCTCTGGCCAGAAAAAGCACCAGTACAAGAGAAACTCCCATTAACTCTGACTATACTGGGTGCAGCCAGAACGGGCCCTTTGAAGAAGAGGACTAGCA
Source organism: Charadrius vociferus (assembly GCF_000708025.1). Lineage (NCBI taxonomy): Eukaryota > Metazoa > Chordata > Aves > Charadriiformes > Charadriidae > Charadrius > Charadrius vociferus. Next base: position 1,369,388 of record NW_009648150.1, read on the forward strand.
TGAAAGCATGGATCTGGGCATGCAAGGAGCAGCGTCTGGCAACGTTACTGTATTGCAAGGGACCAGCTCAAGAAATGACATGTCTTTTTAGAGTGTGAATGACCAGCACCCCAATACCACTACACAGGGATCACCAAACTGGAACAGTTGTCTGCTCTGTGGGACTTCAGGTCAAAAATAGATGCACATGTCATTTTTTCAGCTTCATAGCTGAAAAAATCAGCTTCATTCTTCATTCTTCATAGAAACATAGAATCATAGAATAGTTTAAGTTGGAAAGGACCTTGAAGATCATTGAGTTCCACCCCCCTGCCATAGGCAGGGACAACCTCCCACTGGACCAGGTTGCCCAAGGCCACGTCCAGCCTATCCTTATATCCTTTAGATCATTATTTGTGTTCATTGAAAGGAATTTAGAAACTGGAATTTTCAAGGTGAATGAAGACGTTGTTTCCTGGAGCTGAAGGAATTGCCTTTTCAGGGCCCATCTCTTACTCCTGAGAGATATCAAACAGCTCTCCATTAAACTGTATGGTGATTCAAATTCAAACATAGACTCATAGAATGGTTTAGGTTGGAAAGGACCTTGAAGATCATTGAGTTCCAACCCCCCTGCCATGGGCAGGGACACCTCCGACTAGACCATTAATGATCTGGATGATGGGCTGGCAGGAACCTAATGAAGTTCAACGGATAGCTTATTTGAAGGGGTTCCAGGAGGCAGTGAGGATCAGCATCACTTTTCCCAGCTGGCCCTTTTGGTTTGGGAGCAGTGGGGGATGGGTGCTGTTTTTGCACTTCAGAGCTGCCGAGAATGAAAAAAGGTGTTTTTTCAGTTTTCCTTCTTATATTGGGGACTCCAGAGATGGATGCAGTACTCCGGGTGGGGTCTCACGAGAGTGGAGTAGAGGGGAAGAACCACCTCCTTTGACCTGCTGGTCACACTTCTTTTGATGCAGCCAAGGATATGGTTGGCCTTCTCAGCTGAGATCGCACATTGGTGGCTCATGTTGAGCTTCTTGTCAATCAGCACCCCTAGGGCTACTCTCCAGCCATTTTCTGCTCAGCCTGTATTTGTGCTTGGGATTGCCCAAACCCAGATGTAGGACCTTGCACTTGGCCTTGTTGGACTGCATGAGGTTGTCTTGGGCCCACCTCTCCAGCCTGTCCAGGTCCCTCTGGATGGCATCCCTCCCCTCCAGCGTGTCTACTTCACCAAACAGCTTGGTATCATCGGCAAACTTGCTGAGGGTGCTCTCAACCCCACTGTCCATGTCACTGACAAACAGTACAGGTCCCAGTACCTTCATAAACAAGGAAAATGTCATTTTGGCTAAATGATGGCATTAAATCCTACTTCTTAGCTGAGAAGTGCCTTCAAATCTGTCTGACAAGGCTCTTCACCCTTGGATAGTTTTTCACCTTGCTATTTATTCTTTTAATTCCAAGATAAAATTTGTCTCTGGTCAAAGCATAAGTAAGCACATTGGAGACAATTTCTTACAGGGAAGCCCAGACACTGTCTAAGGCTTTTTACAAAGCAGTAAGGTGATCACAAAACAATTATAATATTCAATGAAATGGACAAACACATATTAAAATTGAAACTAACTGAACTGTAACGAGCATGTAGTGATAGGACAAAGGATAATGGGTTCAAACTGGAAGGGGGTAGATTTGGAATAGATATTAGGAAGAAATTTTTCACTCTGAGGGTGGTGAGGCACTGGAACAAATTGCCTAGGGAAGTCGTGGAGGCCCCATCCCTGGAAGTGTTCAAGGCCCGGTTGGATGGGGCTTTGAGCAACCTGGTCTAGTGGGAGGTGTCCCTGCCCATGGCAGGAGGGTTGGAACTAGATGATCTTCAAGGTCCCTTCCAACCTAAACCATTCTATGATTCTATGAGTACTTAAAAATAAATAAATCATTAGAATATATACTGCTAATCTCTGCTTCTGCCTTCAAAACTAAGCCAGAAACACTAGCCTATATCTAATATCAGAGTGATGATTGGCAACTGACGATGGTATCAGTTTTGGTGAACTGAGTCAAAAGCTACTACTCATGGCAAAGGCAAGAGGAGATCTTCCTCCAACCTTGCAGAGGAATTTCTAAAATTGCTCCATAGATTGAGATCAAAGGTTCTCAAGAAAGAGCATGCAACCTTCTCTTTTCAACTCTACAGCAAATATTTATGCTGTGGCTACAGGTACTGTACTGCCTCAAAAATGGCCTGAATTTCAGCGGCGCTAAGAACTCACAGCAGTGAGAAGAAAGGCACTGACCTTTATTAAAATTAGGCCATCTACAAAATGTTTAACTATTGAATTAATGGTCTTGCACTAGGCATGCAAGGTTTGCAATCTTGGCCTTGAACTACGAATAATCTCCTAATGGGAGCACACAAAAAAATAGGAGATCTGAGAAAAAGAACAAGGTTACAAATTACAGGTTATGGTTTTGCTTTGCTTAGTATATGAGGAATAATATTTTAAGGTCAGAAGGCATCTGTAGGACTGAAATAAAAGGAATTGATTGGGAAGAAGGAAATAACATACGATCTATTTCATCTAATGAGATCTTCCCCACAGAGTAAGCTGAGAACTGCATTTATGAATCATCTGTATTTGCTGCCCTACTGTTTGGGATTTGAGACTATACAAGCAACTGCTACAGTAATCACACTGGGGAAGTGAAAGCTGTAGCAAGAAAGGAAAACGGCTTGCAAACAAGAAATGCCTCTGACAGAATATCCATAGCCTTCAAGGGAACTCCTAGGGAGTCCATGAGACTCATCCCTTCCTCCAATGGTCCAAATCAAAGGGACATCTCCCACTGATCTCTATGGTAATCTGTACTGAGACTTTTTACCAGTGCCACCAGATTCCAGGACTGATTCAGCCTAAAGCAGAGAGTAAGCACATAGCAATGCAGACAACGCTAAATTTTTTGCTCGGTTTTGCTATGTTACATGTCGCCACATAACCACAGGTGTAGCTCAGTTGTAGGTAGAGGAATATGTGGTCACCTTCCTTTTTAACATTTATGTGAATAATTTTTGGAGTCTGGTGACAAAGCCAAGGCCGCTGCTTTGATCCTCCTCTCCCCTAACAACGGGCTCACCAAGGCAGAAACATGCAGGGTGGGGATTTCTAGTTTCGCTCTTGCTGACACAAATCAAGTGCAGGTTTCTCAAGCTGTGAAGTATATTAAGTTCACAGAGTTTTAACAAAGGGCTACCAAACCACAGAACCCTGCTGTGAGTCACACTTCTTTCAGATGTCCTTTTAATTATATTAAATGAAAGTTTGGGGCACTTTGATGCTGATGGGCAAACATCTCGATCTCTTGAAAAAGCTGCTAAAAGTACTCCCTGTAGCTATAGTTAATATATGACATTGTATGCACACTGCTAGCCAATTTATTCCAACCACTTTAACGATACCTCGCCTGACAGGCCCTGCAGAATACCATCAGGAGTCGAGCAATGCGCAAATCATTAGAGGACTCTGAAAGTTGTTTGACACGCACTGCAGAGCTCTTTGTCATACAGCCAATTAAGTGACCAAACAAGGAACTTGAAAATCCTCATTAATTTGCCCCTTTCTATAAAAATAGAGGTTAGAGTCTTTCTTGTCACAGGCACAACAAGAACACAAATAAACACAGCATAATTCAATTTACGGTCCCTCTCAGAGCCACAAGTTTCTTTCGTTTAGTGTTCACGGAAATTGTGACCAGCCATGCAAGCCAGTGAGAAGTGGGACAAACAGAATTAATCCACTTTAAATAGTACTGGCTAAGTCCCAGATGCACCTTTTATCTGCTGAGAGCTACTAAGTTAGCAAAGGAAAAAAAAAACCAAAACAGTCTCTTCTACTCAGCTCTAAACTTAATGCCTTGAAACCTCTGAGGAAAGCCTTTCATTTTTTGCTTAGTACAGCAATTCAAAGAGCCCACATTACAATCATGAAGCATTCAGAAAACTTCCAGGAAAACCAGAAGGACAACTCTGACTGCAACCACCCAGCACTGTCTGCTACCTGGAACCTGAATTGGCTCATCAGGAGCTCCTATGACACCCGCACCCAGAAGCTCTTGTCACCTTCACAGATCTGGTGGCACCTCCATAATCTTACCCATTTGCTGTACAGACAAACCCAGAATTAAAAAATAGGGCAAGCTGATTTACAGGAAAGCCCAGAAGATGGCAAGAACCAGAGCAGCAAACACCATTAGACCAGGAAAATGCTGCAAAAGCAACACTCTGCCTCCTCCTTCCACCCTTCCCACAAGGCTGTCACTCAGGCTGTCTATTGTATTCACCAGCCTTCAGCTTTGAAGTCACCGAGATGGGCTTTAAAAAATAAAGAAACCAGAAAGAATGGAAACCCTGTGAAGTTTTTGTCTTCCAAGATCTGCATCCCAAATGCAGCATGCAATTTCACATGGGAAGAAGACACTGGCTGGCACCATGAGGAAATTCACTGGCCTCATGAGGCCCCAGAGAGACCTCCAGCCCACAAATCCAAGCGAAGCAAGGAGGTGAGCTCAGATTTTGCAATCACGTGTACACATGTGATAAAAACTCTATGTGCCCAGACGTGGTATGAGCCTTTATTACAGCTTCTGTTTCCAGCTACTAAATATTACAGAAAAAAATTCTAATTTTTTTCCCCATGTTTAAGTTTTCCCTACTAATATAGCCTCACTTATTGCAATATCTGAGTACTCAAGCCTTTTTCTCTTTACTATCCCACCACCATTCCTAGAGGCCAGGGGAATTGTACCCATGGCATTTTAAGTTGGGGATCTGAGAAAAAGTGTGCACGTTCCACTTGCTGAAGGACATGGAAGAAATCTGTGACACCAAACCCAGTTTCACATCCCCCAAAAGACAAATATTTTGTGTTTTCTACAACTCCAGTGCTTCAGTTTAAGGAGTTCTGCCTTTAAGGTGAATGCCTTTAGAAAATGGACGACATAAATTCTGAATAAATTACAGAAAATTCATACCGGCTTACGTCACACACCAGTCACCAAATGAAACTATGCTAGTCAAATGCATCACCCATTGTGACTCATTCTTCCACATGATGACTTTTCCATCCCTTTCCCAAAATAGAGTGCAAGAACAGTGAGTGCACTACAGAAAGGCGGGCATGAGAGATGTAGATCTCTGTTCTCCAAAAAGCCACGCATCAGGTACAAGCTCTCCTTAGCTAATGAAGAGCCAAGGCCACTCACTCCATTCGCCTTGGTCAGCTCAGCCTAAGTTGATTCTTAGTATCACGGATTACAGCCCATATGGCAGCTTCTTAAATATCACCATGATTAAAAAATCTCCCAGAAATTGTCCACTCATTATATTAATATGTATTTATCATGTCACTTGTTGGGTTGAGTCTTGTTGGATTTTTTGAACAAAAAAGATCATTTACCACACTTGCAACTAAAGGAGCAGCATTTGTAACCTCTGCCTCCAGTAAATAAAATCCGTGAGCTCTCAACTCAACAAATATTGTGACACTGTACAAATTAAATCAGTATTCCCAGCAAGATGAGATGATAATCTGATATGGCATTCTGAGTTTCATATTTGAGTAACTCACAAAATTTCCAGATCTGTTTTACATATTTATTGATATTCATTTATTTTGGGCTTAAGAGGACTTTACACCCCAATCAGTACAAGGACTCTGTCATGACTACTTAGATTTGTCAGCCCAAAGAAAAGAGTAAGACTGATTCTAGCAATTCTTATCTTCTCAAGTCATGTTCCTCCTCCCCAAAATCCACCTTTTCTCAACTGCACTTTTGATATCTATAATTGCTGGACTTCTCTCATATAAACTGTACTGCACTTTCCTTTTCTAGGGACAACAGGACTGAGGATACACTTCCTGCCCTGTGAGCCAAATTCAGCCACGGATGCTCTTCACAATAATGAGATCAGCAGAAGGAGATTATGTCAGCAAGGTCGAAAACTCTATTCCTCTGCCATCAGTGGCATATTTCCCAGTGACTTCCCATCTCCCATTGACTTCACAAAGTCCAGGATTTTACCATTTAAGATTTGTTGAAAAAATTCTGCTAAATTGCCTTAGTCAGCTCAGATATTTCACTGCCTGGTAAAGGATAAGTGGCCTGTAACAGGATATCTGCAGTCACATTTAATTGCTATTACAAATTCTCCCCCACAAGATTTTTTGATGACTTTAGCTACATGATTTTTCAAATGGAAACATACTGTATGAAAATATGTCCAGATACATTACTTTACCTCCATATAATACAAAGCAGCACTGGAAAGGTTCAATTAGGTCATCTAATTCATTCTTCAAGCCCTCCGTTACAGGACTGTTCTCTTCAATATATTTACCAGCTTTGTCCATATCTATACTAAACAGCTCAGGCAATGACCTTTCATCACTTTTCATCTACTAAAGAGGTAGGCACATGATTAATGCTTAAACACACAAGTAGCCTTTCCAAGTGAAAGGGAAGAAGTCCTTGAAATTAAGGGTAAGATGAAGTTTGTGCAGAATATTGAGACTTTATTCTATCAATGCCAAGCTTTCTGTAGAGTATATTGAACTCCCTAGTCACTACTGTTTGAAAGAAGACAAAAAGACCAAGAACATGCATTGACTCTGCACAGTATGCCCATGCAGCTAGTGGAAAGGACAACCATGGGTCGGGTGGTACCCAAGGTCCTCACAGGATTGTGTAGTCCATGGTCAAACCAGCCTCACCATATTTCCATTGACAAGACAGCTAGCTTGGGAGTGAGCGTTTCTATGTCAACTTTCCTAAATTCCTTCAAATGCTAGTTAGTTTCTCTGGGTTCTTAAGAGAATTCACACCAGACAAGGGATGCGTAACTTCATAACTCATCTTTATCCATTAATGTGTATGGAAGAGAAAAGGGGACTTCCTCTCATCACCATTCCAAAGCGACGGACGACAGACAGCCTACCAGCACAGAGGGGTACTGTTTTATTTTTAATGTCCTAGAAATCTAAACCATCTAATCCCACACGCTAAATGAAATATATGCTCACAAAATAAAGTCAATACCAACTGTAGGAGTTTGAATTTTGCAGGAAAACTCAGCTATAGACAGCCCTCTCCAGAAACACAAGGTTCATTTTTACACCTCTGCATGTTATACATACACATATAAATAATGATCAACCACCCATAAGTACAACATCAATATTCATAAGCACAAGACTGAAATTACAAGGTAAAACGTTCACATTTCTTAAAGCAACATTAACTCACCCATAGTATACAAACAGGTTTATATAAAAGTCACTGGAGCAAATGCTATAAGGCAAGGTGACAGGATAAATAACATAACCCAGGACCCCACTCTTGAAAAGCCTGCAAGCAGGTCTCACCAAAATTCTGGGGCTTGAGTTTGTTCACATAAACACAATGTAAGCCTACAAAAGTCAGGCCATAGCTGGGTGAACTTTATGGGACGTTATGTTCCTAATCCTACATTTAGTTTGCAGCACTCTCCTCCTCCCTCTCCGAGTACACTCTGCATTTCACTACGAACCTGCCTCCTCCCTCATGCCGAGTGTTGCCATTTCAAATTGTTTCTAAATTTGCGACTGTAAGAGGGGAAGAAAGAAAACTAAGGAAATGCAGGTGGCAACTATATGAGTGACACACTGTAAGTGAAACCCAGCTGGTCTGGAGACACCTCCGTGAGCAGGAGTTTTGCATTCTTTACTTGCACGCATCCATACCGTCCTGCTTACTCTGACGGCTGGATGAGTCTTGTCAGATCTCTCCTGTGGTTTTTCCCACTTTCTGGTTCAGAGCTTTTGCCCCAAATTTTTGTCAAGTCTGAGAGCAATAGGGCAGGTGGGGGGAGATGAAGAATGACATTATTATCCTGTAACCTTAACCTTAGAACTTGCTGCCACAAAGATGGTAATAATCAGATTATTCACAGAGACAATACCCGCTTCACAGTCATTCAGTCAAACAACTGGACACTTGTATTAAAAACACAAGAAATACCTGGACATAGGCCCTGCAAGAGCGCTCCCTTTTCTGAAGCTGAGTCCATAAAGACAGCAGATTAAAGACGGAATAGAAAAAACAAGTTAGTGACAGAACAAGGGAAAAAAAATTGAAGAAAATGCCTATGAAAAAAACCTCATTTCTCTCTTAAACAGCTCCTGAAAACCAACCAAACCAAAGGAAGCATGTGAGTTAGGCAGCAGTGGAAGGCTGGAAGGACTGGGTCCAGAAATATGGGTTAGTCCTTTTTCAGTGAAGTAAAGCACAGACTGGCAACTTTGCAAGAGCAGCTGTTAGATGGTAGGAGACACTGAAGTCAAGTAGAGATGCTCAAGAGATGACGTTTTCCTTACAGCTTGGAGATCACACATGATATTTCCATGTCAAACAAGGCTGGAAAGGATTGGGCTGATGGTTATTTACATAAGAGGAGCATGGGCTCTGCAGTTAGACAGTGCTGATGGCACAGTGAGGTATAACCAAGCTTTGGATGAGTAGGACCAATTCCAGGGAGCAAGATGTATGCAGGACCGCATCTTGATATAGGATGGACCTGTATGGACTCATCCTGATACACCTGCTCAGGTCTCTGCACTATAGGCAAAACCTATAGTGCTCCAGCTTCACTGCTGTGAGCTTGCTTAAAGCCAGCTGAGCCGAGTGTGATCACACATTGCACTGAAGGCGACACCATTGCACAGGGCTCCTGATAACATAAAGGGCCACTGAAAAGGACGTAACAATGAAAGGGAAACCTGATGTAATATTTCCAGTTGAGGCCATTCTATCCCCTTTGGATTAAACTGCTTCTCCAGGAATGCATTTCCAGTCCTCTCATACCAAGTTGTGCTTTCCTTTGTAATCCCTGGGCCTAAATGCTTTATATACTGAATAGCTTTTCCACAAAGAATCCCACCTTTTCCACAGAAGCCACGTTTAGGATATGTGCTTGCATGCCTCCTGCCTGATAACTGAACTTCAGTGTGTCACGAAATTCAAACAGGCACTTATTTACCTCCCCAGGACTTTGCAGGCAGTCTGCAGCAGTGAGCTGGAATTGGTGAGCTCTGCATCGGTACAACTAAATCTTGCAAAATCAGACTGCTCAGAGCTCCTGGCTTGGCTGGGTTTGTTTTTACTGATGTGCCTGGATTGGAAATTGCACATCAACAGAGATTTGGGGTAACTTGTGCTCTCAACTCACAGCAGTGCAATCCCATTAGTACAGTTGAGAGCCAAATTTGTCCCCGAGAGTTTTGAGGCTCTGAAATAAACAAAATACACACAGGTATCATGCAATGCCTAATTTCAATTTCTAATTCATCAATTTGTAACAGTAGAAATCTTCCTCTGGGTAAACTTGGCCAGTACGAAGACTTCACAGAAACAAATGGAGATCAAAGAAAGCCGTGCTGAAAATTACAGAGCTATCCACTCGGGGGTCTTGCCAGTCTGCAATAGAACAATTATTACCTTAATTAAGCCTGATCCAGTGGAAAGCATAAAGCTTTTAGTGACAGGAAAGTGGCTCCTGAAAGATGATGGCTTTTAAAAATTCTGATTATGCCAGTTTATTTCAATTCAATGTACATCAGCTTGTAAAAAAAAAAATCTAGTACAAAACAGCACAGGTGATTACTTTCATATCCCCTTAAAATTTCCTTTAATGATTAAAAGAATATTTAATGGCTAGTGCTTACTTTATTTCTTCTTTCAGACTAAACAGGACTAAACAAAACTCTTTGCAAATGACATTTTTCCTTTATTTTTTGGAAATACTCTTGATCAGTGAAGGGGAAAATGGAGCAGTAACTGCTGCCTTTTGTTTGCCCAATACTACTTCCAAGTTGAATTCATGCATTCTTAAATGAACACAGAGCCGTTGCTCTTCTGAAGAATTAAGTCGGGAATGAGAGCAAGTAAATTACCAAGCCTGTCATTTGGATCACTGACTCGCATCGCTGTTTTGCAGGACTCCACACGGTCCAGAATTTTAATAGGGAGTGCAATTGATTTGTATGAGCTGCTTGTACAAAGCTGATGGGAGGGGGGGGAAACCTGCAAGGGGGACCCCAGGAGTGACAGCCGAGCTGAGGAGCTCTGCCTTGCCCAGGTCTCCCCTCCCCTTGGTAACAAATACCTGCCCCTGTGATACAAACCCATTTTATGTAATTGAAACAAATATCGGAAGGTGGGATATAAAAAGATGAAAAATATGTGCTTGCAAAGCTGAAGTGACAAAATGTTGGGTATGGCTAGGGCATATTCAGAAAAGCAAGCAGACTACAACCATGAAACCTGTTAGTAGGTGACATTAATTGCTGGTTTTACCTGATATTGTCAGACATCACCATCGTTTCAAACAAAGAACCATGGTATGATTATAACAAATAATGTTATGCTGATGTAACAGTTAATACAATTATTACCTACATTGTTATAAAATAGCTGGAAGCAGCACTAATTGAAAGCATCAGGATAACCCAATTCACAGCACATGCAAAGCGCACGAGATGCAGGACTTCAATTCCCATGGGGCTGTAATGTTAAACAATCCAGAAGCCCTTTGCATTTATAACAGTGTAAGTCTACAATAATAACTTATTAAAAAAAAAAGACAATGTTACTTCTATGAAAAGTATTTCTCTTCAGAAGACACACAAGAATTTTCAGTCTTAGCTGGGATAATTTATTCCCTGTATAACCTTGGGACCAAGTTCCGTTCTTACTTACATGCATGCCAGGACTGCCAGAGCCAGCTACGCAGCTGAGAACAAAATTGCGTGTCTTATTTTAACTAGGTGGCCAATATAACCATGTGCTCATAGCCACAGGGTTCAGCTGTGGTTTGTTCTGATGACCAGGCCCGCAGGATTCACTGTCTAAATCCTATGTAAGTCCTATCCTATGTGTTTACATAAGATTGAGTGATGAAGAGGGCCTTGGACCAAGAAAACCCTCAACTGTAAATGTATTCTTATGAACTCCGCAGCCTGTATTTCCTCCCACGACTGGCAACTTCTAGCAGCTTTAGATGTAGCGATTCCACTTAATTCTGGAAGTGACAAAAGGACTAATAATTCTTCTCAAACAGGGGGACAGAAGCCACACCATCACCGTGCAGTAAGGTGCTTCTGGGCTAAGTCCTCACTAAAAAGGCCTTCTAACACTAAACCATCCTGAAGACCTTAAGTGTAAATATAATGGTATCTTATATGCCTTTGGTAAATGTATCTCCAGTGTAAATAAATGTTTACGTCTGCTTTTATTTGTTTATATTCATGCATAGAAGTGTTCATTTGACCTTCACATCAGCATCTTGTAATGTTACAAGACAAAAAACTCAAAATCCAGACTCTGTCTGTCTCTTGGGGCTTTAAATATTCAGATTTTCTGGATCATATTACATGGCGTTTCACAGACAGATTCAGCACTGGAAACGCTGGACAAAATTCTGATCTCATTCACACTGGCACAAGTCCAAAATAATTGCCGTGGTATCACTTGAGTTATTCTCATACTGAGCTATGAGAGCTGAGACCACAGTGAAGTACCTGGAGTTCATACATCTACACATCTAAGGGTATACATTTCCCAGCACCAATAGTACACTTGGCATTTACAACTGTTTCATTTCTCAGCAGAATAAAATACACTGTAAATGAAAAACTGCCAGGTACTCTTGTCTACTATGAAAGAATCACTGCCCTAAATGGTAGTTGTTCAGAAAGACATTTATAATAGCTCTCCAGGGAGTGCCAAACCCTTCTTCAGCCTCCTATCCCCTCCCGAACCCCTTTGTTTTTACCTTATTTAAGCTGCGTGCAGCACTGTCCTTCCCACCCGGAGTCAGGTTTCGGAGCTGCACATCAAGCAAGTTCACCAGCTGGACCATGGCGGACACAGAGTACGTGATGTCACCAGCATACAAGTGGTTTTTTGTGTGCTCTGCAAGCTCCCGGGCAATGTTGGCAGCCATCTCGCCCGACTTCATCTGCAATTGAGAAAGCAGAGGAAAAGGTTGTCCCTAGCTGTTAGTATGATGTTACTCCAGTCCCTTCCAGCCCCACAGTGTTAAGCAAGTCAACTCCCCACAAGAAGAAAAAGGAGAGGAGAGAAGAAGAAAAGAAGAATAAAGATAAGAAGAGAGGAAGAGAAGTTCCCAAGAAGGAAACTATAGCAAGTGTCTTCATGGTTTGATCATGTACGGCATTTGAGTATGGTTTAAACGCAAGTGGTTTTTTTCCAGCTACAGTCACTATGTTGGCTTCAACACAACAATTTCTGATCTTCTCACAGGGCACAGCTGGAATTGAGGGGCAGCTGTTTTTTTGCACTGCAGCACATGCAACCAAAGATGGCATTGCTTTCCATAGGATGGGCGATGCTAGGGAGGGCTTCAGTTAGCTTGTCCCATTGCCTTATCTATGCCATTAGGGAAAAAACAAATCATGTAGACAGTCTCCCCTGTCAAAAAAGAACAGTTTCTGATTCCAGAAGACTATTTGATAGCAAAGAGATTATTTTTGTTACAACTTCTGCACAAAAATTTCCTTGTAAAAGGAACAAAAATAGATGACATAACCCAGATAACAAGAGAAAAAAAGTTCAAAATTCCCATGACGTGGATTTAATAATCAGGTGCTAATTTATCACTTTGCATTTGCACACAAGATATGTGCTCCTTACCACACTAGCCACTACTACATCTGTAATGAGGCTAGTGATTCTCAGCACATAAAATCATAATAACTCAGGAGCAAAAGGCTTCAGGCTTCAAGTAGAGGTGCACTGGAAGGGAAAACCAAGTAGGCTGTTTGACTGAATCTTCTATTAAAAGACTTTTATTGTCTAGTTGAGTCATAAAACTCACAAATCACCTGCAACAAAATTCACTGTGTAATTATTTGGGAAACTCTCTCCTTCCCCCTGGGGCTTTCCCCCTTTTCTTGCTCTGTTTCACTCTCCCTGTGTGGTGCCTCTTTCCTCTTCTATGGCATGGGGCCTGGCGACAGGACAGCTGGTCCCACCTCCATTCTATGAGCAACCCACTACAAAAATGCTATTGCAGGTTGCTGGTCTTTTGTCGTTATATACCACTCTGTGATCTGGAATGCATAGCTATAGGGAATATGCCAGGGATAAGGAGAGGTTACACAGGATGACATTTAAATGAAGCTCCCACTTTTCTGTTGGGCTTAATGACCAACTCTGCTGGATTCTTCATATGAAATTTCCAATTGTCTTATCTTCCCAGAATTAAAAATCAGATGTTTCTCGTTTCCTCAATTTTTGGTGCTTATTATAAAAGCGAGATTCTAGGGCAAGACTGCAGGCTGAGATTCTACCTCTCTGTAAATCAATTAGCTGAGATATAAATTAATAACTTACTTCCATCAATTTGACAGCAACAGCCCATCTGATTTAATGAAATCTAACTGAAGATGTTCATATGCTCATCTTCAGAGAATTAAAGCATATGATGATATAGATAAGATAAATAAAGGAGATAATTTGTTGTTCTTGCCACTAGAGCAATGATAACTCATATTCAAAAACTGAATTATTTCTTCCTTGTTACACACAAGGCTAATGCCATAGAAACCACATCCTATTCTTAGAGTTCCCTGCTCTTCTAAGCAGCTGAAGGAATCCACGCAGCAGCATAAAGGCTGAATTTTGACCTCTTCTGTTGGCACTCAGAACTTTAAAGAATAACTGCATCAAATCCCTTTACATAAAGAAATCAGTTTCAACGTTTTCCTGCAGTTCATCACTGGAGCCTAGCATGTATCATGACACGTGGTGTTTCCGTAAGCCTTGCAGACAACTGTATGAATGCAAGATGTTTTTTTACAGATATGTTAGAAAAAAAACCTGCTACCCAATATTTGAAGCGGACATTTTCTCTTGGACCACTCACCTATGCAAACTAGCATACTCGGAGCAAATTGCCCAGCTGCTACTGAGGTAAACCGAAGAGTTTTCTTTCCCTGTAATAAGCCTCTTGTATTCAGCTGCAGGCTGCCTTTGTTCCTACCTGTCTGCGAAAGTGGTGCAGGGTGGTCACTAATATTTCTTTTTATTTTCAACTAATCCTAAAACCTGCAAATCTAAGGAATTCTAGTGTGACCAAATAAACACTCCAAAACAGGCAACAATGGAAGAAATGCCTGAGAAAAGGCACATTAAAGCTCAAAATCTGTGAACTCCCGGGACATAGAAGTATTTAGCCAAACCCGTTTCACACACCCAGGTTTCCTAAAAAAACAGGGATGTGCCATTCCCTTGGGACTATGTGTCTGGTGGACAGGTGATGAAGCTACTTCCTAGCATTGACATTCATTTCCAAACCTATTCATTGTCACCCAAAAAATGCAGCTACAAGTCACTACAACAGCGCTGAGAACATTCTTTCCATCCTACCTGTGTGCATAATGCAAGGGGTATCCAAAATGATGGTCATATGACATGTTAATGCTAATTTCCCCAATGCTTTTGAGCAATTTCCACCAAAATTGAGAAGTCTCCTATACAGTCCCATGAAACACTTCTGTGGTCAGTCCATAATTCTGGCTGAATATTCCAGGCCTAAGATATATGTTTGGTCTCTTATAACAACAGGACTGAGCCCCTTTTTTGGTTAATTCTACGCAATGCTCAGCAAAGCTCACCACTGCCCAAGAAGATGCATTACTAACTTACTTCCCTTCTGTAAAACACCTCTCCACATCTTCCTCATCATTATTGCTGCATAGAAGATGAGCCGTACTTCTTCCAAAACTTTTTAACCCAAACACTGACAAAGGTCACATGGCAACACAAGAACAATCCTTGGTGGTTCTTCAAGGGTCAAGCTCTCATTGAGAGGCAAGCAGGGAAAAAATGTGCAAGTAACACAGCTTTCTACTGAGAGGCTTGAGAACAACAAAGGGAATTAAAAAGAATACATGTCTCTGATTTGAGACTGTTTTGGTTTTGGGTTTTTTTTTTTTAATTTTCTATCTTGATTATGAAAGAATGAATTTAAAAAATGAAATGGATTCTGGGATAAAAGAAAACATTCTGTTCAAACCAAATTGGGTTTCTGGTTGCTTTGGGTGATTTTTTTGTTGCCTTTTACAAATTGATTAAATCTAGTCTTGGAATCCTAATACAAAGGAGAGAAAAAAGTGTTTCCTGCCAACATGCAAAACATAGTTTTCTAGCTCTGTCAAAAAGATTGCTGCCCTCTTCCATTCAAGCGTACTGGCAGGATTCAGGCCAGGATTACAAATGAGCATTGGCATACCTGAAATCACGCTGTGCAACACTTTGCTAATATTTTCCCAGTTCATACCACTATCTTGTGTCTTCTTATGACTGAAAAGACTATGAAATAATAGTTGTTGGAGAGGGCCTATATTCCTGCCTGTTTCATATATGCCAAGGAACAGAAGCAGGGAGCTTTGTCTGGAAAGAGTAACAATGACTCTCCTGAAGCATCGCTCGTTGTTTCAGCCCTACCTTTCTCAAAAGGAAATGACTGCAGAAGAGGACAGTAGAATAAAAATGAGAGAAACTGCAGAAAAGAAGCATTTAGGGAAGAAAATTCAGAAGAAATAAGAAAGATGCAGGGAAGGGAGAGACTGTGCTGAAACACCAGCGGTCATAAAGGCAAAAATATTTTCCTGCAGTCTGAGGCTGACTGATACAAAAAAGAAAAAGATGGTAAGAAAGATTGAACCAGGGTTTTAAAAAGCAGTGACATACAGATGGACCAGTCAGCTGGAAAGGCCATGGAGCTGATGCTATTTTCTAGAGGGACAAACAGCTGACAGTTTTCATTGGGCACGATCAGCTGCTAGCAGTGAAGTAGCCAGGCTGAAAGAGGGGCTATGGGCTAACTACTGACACTGCAAAGCCTTCATGGCCATTTTCTTTCCCTGGCAGAGCTTTCATTATATATGTGCACATTCATAGAAAAGAGTCAGAGCATATCTACCATCCTCTTTTTTTTTTTTTGGAAGATGAACATCCCATTCCATTCAACTTTGCTTTTTTCTTTTATCAAATGATACCTGACAGTTTAACTAACTAGTTATAAACACTGGCTATCCAACAGAGAGTTGGATTGCTGCTCTCCATACAGTACAGCAGAGCTGGACAACACTGAAGAAGTCGTTTTGAAATGGCGGTATTCAAACAACTTAAACAGCATTTAATGTCCCTTCAATAATCCACCAACCATAGCACCTGATCCATCCAGTACCTGGTGTCACTCTGAAAACAGTCAAAAGCAAGTGGATGGAGGATTTCCTCATGGTGTCATCAGGACTGCAACTTCAGCCTTGGGCCTGGACACGATGATGTGGTGATGTCTGCCACAAAACCCTACTCGATCTGCCAGGCACACTCAAGCATACCTACAAGACCTGATTAAGGTACTTTCAACCCTAAGGTTTATCTGCTCTTTGTGATTGTATCATCTAGGCTGTTCAGGAGGACAATATGAATATGCGTGGCATGTGCTTTAGATTTACAGCTTGGGGCTTTTCATGCATTCATGAAGGACACAATGCTTTTTATTCAGCTACAAAAAAGGCCTCTTCTCTTTCAGAGGCTTGAAGCTGAGCGTATCAGTGCCCCTCCTCCCAGGAAGCACCCACAACTGAAAGATGTGGCAAGGAAAAGATATTTTCAGGCAAGTCACACACTGTGCCAAGGACGGTACTGATGAAAGCAAGAGGTAAAACAAACAGGCTGACACTGAATGTATGACCTCATGATCAGGATGATACAATGTATCCAAAGCTGACCTTTTTGCTTCCTTTTACTGCTTGACTCTAGAAATAACCCAGGTAGCAGTGCATAATTCAATCGCACTGGCAAGTTTATTCTCCTGCTACGTTACAAGGGCATGGTAGGCACCAACAATAAAGTTAAAGTAAATGTCAGAAGGCCAATGAATTGCTGAAGCGGACATTTGTTCTGATCTTCCATCAAGCACAATAACTCTAATGGAAGCTAATAGAGGGCTGTAAAACCTAATACCATGATGCAAGCAGGCAAACACCCAACATACGGTCTGAGCACAGCAGGAGCAAGAAAAGAAGCAAGTAATAATCCTTACTTCTCTACAGGGACATGAAAACAAGCACAGCGTTTCTGTACCATCCTCCCTGGCTTGGCTGAAATCCCTCCAGGGGACCCATCACCCTTCTTCCTGAGCAGCTTGGACCCAGCAGGTGACAGAAGACAGGATTTTTGGGAGACAAAGCATATTTGGAACAAAGACATGCTGAGTGGGTATGAATCCTGGCTGTCAAAGAAGCATTTCTACCCATTTTGTAAGATGTGCTGCAGCCGTGGATGCTATGGGATGGGTAGCCAAGGAGGACCCAAGTGCTGGGGACACAGGAGAGCTGAGCTGCAGGATGCGATCACCCCGTGTCCTCATGGCATGGCTGGCTTACTGCTTCCTCTAGCTGACCCCACAGCAGCAAGAAGAGGAACTGGCTATGCTTAGAGGAAGAGGGCTCCTTTTTCAGTTTTAGAGAGGTGCTGGAGCAAAGCTGCAAGCTTGGGGCAGGGAAGTGTCCCATCCATGGCAGGGATATGAGAAACCAGTGCCTGATTTATGGATAAATCAGTCTCCATCTCTAAACACAGTGATGATTTCCAAGCCTCTTGGTTGAGCAGGGAAACCAAGTGGCTACTCGTTATTTCACAGGTAATTTAAAGCTGTGTTCGCTGTAAGGATCCTACTGAATACAAACCGCAACAGAAGCCCCTAGACAAGCCTGGCAGGGCTTTCCCCTCAAACGTCACTCCTGGAAAGTCTTGATGTTTTGTAGCAGTTCTCCATAGAGGTTGGGCCACATATCCCAGGATCTCACCAGATTCCCTCCCACTCAGGCACCAAAAGTTTAGATCCAGAGTCATTTGGCAGATCCCCCTAGTCTTTCCACTGACTAGTGGAAGGTTCCTAAAGCTGA
Organism: Charadrius vociferus; assembly: GCF_000708025.1. Lineage (NCBI taxonomy): Eukaryota > Metazoa > Chordata > Aves > Charadriiformes > Charadriidae > Charadrius > Charadrius vociferus. The sequence goes on from NW_009648150.1 coordinate 1,387,408, forward strand.
ACATAACTGAATTCCTCCGGAAAAATAATAACAATACAAAAAAAAAAAAAAAATCCAGTCCCAATTGTAACCTGCTGGGAATTTCTGAAAGCCAGGCTCTTCAATTTTAGCCTGTTTTGAAAGCACGTAACAAATTAAATGGGGCTCATTTGCCACACAAATGATAGCTGAGGTTTCAATAAAATAAGCCTAACCTTGATGGAGATTTCATCAGTGCACACTATTATTTCTCTCTGCTAATGGCTAACGGCCTAGCCATCTTCACCGAGCAGCAAGAGGTCTCCCAGCTGCCTGGGTGAATTATGGCTAGAGTAAGTAATATTAACCCCTCCAGGATAAGTATGTGGGTCATAAAACAAAAGCTGCACAGCTGCTAATGCCAACAAAGGCAGTCTTTATTAATCAGCTAGCTGAGCGTATGGCAGGAGAGCTTCCCACCCTCCCGCATGGGACAGAAGGACCACGGGCTTTGTAATGGCTGTGCCATGTCACAGCAGGCCCACGTTAATTGATGTCTTCCCTTGTCTTTGGGGAGGGACAGGTATAAATACAGATGAAGGGAGATAGGGGTGATCAGGGGTATACGTGCTAGCATTGAGCCTCAGTTAAGATGGGGGACAAGGAGGAGAAAGCCAAAGAGTCTTGTTTGTAGGTCACCCCATCCCATTCACCAGTGAGCACTGGGTCTCTGGGAGTGCAGTGCTGCTATTGCACAGCAGCACAGCTAGCCCACAACACCGGCACTTGCTCGCTTTGGCTAAAGGAGCGAATAAATCCCCACAAATTGCTATAATAAGGATTCAGCCCACAGACTCTGTGGCGTAAACACACATCTGGTCTCTGTTTGTAATGAAATCAGCTGAAAGCACCACTGTGCATTAATAACAAAAACGTTCAACATATTGCTACCAAATAAGCTCTGCTCGTCTTGAACTTCTATTGTCACATGTTAATGCACTTTTAACACTGATAAATGATGAAGTGCTACAAAACATTCATCAAGGGACTTCAGAGTCAAAAGATATGCATTACTGCGGCATTGTTTTCTATTCCATCAGCTCTTTTACAATTTGGGCAGAACTTAAAAACAAAAAGTCAGATTGGCAACAAAAACATTTCATATTGAGCCTGCCTTTCTTTGGTAAAGATTTCTCAACTACAGCGTTTATCCTGTGCTTGTGTGGGATGAGAAAATCCTTGGGGATGCTTGAAAAGGAAAGTTTCCTTTTGCAGTAAGTCGGTATTTTCCAGAGGTCCACCCTCACTCTTCCTCCTTTTCTTGCCACAAACAAGAACTATCATTCACTCTATTTTAATTCCACTCTCCGATCGCTCTCCCTTGCCTATCCCTCACCGTCTTTGCCTTAATTTTCATCAGATTTCTACAGTCTTGTTTTCTCCTTGGAATTCCTGGTCACTACACGTCTCATGCTCTATGTGTGATTTTTGCTCACTTTGGGTTCCCTGTTGTGAAAACAGCTAGGTAGCTCAGGAAGGTCAGTGTGTAGACTTGGTGTGGTCAACACATGGGATGGGTTTTACCTTCTGAGTGATATGGTTGATCCAGGGAGAAGAGCAGTTGCTGAGATCAGGTCCTTGGGATTCCCAGATTCCATCTGGTGCAAGACATCGGAAAGTTGCAACACCTGGAAGAGGAAAGCCACTGTGTTCAGTGTTATTGGTTGCGCTTTGCTCCTAGGACCCCAAGCCACAGGCTTCATTTCACAATGGTGGACTCCTCATGCAAAGCCTGAGAGCTTATTAGTGCTCAGGATCTTGGTAGGACACTTCTGAGTCATCTAAGTGTCCTAGTCTCATATTGTCTTAGTGCTTAGAGACCCTAAGACAAAAGACCCAGGAGGAAGTGCAGGGATATTATCTCCATTTTGCCAAGCACAGACTACAGACAGAGGACTTTGCCTTAGACCAGGCAGGAAAGCTGCCAGGGACTAAGAAATTGAATCTGGATCTCAAACACTGAGCCAGCACCTTGAGTGCTCTGCCCCACTGCTGGTGCCCCGGGATCAGACCCTGTGCCTCGACTTCCTTGCTGTTTTATGAAGATTTTACTGCTCTGAATCATCATTAAACCATTTGGGTGGAAACACACAAAAATTTAAACTCTATGAATGCCAAGATGTAAAGCTGGGCTTTACTGTCCACCCCCAACCATCGAGAGGGACTTCAGAGGAAAGTTTTGTTTGGCAAGGGCCACCCAGATGCCTGCTGCAAAACACAGCAAAGCACCTCAGGCCCTTCCAGACAAAGAGAAATGCATTCAAAATGGTGCAGTTAAAGATCTTTCAAAAGCAAGAAAGCCAGTACACTAGATTAAAGACTCTGCATCCTATAAAGTGCTCTGCCCTGCAGAGCCGAACTTTTCAGCAGAAGAGTGAATTACAGGCTAGGTCTGATGGTAGCACCAATTAAAACCAGTGAGAGTTTGCTCATGCCTTCAAAGGGAGTTGGAAGAAGCCCACTGCTAATATACCACAGCTTTTAACAAGTCACATGAATCACTGAAATTAGAGATGGGAAAGGCTTATTGCCATCCCCTATCAACAAGTTGGGTTATTTTTTTTCCTTAGCTATTTTCATCCAGTCCTTCACTCTTGTGCTTAGAAAAGGGCTCCCTGCATCCAGCCTTCATTTTCCTTTTTTATCTTTTCTTTCCTTTTTCACAGCTTCACTTCAGACTATCCTTTCCCCTCTCTAGGAACCACATGATACTTTTTGCATTAATTTTACCAAATGGGGATGTGAAAGACAGCAAAAATGTTCTTTACTTATTCTCACCACTGACGTCTTTCCATGCCCCTCATACTTAACATGTATTTTATCAGTCTGACCTCACCAAATTCAAGAGAGTCTGTATTCATATACACAGGTGTGAATGGCTCTCAAGGGCAATGGACTGGAGAATTAACAGTCTCCTCTGCAAGCCAGATCCCTCCAGCCCTTATTTTCAGGCAATTTCCTCTACCTTCTGATTTCTTCTTGGCAAGTGGGTTCTCAGGGCTGGACACCAAGACTAGCTTGAAAAATAAATACTTTTGGAAAACTGCATTCGTTAAAATAGAGCAAACTGAACCACATGCCAAAACCCATTCTTCATTCGACCGTGTTTTAATTTGGACAGAAAATTTCCAAAAGCAACCTTTTGGAAGAAAACAACTGGGGGGAAGAATAGAAGAAAAGGAGCAAAGTCCAATAAACAATAAACAATTTTGAAAGATTTGGCTTTGTTTCCCCCCCCTACTTTCCCTGCTGATCACACTGGAAGCTGGCTGCAGTTTGAATAATCTCTCACACTGGTTTAGGAGTTTGATCTGGGAATACCTGTGCCCTGAAATGCTGGCTACAGCCTTTGAAATGTAAACAGTGCAGCACAGAGCTTCAAAATGTAAGTTTTGTTTACTTCCTCTGCCCTCCCCCCAAACAAGCAAAGCATCGGCCATCAACACATCAGCCAATGAGCCCAGGGGCTACAAATACAGGCAAAAGCATTGTACATAACTTATGGAGGCAGAGGCTCTTATACCACATCAAGCTCAACCCCACAAGGTCATTAGTTTATACCTTACTTCAGCCAGAGCTTGGGATGCCAAGGATCCTGTAAAACATGCTCAGCATATTGAGGCTTCAGCCCAGGACCAGCTGCTTGCCACACCTCACCAAGGCAATGCAGAAGGCATCAGCATGTTCCACTGATGAAAGCACGTGTGCCACAGGGACCCATAGGCAACCTGGTTGCACACTCACAACATCCCATGGGCAAATAGAGACAGCTCACCACGTCCTCCCACCTCTCGACTCACCTATTGAGCCCATGGGACACGGCTGCTTTGCCACTTGGCCCTGCCGAGTCCGAGACCACATAATATCGCGGGCTTCCATGGGGTCACAGCTCTCCGCGCCGGCAGGCGGCAGCTGGGAGGATGCGGGTGGGAGGTGTGTGGTCATTTCCTCGGGGATGTCGGCCATGGGTGATGGCGTGCTGGTGCTCCTGTTCCTCCTGCCTGAGGCTGAAGTGGTGGTGGGGCGGCCAGTGCTGCTGGTGGCCACCCGTGGCGTGGTGCTGGCAGTGGTGCTCCCCAGGCCCAGAGCCCCCGATGTTGATACTCCTGAAATAAAGGCAGACCTGATTAAAGAGAAGAAGGGAAAAAGGGACTCAAGCCTAGGTCCCCAGGATGTCCCCTCTGCTGACTGTGGTGGCCTGCAGGGTATAGTTGGAGCTACAGCTAATGCAAGGTTTGCTGCACAGACCCCTTTCAGAAAGAAGCTGGAGCACACAGCAAGAGAAGCACACAGGGGAGTAATGACCGCTGGAGCACAACCGATTTTCCAAAAGCACTAGCATCTGATGAAAATAAAGCAGCATTTTATGCCCTCACCATTTTTCTTCCTGGCATTTTAATGTAAAAATCTTATTTTCCATCTTTTAGGGAACACCTAGCACAGAAGTGCTTTTAATTTTTTAGTGTTGCTGAAGACCCAGCTGGTTTGGACAGAAAAACATTTTCCATGGTGTAATAAAAAAAAACAAAACCACACCACAAATCCATCTTCAGAACAGCAGTGCATAGAGGGATGAATGCAAGGCTGTTCTCTGGAGTAAGCCGTTCCTTTACTCCGAGGTTCATGCCTTGCTGCTTCTTCCCAACAGCAGTGCTTGGCCCCTTGAGCTGCAGCCCAGCCAAATCCTCCAGAGTTTAAAGATCAGCAGGCTGTTTCATTTAAAACCTGTGATGACTGGTTGAGCACCAAGAGGTAGGAAACCTGCTTTAGAAATGCATTAACCTGTCCCACATCCTGCAATACCTGCGCTAAGTACTGCATGTGGTGAATATCGAGGGATGCCCACCTTATAACTACATTATTATACCTCCTATTTAGATCAAGGTGCTTGCACAGATTGGAGCTTCACGTGGATTTCTTTATGGCTTGACCTGAAATCTCAGGTGGGGAAACTGAGATAGGCTGCCTCCAATTGCTCACCCATCGCCCCTGCTAGATGTTTACAGCTTGTAAAGAAGCCTGCTTCTCCCATCTTCTTTGCCTCTCCCAAAGATAAGCACCCTCCTGCTTCTCTCAGGTTCTCTCTTTTACTTCAGTTAAATACCAGATATTCACAACTGCTCCCTCAGTCCCTGCCTGGGGAAACACTGGGGCTGTCTGGGAAAGGCAGGTAAGGATGCCATATGAATAGGCCTCTCTGATACCGTTCTCTTTTTAATTCCCATGCCACAACATCTCCCTACCATCCCACCTCTTCCAGCATCCAAAAATCATTCAGAGTCACAGTTGCTCCATGTCCAACAACACAAATTGGAGTTTCTACATTCAAGACAGACATGTGTGAACTCCACCCTAACCAGAAATTGAAATTAAATGTGAGAATCACCCTGTGTCCTGGTTTGAGCGACACAGGACTAATTTATCTTCTAATGCTTGGAAAACTGCACTTTTAGAAGACTCTAGTGTCTGAATTTGTGAAAAATATTTAATTTATATTAAATGGTGCCTGGGTTTTGAGGTCTCAGTGTTTTTTGAGGTTACCAGGTGCGGGGATGAGGGGGAGCGAGACCCGGGCACTTGACCCAAGATGGGTCACAGAATCATAGAATAGTTTAGGTTGGAAGGGACCTTGAAGATCATCGAGTTCCAACCCCCCTGCCATAGGCAGGGACACCTTCCACTAAACCAGGTTGCTCAAAGCCCCCTCCAACCTGGCCTTAAACACTTCCAGGGATGGAGCTTCCACAGCTTCTCTGGGCAACCTGTTCCAGTGCCTTACCACCCTCAAAGTGAAAAATTTCTTCCTAATATATAATCTAAATCTCCCCTCTTCCAGTTTGAAGCCATTCCCCCTTGTCCTATCACTACATGCCCTTGTAAAAAGTCTTTCCCCAGCTTTCCTGTAGGCCTCCTTTAGGTACTGGAAGGCTGCTATAAGGTCTCCCTGGAGCCTTCTCTTCTCCAGGCTGAATAACCCCAACTCTCTCAGCCTCTCCTCATAGGAGAGTTGCTCCAGCCCTCTGATCATCTTTGTGGCCCTCCTCTGGACCTGCTCTAGCAGGTCCATGTCTTTCCTATGTTAAGTGCTCCAGAGCAGGATGCAGTACTCCAGGTGGGGTCTCACCAGAGCAGAGTAGAGGGGCAGAATCACCACCTCCCTTGACCTGCTGGCCACGCTTCTTTTGATACAGCCCAGGATATGGTTGGTTTTCTGGGCTGTGATCACGCATTGCTGACTCATGTTGAGCTTCTTGTCAATCAGCACCCCCAGCTCCTTCTCCTCAGGGCTGTTCTCAATCCATTCTCTGCCCAACCTGTATTTGTGATTGAGATTGCCCCGACCCAGATGTAGGACCTTGCACTTGACCCTGTTGAACTTCATTGAGGTTGGCATGGGCGCACCTCTCCAGCCTGTATTACATACCAGGAATGTCACATTCAATATAAATGAGAAAGTTTGCTGTACAGTGCTCTCTCTCCCTTAACAGTGGCGATCCAGAGAACTTCTTGCCCTGGCACCAGACCCCTGAGGTCTTCCCTTCCTCCTGAAGCAGTAGCACTGGCAGTGTCTGACATTTGCTGTCCACTGCTGGGAGTGCACAGCTTCCCACTGACAGAATTGGCTGAGTATAATCCTTGTATATTTTATATTGGTATCAGGATCAATATTGGTTCTTTAGCGCTATTAATGTTAATTATCTAATCTTATTTTATTAAATTTATTTATATTTCAACCCCTGGCTTTCCTTGTTTTTCCCCGATTCCCCTTCCCGTGTGGGGAGGGGTCATCATGTGATAGAATCGTCATCTAAACAACAATAAACTGTTGTGGGTTTTCTCAAACCATAACACCCTGTCATTATGAGGAGCAGCCTCTTAACTATCCAGCTGTGTGATCAGACTCAGCCTGCAAGCTCCTGAGAGCAGAGACTGTCCTCTCTTCTAGGTCTAGTGAAGCAGACCACACTCACTATTTGTGCAATATGAGTTATTAAAGTATAATGATATTGCTGTCACTGGAGTTCATTCAAGTCAACCTATTTCAAGCATAGAGATGCCTGCTTTTAGTGCAAAATAGGATTTTTTCTATTCTGAAAGGGTTTTTTTTTGTTATTTAAGTAATTTAAACCCATGCTGCTGTAAGCAATTCTCCTGCCCCAGAGTAATCAATAACATTGAAGTTGAAGCACATGCTTGCTCTGGTTTTACGTAATTTTACTCCAAGCCTGAGACATCCTCTCCTCAAACTTTAAAACTCAGCAGCACCATAAATGTAATTTTCTGAGGGATCAGTATTTTTCAAAGAAATGTTCAGTTTAAAAATCCCAGATCTACTATTCCTCAGAAAATGGGTTTATCTTCATCTCCCAGTCTCCAAAAAGGTGAGCAATAGCGCAACAGGCAATAAACCACCTGAGCACCAGGACATTGATCTCAAATCAGGTCTCCTGAGCTCATTGATCAATTTTTCCAGCCTTATTGTGCCACCTCCGTTCCACTATGAGCCCTGAGTTTGAATGAACTCAAAAAAATACAATGCAAAATACTGCAGACATTGACAGATTTCTTCTAGTTTCTGCTCAAGGCTGTGCTAGATCACCAAGCAATGATTTCCATCCGATGTTACAGGAAGGATTAAAATTTGTAGAGAAATTCAGCAAATATTATCTGCTTTTACTACAGCAGGTCTTGCCATGAGCGTGTATTTTATTTCTTCATAACAACGATTAGCCTGGTAGATAACAGCCGGCAGGAAATATCTCATTTACTCATGCAATAACAAGTTATCTTCCATTTGCAAAACGACCTATGCCATGCAGTACAGGCACACAGGTATCGAGTAGATATAGCAGATGCAGTTTCAAAGCCAAAACTAGCAAACATCCTTAAAATCCTTCTTACAGCCATTTGTGAGCATACAGAACTGAGCAGCCATGAGCTCCCCTTGATCCACACACAGGGGTGCTGCATTTTTGTGCCTAGTTTTCATTGACAATCTTGAATATCTCGTGGCGTGTTGTTTTTGGAATGGCTCTGGCAAGTTTACTGGAGCAGCTAGGCACAAGGCATTTTCCTTTAGCCATAAAAAAATTAGTTGTTTTTATCTTTCATGAACCCTTTGGCAATAGTGTCAAAATCTCTTTGAGGGCTTGTTCTTCCAGCTTTTTTCTTGTTTAACTGGGCCTTCTTGTTGCTCTTCAAAATAAACACTTCTGCCATTTACATAGGCCAAATTATAAGAAGACATAAAAGACCTGCCTTGAAGTGGCCTAACGGTGTGAGATGGATGGGATACCACTGAACTCAGTTCAAAGGTCTGATTATTCAATGAGTCAATTTGGTAATGAGCTCCAGTGAACATGATCACCATGCTAACACCACCCAGTTTCACCAGCCCCAGGCAGCACCACTTGCTGATTTCACTCACGCAACTGTGTGCTTTAAAACAAAGTTAATTGGTAAGAAGGGAAAAAAGAAGATCCATTTGCATATAAATGATTCTTAAATCCAAGCAAAACCACGAAGAGACTGCAACCTGTGCAAAATTACCTAAATCCTACTGCACAGAACAGAGATCAAACCTCCAGATTAACTCAGACTGCCAATAAACTGTGAATTTTTAAGTCAGGGAAAAGCAGCATTGCAGCATCGCTTTAACAGAGGGATTCTTCAGATAATACTTCATAATACAATCTTTGCTCATAGACATGCAGTAACCTTTAAAAATCATCAACACTATTACAGCTACAAATTTATAATCTTGATTATTTTATTTTTACTACTTGTTTTTACCATGCATCATAATATCAAGAGTTTAAAGACAGCTTTTGGGTAAGACTCAGTTTTTACTCCTAGGCTTCAAAGTCAAGACTTCGATCCCACAAAGCACAGCGTTGAGATAGGTATTTTCACAGTGCTCCCAAGAAAGCAAACTGCAGCTGTGGAAACACCTCTTCCCCAGAAACACCCCAAAGAGATACTTCACTTTTTATTTCCTTGCTTTATCTAGAAAGCTGGTACTCGTAGCAGAAGACTAAGTTTTGCCATCTTTCAGACTAGAGCTGCAGCTCTATAAAAAAACCCCAAAATATTTCCAGCGTCCACAGGGGAGTAATTGCAACTCCCAGAGGAGCCTCTCTCTGCTCCTGGCACATTGAGTAGCAAGAATAAGAAATGGTTATTTTTTTCCCTTCTTTCTTTTATTTCCCAAACTTTACAGATAGCTCAGGTCTCTGGAGAAGGAATTTTGGAAGGAAAATCATGGTGGAAGGATTTGCATATAGCAAAAAATCTTAAATAAATAGGGGACTGTCCAGGTCTGTCATCATCATTGTCCCGTCCCCGTCCCGTCCCCCTGTCCGTCCCCCCCCGTCCCCTCCTCCTTTCTTCTTTTCACTTTCATAGAATCATAGAATGGTTTAGGTTGGAAGGGACCTTAAAGGTCATCTCGTTCCAATCCCCCTGCCATAGACAGGGACACCTCCCACTAGACCAGGTTGCTCAGAGCCCTGTCCAGCCTGGTCTTGAACACTTCCAGCAATTGGGCATCCACAAATTCTCTAGGCAATCTCTTCCAGTGCCTCACCACTCTCATAGTGAAAAATTTCTTCTTAGTATCTAATCTAAATTTACCCTCTTCCAGTTTGAAGCCATTATCTCTCATCCTATCACTAGATGCCCTTGTAAAAAGTCCCTCTCCAGCTTTCTTGTTGGCCCCCTTCAGATACTGGAAAGCTGCTATAAGGTCTCCCTGGAGCCTGCTCTTCTCCAGGCTGAATAACCCCAACTCTCTCAGCCTCTCCTCATAGGAGAGTTGCTCCAGCCCTCTGATCATCTTTGTGGCCCATGTTGAGCTTCTCATCAATCAGCACCCCCAGCTCCTTCTCCTCACGGCTGCTCTCAATCCATTGTCTGCCGAGCCTTTATTTGTGCATCAGGTTGCCATGGGATTTCCTGGCCTAACAAGACAAATGCACAACTGGCCTAAGACCAGTGCTTTGTATCTGCCACCAGGAAAATCCAGCACACGTGTCATCTTACCTTCTGCTCTTCTCACCTCCTCCTGGTGCTCCCAGACCTCAGAGACTGCTTTTCCAGATGCCTCTGACTAGTATTCTCCTACTGCAAAAGCAGCTTTGATTGCAAGCAAGGCTATTTGCGATCACTACCAAGTTACCTTTTCTCTCATTTTTCCCTTTGGCACCTAGGTATCCAACCTATGACCTGATGTACTCAATAACTGAAAACACTTTTTAAAAGATGTCATGTGTTTTCTGTCCCATGAATGAAGATAACTGGGTGCCCCTCTAGCAAAAATTGCAGACAAGATTTCCTGGGTGAAGTTTGCTGGCTTTTGCTAGGTAACAGATGACAGAAGACATCCATCAAGCTTCCCCCCGGGGGTTGCAATCCAAAGGTTTATCCTGATGGCTCTGTGCTACGAGCCAATGTTCACTCACGTAATTGGAAGGAGAGGCTGCACTCCAAGTTTCATGCGCAAGGTCCAAGCAAACCATGATGACTTCACTCTCTGTTGGGTTTTGCATTCCCAAGCCTGATGCTCAGGCAGACATGCCAGGGTGCCAGTGGCTCTGCGCTGCAGCTGGTGCAATGCTCAAGCAACCAAGGTACAACTAATCTGAGTGGTTCAACATCTTCAGAAGGATACAGCAACTCAAGTGCCCTCTTGAGCACGTCCAGGCTGCATTCAAAATTATTTATGCATGTTGCTGCTGTGCTAAGACAAATGGAACATTGCTGTTTTCTGAAAGGCCTGGAGAAACACAAAACCTGAAGGTCCCTCCCTCCCTCTCTGCTAGTTTTGCCCTTTTCATATTTGGCAATGACAACCTTTGCTTATAGCATCCCCTTTTATCATTTCTTCTACTGAAAGATGGTGCAAGTTGTATTTACATAGCAAATAAGAAGGTTTAGGCACATCTTGAAAGAAGCAGCACAAAAAACCCCAAACCTAATACAGCTGGACGATTATATCACAGCTGTTTTTCTCTTCCCTGTCACATAAATGCATCTCATAGGAATTAGTTTTCTTCAGGCATTTTCAAATGCATTTCAGAACGTTTCTTCTGAAACTTCCTAGAAAAAAAATATTATATGAAAATAAATATATTGATTTTTTTTTTTTGCCTTTTTTTTTTGGGTGGCTTTTCACCAAACTCCCTGTAAGGTGACAGAAAAGGATGACTGAAGTCAAGGAGCACCTAGGTTGAGCCTTGCACACCCGGTACCATCTGTAAGAGCTGTGTAAGCAGGTATCCATCAACCCAGTCATTAACACACTGGTTGATTGCAATGTTATACTGAGTCCACACCGCAAAGGACATCACCCTGCAAAACCATCTCATGTTGGATGTCTGCTGGAAGACCAAAAGCCACATGCTGGTGCCACCCACAAGCTGAAGAATTAACATGGTGAGATTAGCCCCTATATTATGAACAGCTCCTTCCACGTGTTTGAGAGAAACTATGATTTATTTTTACTGCAGGCGAAGGCCAAGCAGGCCTCACATCAAACATCTCAACAGCTGTCCCCTGTGCTCACACATGCCATTATTTGGGGAAGCTGAGCCAGAATCGTGTGTGAACATAAAAGTTCACACACTGCTTTTTGGAGGGGTTGGAGTTGTGTTTTTTGTTGTTGGAGCTTTATGGAGTGAGACTGACAAAAGGCTTGTAAAAATCACTGGTGGGAAGAAAAGGTTAGATATGCGGTGGCCCCAGAGTGTTCAACACGACCCATTGTCTTCAACAAAATAAATGCGTGTAGTCCTGCACCCTGAAAAAAGTCATACGAAGTATTATACATAGATACATAGCTCTTCTTTTTCCTCCCTCTTACCTAACGTCTGAAATAGCAGAGGAGGAGGATGCTGCATCTGAGGGAAGAAAGGTCCATTCCCTTGTGGACTGCTGCCAAATGGAAAAACCCTTTCTGGATTTTTTTTTCTACCTCTTCCAGTTGGGGATCAGGTTTTGTGCCCCAGGCTACTCTGCCCACATGTGACTATTCTTCTGGGCCTGGGCAGATGTTGTGATGGATATAGGCCAAATGTCGAGTTCCCTGTAGTAGGAGGAAACCTACAGCTGTGGTCCAAGACATGGTGCAAACTCAGCTGTTTCAATGCACTTCAAGCTGGAATCACTTAACGCGCTGGTTTTTTTCCTCTGAATCTCCGTTTGCGCATTTAACATCAAACAACAAAGAATGAGAGCTTAAGTGCACAAAAACATCACAACAGGCTCAAGTCCAGTCAATCTGCCCCAACTCTTCCTTTCTCACTGCACCACAACTCTCAGCAAGACAATTAATACATTCAAAGCAGTCACCACATGGGACTAATTTCCGACAGGCAAAAACTATGTCTACCAAAGCCCTTTTGAATCAAAACTTAACATTTCTGACAATGATCAACTGTTCACTCCAAGTGCTGGAAAGGTCGTTTTGTCAAAAACATTCTAGCTATTATTGCAAACTTCCAAGTTTTGCCTGAAAAAATAAGAACCCGAACAGCAGCCTGGCTGTTTTTTGGTGAAATACCAACTTTTATGCTTTCATGGGGCTTTTTTTTTTTGTGTGTGCGTGAGTGCTTAATACTTTTTCTGGCTCCAAAAAGCTCTTAGTGTCCAGTTCCCAATGTAGCTGCATTTGAATAAAAGAAGCTACTTTTTTCTTTTCTTCTTTTCCTCTCTGACCCATTCTTTTCCAGGAAATTACTGGATCCCACTTAAAATGTGTAACTTCAGAGACATCAGACAATGTTTTAACTGTCATTGGCACAGGGTTACAGCACATCAGCATATCTAGCAATACTAGGAAATTAAGTGGTACAGCACATGAGCATCAGCTGTTGTCTTCACCATGGTCCTCTTCTATCAAGAGACAGTTTCTAAAGTCTTAGCTCTGTTTTCCTACCCAGGACCTCTGCTAAATCCACCTTTGTGAACCTCTTGTACCCTATGGCGCCCATCCAAAGAGGGCATTAATGCCATATTGCTCTTTCCAGACTTTGCAACTGATTCTGAATGTTCAAGCAGAAATTTGACTGGACCACCATGTGCAAGACATAAAAATTAAGCATTTTTTTCAACATCATGCTTTTAGAAATGCAGATGAACTATGCCCATAGGAGGACTCATAAACAGGAAAAGATTACAGAAGAGCTGATCTAATAGACAGTAGATCATGATTCATTATAAATGGACTAATCTAATAGGTTTGAGAGTTCAGTTCAAGAGCTATTTTTAGGCAATCTAGCTTCAAATTGCTCTAGTTCTCAAAAATACTGTCAGATTTGGCTAGAGTTATTTTGAATTTCTGGATTTGAACACATAAAATCTAACTACTATTTTTCTTCAGTCCACGTTATTTCACACGGCGGGAGGAAGCATACAATCTCTTTTTAAGGGCACACCAGCTGCATATTATTATGGAATGTATGGAGTGAACTTCTAACCTGCTAAACAATCTCTGTCCCCTGGCGTGATTCACATCCATCAGAGCCAGTGGTGCAGATCTTACGCACTGTCTTCCAAGCTGAATCCTTCATACTCTATTAAAGAGAAGCCCAGTAGGAATTCCCTAGTAATCCATTGTCAGAGAAATCACTTTTGATTTCAGTAACAGGTGCTGTCAGTTTTTCATTCAGACCATGTTAGAACATAGACATGTGAGCACTACACTTACAGCTTCAAGAAATTTACAGAGGCTGAGATTGCTAGGTTTGGTGTTTGGTTTGGTTTTTTTACCTTTTAATTAAAACACGTATACATTTTATCCATGCAAGCTGAAATATACCTTTTAGTTTCTATGCAGAACAAGCACATGCATAGCTGCTAAGAGGGAAAAACAATTTTTCAGGTCCATTTGGCAACAGATGTTGCTTCATCTAATGTGTGTTTCCTGCCTTTTGCTGCACTTTTGCATCTTTAATTGAACAACTTGCATGCACTCTGCAGAGGCAGTGCCAGACGGAGCTGGTCCTTCTCCAGCAGTTCTCCACCTCTGCATTTGCAATGAATGGAAGGAAGTGCAGGAGTCATAAAATGACTGTTCACGCCCTAGCATTTTCTGATCTACCCAATCAACGTGAAGAGTCCTTCCGAGGGCCAAAGGCAGTCAGCTTATAACACTATCATAGCAGCATATAACACATCAATATTTCTTCAGTTGCAAGCTACAAACACCACTTTAATAAGAGAAAACTATCATCTTCAAATACTCTCTGTTCATCTGTGTGTGTAATATCTCCAATCCAGATGTTAGTCAGCAAGATGGCCAATTGCATTCAGATAAATTCCTTGGACTCTTTTAAACATATCATAATCTGCCTGTGAAATGGCTGGATGGTTGCTTTCCAGTTTGTGAAATGGTTCAAATGCTGTAAATAAAAAAGAAATTGGACAGCTCTCAAAAGGACGTATTAGACTTTTCAATTCTCAGTGATTCTGTGCTTCTAAACTACATTCCTGTGATCTCTGTATTAATATTTAAAACCTGATTGTGTTATGCTGTTATCTTAAGGAAGAGGGCATAGTACAACCAAACCCAAGGAGACAATACACTGGAACTACAAGAAAGCAGCTCCCTGGCCCTGCAGTGCACATGTGTGCAAGAGGCGTGGGGGAGAGGTTAGTGGAAAGCCACCTGGCCATGCTTCCTCCTGTCTGGTTTGGCAGATTAAAACAACAAAGGCTGCTTTTTTGCATTTACTCTGCATCTCCCCTTACAGCATGTGTGCTATCCCTTGATCCCAGCAGCTCTGAGGCTCGGGGTTTGAGGTCCCACCTGGTTTCGTGTACCATTGCTGGGATTCCAAATCAGCCCTGATACCCAGTGTTTTAAGTGCAAACACATTCTGTGGGTGGGCTGGTCAGCTGAACCAAAGAGAGGAAACGGAATAAAACAGAAAATATCAAAGGTGGAGTTAGGGTTGCTTATATCCTTCTTTCTCTAACCTATGTCAGGCTTGACTTTATGAGCATGCAGGTCATTCTGCATTCCCATACATGAATCAGGAGACTTGAAAGCAGGGCCTGCTGTCTGTACAGTAGATGTTATACCCCTAGTGTATTTCTAGCATGTTCTAGAGCAACAGGAATGACAAACTTGCCAGCAAAAGCTCACCTTTTGTTTTTCACCCAACCCATCTATTTTCTCCTCTTGCTACAACCCACTGGTTATTTCAAACCTGAATCAAAAAACCAAACCCTTCTCCAAAGCTGCCAAAGTGATCTCTCTCTACAGGGCACTTGCTCCACTCAGTCTCTGACTGCATTGGCTTCTATGTTATTTATTTATTCTACTTATTCTTGCTCCTATGAGAAAACCAGCCTGAATTACAGAGAGAGCTGACCATTGAAACCAGCAGAAATAGGGAAATACTGAGAAAGGCTGTCTTTTCTCATCCTTCGAGCATGCGCTGGTGCACCTTGGATGGGTTGTCAAGATCCTTCCTGTAAATCAGAGGGCAGGCACAGCCTTGGCCTCTCGGCCACATCTCATTTTGGAGCTCCAATTAGTTCAACCCTCTCCCCAAACTTGCCGGGGGTTACATTCTGCCCCTGGGGTGACAGATGGAAGGGAGGGAGGGAACAAGCCTGTGCTAAACAGAAAATAGCTTTCACATAAGCCAATCCTAAGAAGCTGACAAAACTCCATTGTAAGAATATCAATATTCAGCTTTCAGAAATAAAGCAGTTTCCCTGAAAAACCATAAAAAGCTGTTTAGCTCCCTTCCAAAACTCTTCATTACTTATGTAGAAACATCAATATTTTGTAAAGCTCAATTCTAATAGCTGTATTCATGTTGGCCCAGGGATCTGCCTAAATAATGCTTAACTACAGGACTGGCATCTAAATTTGTTTTATAGATATCTGATGTTCTGTGGAGGGCTTTAACAATGAGAGCACCATTAATATTAGGAAAAACACATTTGCTTCAGCAAAGCGGATTTATAACAAATAAACAAACTGTGCAATATACACAGGGTTTTTAAAGTGAAATGAACTGGATAACACTTTCAAGGATATCATGTTTTCATACTAGACTACCATACTTATGGACACAGGAAACTTGGTACACTATCAAGTCCATGCTGATGTCCTAACGCCTAAGCCTGGTCTGCAAGCATTCCTCAACCATGTCCTGGAGGCTATGTTTTTGTTGAGGCAGGACACTGGGGTGCTGGTAGTGACGCTGAATATGCATTCAAATGCCTCAGTGTCTCAAGGAGATGGCAAAGATCTCCAGCCTGAAAGCTCCAGGGCTGGACAAATTGTCATGGCTAGTCATCTCCGTTGAAAAGTCACAGCAGAAGGCTGAGAGGTAGGAAGGAACAGCATCCAAAAATCAGAAAAGGAGCTTTAACCTAACTTGTTTGGCTCTGCACCATTAAGGGTTACCAGCTCTTGTGCAGTCAGCTTTGGCGGAGAAGGGTTGATAACAAGGTGATAATACATAAGCCCAAGGTGGAAAAACCTTCAACGCTGATTTCTAGCTTTACATCTGTCAGCTTTCAGTTTATTCTTGTTAATGGCTAGTTCAGACCAGCACATTGCAACGTAAGCACGTTTTTGCTTGTGAAGCGGAGGAATATACCCATTGACCTTGTAGGACATTGAATTGGGCCCACAGAAAAGAAAGACCAAAAAACAAACCTACAAGAAAGTGAGTACTAGTGCTAAAAAGCAATATATTTTGGGTTAAAGCTGTATGCCTGCCTCCCCAGGTTTGGCATGTGGTATTGCGTGTAGTCTGGTGCTAAAGTTTATGTGCCATTGGGAATTACTGGTCCAAACCAGAGGCGTCAAATGCACAGAGGACATCCAGGTGCTGCTGTGACAGAATAGGGATTTTCCATAATGTACTCTTGACCTGGAAGCCTAAACTCCACCTGATCTACTTGGGCTACCAACAAAGACATTGTTGATCCCCATGAGCACCAGAAGAATCTGAGGAACTTGGAAAATGGTAAAGAAAAGCAGATAGGATGACACAGAAGTGTAAAAAGTAAATTGTATCCTTTAGAGATTTTTAAGCTGTGTAATCTCCTTGCCTTTGTACAATGTATACACTCATACTATTAAGTACCTGATGTCACTGCAAAGCATAAATGTGATACTTTGAACAAAAGAATCATGTATGGATCCAGTCCTGTTCAGTATATTCATCAGTAACCTGGATGAAGGGATAAAGTGTACCATCAGCAAGTTTGCTGATGACACAAAAATAGGAGGAGTGGCTGACACGCCAGGAGGCTGTGCCACCATGCAGGCGTGACCTGGACAGGCTGAGAGTTGGGCAGAGAGAAACATGAAATACAACAAGGCCAAGTGTAGGGTACTGCATCTGGAAAGGAATAACCCCATGCATCGGTACAGGCTGGGGGCTGACCTGCTGGAGAGCAGCTCTGTGGAAAGGGACCTGGGAGTCCTGGTGGGCAACAGGATGACCATGAGCCAGCAATGTGCCCTGGCAGCCAAGAAAGCCAGTGGCATCCTGGGGTGCATCAAGAAGAGTGTGGCCAGCAGGTCGAGGGAGGTCATCCTCCCCCTCTACTCTGCCCTGGTGAGGCCTTATCTGGAGTATTGTGTCCAGTTCTGGGCTCCCCAGTCCAGGAAGGACAGGGAACTGCTGGAGAGGGTCCAACAAAGGGCTACAAAGATGATTAGGGGATTAGAACATCTCTCTTATGAGGAAAGACTGAGGGACTTGGGTCTTTTTAGTCTAGAGAAAAGAAGATTGAGGGGGGATCTTATTAATGCTTACATATACTTAAAGGGAGGGTGTCAGGGGGATGGGAGCAGTCTTTTTTCAGTGGTGCCCAGTGATGGGACAAGAGGTAACGGGCACAAACTTTAGCATAGTAAGTTCCGTCTAAACATGAGGAGGAACTTCTTTACTTTGAGGGTAGTGGAGCACTAACACAGGCTGCCCAGATGAGGTCGTGGAGTCTCCCACTCTGGAGACATTCAAAACCTGCCTGGATGCCATCCTGTGCAACTTGCTCTAGGTGACCCTGCTCTGGCAGGGGTTTGGACTAGATGATCTCCAGAGGTCCCTTCCAACCCTGACCATTCTGTGTGATTCTGTGTATCTCATAAGGGAAAAAAAAAAAGATAAATATATACAACGTGAAAAAAGTGGAGAGAGAGGAGAGACGAGAGAAAGTCTAACCTGGTCAAATGCACATATCTTAAAAAATATACCTACTGTCTAGCTAAATGTGAATGTATCTTCATATAACTGCAAGACTCAAAAGCATAACAGAAAACCAGGAGAAAAGAAAAAAAAAAGTCAAGCAATTTGTATCCAGTTCTGAAATACAGAAGAGACCCTTATAAACTACTATATTTCTTTAAGTACAGGATAAAACTACTGCTACAATACAGGGCTAAAGAGCTGCTGTATGCTTCTAGCACACAGCCTAAACCTCATTTTATAGCTCTCACAGGTAACATGAAATAAATACACCAGTCTACAGTAAATATTAATTTTCCCCCTCTTCAGCATCAAATATGTTGAAATGGTTTTGTTTTGTAAATTTTTCACAGAAGACCATTTAGCACATGTATTGAGACATGTAATGTTATTAGCCTTGAGCCTTTCACATTCCATGCATGCATCAAGAAATTTCATCAATTTGCAGAGAAAAAGTGTATTAGTTTTTCTAGTCATTGCAGTGCTTTACAGGTACTGAAAACCTCAAAATCCCTAATATTTTACATTATCCAGCCAGAACTCTCATTTTATAATAATGCTAACCCAAAATCTAGCTCACTTATGTCATCAAAAGCAACTCTTCTTCCATTATCTTAAATGTAAATGAGAAAAACCATGCAGCTGAAGCAGACAGAATAATTTATAATGAGAGGAAATCTGTCAGGCCAGGAATACTAAAAAAACCAGAGCATAACACTGCACTCATTTGGAATTGAAGGTAATAATAGACTTTCTAGTATGGTAGTCAGGCTCAAGATGGGAAGCGAGGAAGAAGGTCACCTGTGATAGACTCTAGTGGTTAGGACTAAGCAAGTCAAGAAATGTTTAAACCTTCAAATAAATATTGGACTTTTTTTTTTTTTTAGAGGCTAGAGCCTGACTGACCATTGATCAGAGACACAGGGTTCACTGGCACGCCAACCTGGAGCCACTCAGCAAAATAGAAATTACAAGTGTAAGAACTACAGGTGTAAGCAGCTCTCCCGCTCTCTTCAGCTGCCGTGAAGATTGTTCTAATGCAGAGAAAAATGTGACTTTGCTTGAAGAGAGAGAAAAACAGAGAGATTTGATTTAGGAATCTGAGTCAGCCAGTCTATGGACAGGAAAAGGTAGCATCAAAAGCCATTCAATTCCTCCGAGACCTGACGTGCTCTCTGGAGATGCCTCACAACACTGACAACGGCAGGAGCCTGTAGATTCCTGCAACACCATCAGATTCACAGTATCAACATTTCCATGCCTAAGCCTCAGCTCAAAATCGTGCCACTCAACAGCAAGCAACTTCTGACTTTGTCTCGTGAAAAATGCAGTGTCTTTTACAGCCAATCTCTGGGGCACGAGAGAAACAACAAGCTTCTCAACTATTTGCTCAGCTTCCCTTGAGGTGGTTAGTTGGTGCTGGGAAAGGCTTAAGCCTTTCCATGGATAAGCAGAAAATCCGGTATAGATACTAAGAACAGGCTGGTGGGGAGAGGCAGGGGAAAACTCTACCTCATCCAGACCACCCCATGTCCTTATTTCCTTCTCCTCCTGCAGAGGACATCATTCACCACAGTCCACAACACACTCCTGGAAGGAGCCAAGACCTGCCAAGGATTACAGTAAAACAAGAAGAGGATGGGGAAGGCTTTGATCCTGCTGTGTTATTTTATGAGGGAATTACTGGCTAATGAAAAAAAATGAGCCCTTCTCTTGATCCAGGTTATTCCCAAGGAATCTCCATCTGCAAAGTCTGAAGCTCAGACAAGGTATTGTACTGAAGGGACCACTCTTGCCATCTTCTGCGCCAAGCTCGGCATGTCCACAGTACATTTCTGAATACAACACATAACTCCCTAACCCTCTTGGCAGCAGTCACTCGTACAAGGTCAGTCCCTCTGGCCTACAAGATGCCTTTCCGTATTAAGCTGTTATTTTCCCTTATTAAACTTCATATTTGAGCTAAAACAGTGACACTGATTCAGTTAAACCATTGCTGTCTGTGGCTTTTGTTCAGAGCAGAGCACACAGAAATCTCATAGAGACTGAGGTGCCTGGTCAAACAGGCTCCAATGAGGCAATGGGTTGTAACTAAGGGAGATGCAACTTTATTTCAGCAACATACATCATTTACAGCAGTGCAAATTATGCTTCCCAGCTGGGATTTTGTTTTCAGTAATAGCAAATCGCATCCTGTACTGAAGAGACTCAAGAGCATCTCTAAGATCAGCCTACAAGACACTGGTACAGGTATCAGGGCATGCTGAACTGACACTTATTTGCCATACACGGCTTTCAGCCCGCTGACGGCTGCTGTTTTGGGTAAGGATGTTAGCTCCCAAGAGAAGGTACCATTCACTGCCATTCACCACCAATGAAGGAAAAGGTGGAGATAAGGAGAAAAATCAGCTCTTGAGCCAGCCAACTTTTAAACATGAGCAAGAACTCACTGCATAACACATCTTACTAAGCAACTTAGGCTGAATATAGTCCAATAGAAAGAAAATTTTAAGTGTGTGCAAAGAAAACCAAATAAAACACATAAGGAAGGAACTGAATCTAAAAGCAGATATTAGATTTCTTTTCTCTCTTGCACTCCGAGCAAATAGTCTTCAAGGATGTTTGACAATCTGTTTGCCAGCTGAGGTGTGCAGGACTCCAATAACAACGTAACAGAAAATAATGTGTCTGTTTCTTTCAAGCTGAGGCAAGTCCATGCTGTGGTGTTTCGCTAAATGAAAAACAAAAACATGGCAGAATTGACCCAGGTCAGCCTGAGAGTACGCTGAATGAGATCACAGAATCACAGAATGGTTTAGGTTGGAAGGGACCTTAAAGATGACCTAGCTCCACCCCCCCCAGCCATGGGCAGGGACACCTCCCACTAGACCACGTTGCTCAAAGCCCCATCCAACCTGGCCTTGAACACCTCCAGGGATAGGGCCTTCACAACTTCCCTGAGCAATTTGTTCCAGTGCCTCACTACCCTCATAGTGAAAAATCACTTCCTTTTATCTAATCTAAATCTATTGTCTTCCAGTTTGAAGCCATTATCCCTCATCCTACCACAACATGCCCTTGTAAAAAGTCCCTCTCCAGCTTTCTTGTAGGCAAAGCTGGGTAACAAGGGAAAAAAGATGCAGAGAGTGCAAAATGAGAATGAAGCCAACCACAAGGACCAACCTGGCTTAACAATTCCTTCCTCCTACAATTAATACTAAGTTGGGCCTTTCTAGGTTGCTTTTTCCTTTTTGATAGTATCTAAATCTTAAAGCCCAGCCCGGTCAGCTGAAAGCAGTACAAGCTAAGCCAGTGTCACTGAACCTTTTTGCTTCGGAGACAATTTCTCTGCAGGGATCCTCCAAGTGGGAAATGCAACGTTAGATTGCCTTCATACGCCAACAGAAACATAGCAACGGTGAGGCCAAGACCTCACAG
>NW_009648150.1:1409160-1447917 GCF_000708025.1 Charadrius vociferus
CTGCTGAAATTTCAGCCTAACTTTCAGAGATCCCCCAATCTCCCTCTTACCCAGATTCCTCTCCCTGCACATTGAATAAAATCTCATTCATGTGGAACCTGCATTACCGATCTCTGGGCAGGGTGCTGGCTCATCTCCACTAAAGATGATCTTAAATCACTATTTTTAGCTCTTTTCTTCATCCCAGGTCAGTTCCAAAACTTACCCCTGCCTGTCTTATCTGTCATTTCCTACAAACCTCTTCTACATCTGCCCCTTGAGTAGCAAGCTGCTCCTTCCAGTTTTATTTCTCCATTGTTTTCCACTTGTTTTCCTTTCCCAGAAGAGCTTCTTCTGGTAAACACATCTTGACCTGGAGCTTTCCTCACCTTCATGCCCGCCCCTCAGCATTCTGTTCCCTTAACTCCAAAACCAAAGATAATCCCAATGCCAACAACTTTGGATACCTCCTTGACTTGATATCTGACCTTCCCCCCTCACCCCCCCAAAAAATCCAGTGGCCATAATTTACAGTGTGGGGTGGTGCCTTCAGATCTCATTTATAATTTATTTTAAGGATTACCTTGGGATGAAGGTTACCTTGGAGATTCAGGCTGTTACCACTTAGAGTAATCCTCTCGGAGGGTGAAAAAATTAGACCTGAGAGGAGTGGGAGATCGCTTCCTGCTAACCTTGCAGTGACCATGCCCTAAGGACGTGACAGCAATGGAACAGACCTGCAGTAGCTCCATGACTTCACACGACAGGAGCTCACTGTCACCATTGCTCACCCACCAGCTCATCCCGTAGTGCTGCCACAGACCCAGAAACTGAGGCAGCCCAACAAAGCCCCAGATTAACTTCAGTGGTATCTTCTGTTTGAGCCGGGTCTCGCCCCTCATCTGCTTGCACAGCCCTTGGGGACACCGAGGCTCAGCTGCTCTGTTAGAGCCATGGGATTTTATAAATTGCTTTTCTTAGGTGCATCTGTGCAGGGGGGGCATCTACAGGCCTCTTCTGCTCAGGGCTGTGGATCCACAGCATACGTCTCAAATTCTCCTGACAAACCTTTTTAATGGACCGAGGAAGCCCACTTAAGCACCACACGCAAATTAAGCTCGTAACATCCCAGGCATTTTCTAACATTTATCAACATCTTTCCTTCTGCAGAACCCAACACAGCAGTGTATAGGGAGGGGAGAAAAAAAGCCTTCTTTCTGGCTGATGTGCTACATCCCAGTGGTAATATTTGCTGAATTACCACTTTCTCCACCTTTGGAGAGCCATAACCAGCAGGGTAGTGCTACTGTCTGATTGCAGGTTGGAAACAACATTTATTTCCCCACCCCTAGAACTGCTAGATGAACTAGCTGTGCTTGTGTGTATATATTTGTATACACTCTTCTTCCACCACAAAAATTACGATTAGAGTTAACCACATCTGATTCTACAGCTCATGAAAAAGGACACGATAGAAGATTTGCACTCAAAACTCTCAATATAATTGGTATTCTTTAAAAGTGATTTTTTTAAAAAGACAAGTGAAACCAAAATTGATACCCATAAAAATGTTTGTGATTTAAGCTTCTTTCAGTTAGGTGTGCTCTATCAGAACTGTAGGCAAAGACCTGGCTTTGCCAAGAATAACTGAGCATACTAGAAAAAAAAGGAAATTATGAGACACTTGATCCTCTAATAACCCAACTTGAAGCCAAGGGCATCCTTGATAGGCCAGAATACATTTCATTGAACAAAACTTTCCAATTAATTGTTGACAATATAATAGCTGTGTCAGCAAAATTTCCCATATCGCCTGTCTCTCCTTGCTACCCTGCCATGCAGCAATATGGAAAAACAACAAAGCCCTATTTAAGCCTTCCCTGTTGCAGGGCATCCTTAGTTTTTTCTGTGAAATATGTATTCAGTCCACACCATCCCTAGTGGCCAGGGTTAGGGGAACTGTGGCAGATGTGTAGCCAGCACATGGCAATGGTGCAAATGATGATAAGTAATAATTTTGTGAATAAGGCCCATCATTTGGGCAGTCAGTGGGAGACACAGATGCCTTACCACATTAATGCAGAGAAGCTTTAGGTTGCAGGAAGAGCAGCTGAATATTTATTCCAGGCTTAAGGTGCTAGAGGTAGCATGAGGTGTTGGGGAAGATGATTATAAACATCTTTGTTGGCGACATGGATGGTGGGATTGAGTGCTACCTCAGCAACTTTGCCGACGACACCAAGCTGTGTGGTGGGGTCAACACGTTAGAGGGAAGGGATGCCATCCAGAGGGACATGGACAGGCTTGAGAAGTGGTCCTGTGCAAACCTCATGAGGTTCAACAAGGCCAAGTGCAAGGTGCTGCACTTGGGTTGGAGCAATCCCAAACACAAATACAGGCTGGGCAGAAAATGTATTGAGAGCCGCCCTGCCAAGAAGGACTTAGGGGTGTTGGTGGATGAGGAAGTCAACATGAGCTGGCAATGTGCACTCGCAGCCCAGAAAGCCAACCACATCCTGGGCTGTATCAAAAGAAGTGTGGCAAGCAGGTCAAGTGCATGCTCTTCAGGGAGCTTATGCTCCATGGGTCAGTGAAGGAGCTCGTGAAGCAGGCACAAGTTTAGGCCCTTCTGTTCTTGGAAATCATTCCCTTTGAAATGTTATGGTCCTAACCAAATAAAGAAAATTATTTGGGCAGTGAATATTTAGAAAAACATCGTCCCACTGACAACAAAATGATGGGGGAGTACAAGAGGAATGGGCTGTGCTCAGCAGTAGGAATTGCATCCTGTGCAGCCTACGCCCTTACAAGTCGGTCAAGCAGGACTTTGCAGGCTTCCCTTTCCATTAATTTTTGCACTTCATTATTTTTCCCATAGGAAAAAAAAAATGCAAACACAATGGATAAGACATTTAGGTCAAGACTTTCATAAATAGGATCCCAATGTTAGTCTCTGAACAAGTGGCCTGATTTTTAAAAGTACTAAGAAAGCAGTATCTCCTACTGCCTTAAAAAAACACTGGCCTTATGAGTATCAGGTTATTTAGGGGTCTCAGTCTTACCTTCCCTCTGAGCTTGATCTTCCCATAGCAGAGGTTCAGTACTGGCTCAGCAGTCCAATCTAATGAAGTTGTACATGTGAGGCCAGACCTAAGAAAACCCTAAAAGAATAAGGCCCCCATTCCACTCAAGCAAACTGGGAAATCCTAAGTGCACCTTGCTGAGCACTGACTGCTATATTTACAACACACCTCAAATACCTATAATTTCCAGTAAACCACAAACATCCTCTTCACACATCTACATGATGCTCAATTTTGGCATGTGCTCTTCTGAATCCCAATCTGGAGGTGCTCCCCTACCTCGTTGGCAGAGGGAACCCAATGGATGGTTTAGTCCATCACACTTTTAACAGTTCAAGATGGCTGAAATCCCTCCCACGGTTTGCCACCTCTGTACACATCTCTTTGTCTTTGCCGGACAGAGTTGGAAGGATGGGCAGCCTTTATTACAATCAGGTCAGATTAGTGCTTGTGGTTAGAGTAGTGACTCAGGGCTAAGGAACATCTGCTTCAAATTTGCTCTGAAAAACCTGAAGAGAGCCTGTGCTGCCCTATTTCTTCCCGCTCACTGGCAAAGAGCCCCATGACAGCCTATGTGTAACTTCTGCCTCCGATGTCACTGTTCAAGTTTCAAATTGAATGCCTTTGGTGCTCTAAAAGAAGTATCTCTTTTCTTATCAACTTTTGAACACGTTTCACTGCTGGAAATAGAATTTCTAGCCATGTGTTTCTGAATTGCTTTGCAAAATATACTCTATAACTTCAGATAATACTATGTGAAATGGAGCACTGATTGGTTTTGCAGCTGGAACTGAAAGGGATTGATACATTTTGAAGTATTTTGATTTGGCTTTTTTCTATAAAAACTGTATTAATTATTATTAATAATACAAGACATAACTTCAGGTAACAGACTACCACAAACTGAACTTGCTAAACTGGTAGTGCAGAGCATGGCAGCATATAGTCTCCAATTCAGTACAGCTTTTAAGCCTAGGCTTAAGGTTATTTAAGGCAACACTTAAGAGCCTAGCACAGGCTGAACTCATTTCCCAGCCACAGACCCAAACTTTTAAACCCTCATTTGCTCACATCCTCCCCAGGAGATGTAAAAAGGCCACATCAGCACTGAAAGATGAGGCAGGGATCCAGCCTCTCTCCCAAGCAGTGTCTACCTAGCAACAGAGATCTGCTGACCCCAGGTCGCATTACAGAGTACAAGAGCATATGAAATGCATTTTGCTATAT
This sequence comes from Charadrius vociferus, assembly GCF_000708025.1. Classification (NCBI taxonomy): domain Eukaryota; kingdom Metazoa; phylum Chordata; class Aves; order Charadriiformes; family Charadriidae; genus Charadrius; species Charadrius vociferus. The sequence goes on from NW_009648150.1 coordinate 1,413,450, forward strand.
ACTAGAGAACAAATGAAACCATATATAAGGGATCAAATGCTGCAATAGCACAAGGCAGGTCCTGCTCTGTTTCTGTGCCCATCAGCTCAGTTCCAACAAGGAGTGAATCAGACTTAATCTTTCGCACAAACTCCACCAAACACTGTTTCAATTGAAAAAGGCTTAAGGTGAGATTTACTTTTTTCCATACAAGCTCCTGCCACAATCACTGTCAAGATACTTGCATGCATTAAAACATGACAGATACTAAATCACGTAGTGTGTTATATTTCTTTTTAAACACAACTAAGTATTTCTTTGAAAAGGACTTGTACCATCCTAAATTTTAATTCAGCTCCTGTCTATCTAAAAGAGGCATCTTCTCCCTCTGTAGTGTCACTGTGCTACAGCTGTTGAGGATATCACAATACTACACACCGATACATTGATATAAAGCTAAGTGCTTTTTTTATATACTCATAAAAAAATGTATCAAGCTTTCTCGAAAATTTTTAGCTACTTGTCTTTGTCCTCTCGTTGCACCAGGAGCAGATCCTAGTGACAAAAAGCTAAGTAGTGCTGAAGGTTTACAATGCCACAGACACAGAGCAACATGAAGGAAAATGTAACAGAAATAAATTAGTCTCTTAGTGAACAAGGACCCTGTTTCTGGATAAATGTCCTCAAGAGGAAGGAAAATCAGCGATGAAAACCTAAGTTTTATAAAGCATAGCTAATTTGCTGAATTGCCTCAGAGCAGACTGTTTTGTTTTGTTTTGTTTTGTTTTTTTTCCCTGAAGATTTCCATGGAGATACCAATGTTCCTCAAATAAAGCACTCTAAAAGACAGTAATATAGTATCTGTTGCTTCTACACCTCACTGAGACACCTGACACACAGCACTTCTTGACCCATGCTGGTCTTCAGGTGCTGGAGGTGACAATCCAGACTTTTGGTAGTTTGGTGAAAAGAGATCCATGTCCAGTTCTTGTTATTTCCAGGTTTGTGATTTTTCTTTCAGCTGCCAACAAATTTTCAAACATATGATATGCTGCAGATCTTGTGGTTTGGATTTCCTCCAGCACTTCACTAACATCTGCCAAATTCCTGTTAAATCCAACACTGGTTGATGAGCACTTTCCGATGGTGTGAAACTTAATGCAAGTAACTAGTGGAAGCTTGGGAGCAATTAAATTTTAATCAGAGATAAGAGATAAGTTCAGTTTTCGGCATTGTGAGTTATCTCTAGTGTCTAAATAGCTAATATCTATAATAATCCTCTTCTCCTCTTGTAATCAGCAGCATCAAGCCACAGAAAGGGAGAAAAGTAACAGCTTAGGAAGTCCATCCCCTTCCCAAGAAAGCCACTCACTGTATTAATAATCTAGGCAGCCTTTCTCTCTGACATGCCATCTGTACCCCAAACTACTCAGTTTTGTTTTCCAGGTGGATCCAAGCATCTGCCGCTCTCCCGGCTGCCTCTCCTCAGTCTCCTGCCCAGTATGGCCCCTCATGCCCGGCTCTGCTGGCAGGGCTACTCATCTTGCTGCTCTCCAATGCATTTTCGGCCAAAAGAGCAACGCTAATGCTTCCTTTCAAAAATGCATACAGCTTCCTTCCACCCTCCTTCCAGTACTCACCAGGTACCTGAGTGCGGAGCTGGCTTTTGTCTGGGTTCTTCGCTTCTTCCCTGACCTGTGTTGGGCCAGTGGGATGCCCCCAACCCTCCTCCAAATCCCTTCTCCCCATGGGCTATGAATTTACAGATCTCCTGCCAAAAGCTGCCTAATCCACAGCCTTCCCCATCCTTGTAAACATGCAGGACAAGCACGATGGCTTCTCATAAAATAAAACAAGCCTTTCTACCTCTTGCTAAGTGACAGATGCAAGTCATGGTCCTTTTACTACGCTGCCACAGTGGGCTCAAAGCTTTCCCACTGCTCTTCCAAGTTAACAAATCCCCCGTTGTCAACCTGGAGACTGTTATTGCATGCAGTCCAGCAGGACCAACATAGCAAGTGGAGCTCAGCATCTCCCAGGCTGTTCTTAATGGAAAACGTACACCCCAACACAAGAGTCGGTGGCTGAAGTCTGGGAACCATTCAGAGAAGTGGAAGGAACCCTGCAAAAGATGCTCTTTGGTACGGAATCTTTGTTCGAAGGCAGCCATGCAATCAGAGCCGGGCTTCAGGGAAGCACAAAAGCAGCGGTGGGCTCACTGGCCTCAGAAGGGTTCATAGAAAGTGGAAGAGATAACAGAAGCTGGAGATTTATTTTTTTTTTGTTTATTTGCAAGTGAAAATATCCTAAACACCCTCAGCATGTGCAGCTTGTGGAAGTTAGATGAACAGCTGCCTGGAACTGAGCACTAATTCATCCATTTTGCTCTCTGTTAATGAATACAGACAATGGAAAATCAGTAGATGCAGAAAACCCACGATTTTTACGGATTTGCAGACTGATTTTCTGTACCTCATCTATTCATTTTTATGCCTGTGCAAAGTGACGGCACAGTTGGTGTAAAGTACTACTGAATTATCATAGGGATATTTTTACCCTCCATTTCCACTGGTGCGGCAAATGGCTACAGGTGTCAAAGGCAAAAGAAAATGTATCTTTTAGCAGGGAAAAGGAATATTCAGCAAAACTAAAAATGAAATGAATTTGTTATCCCCACTGCTGTTCCCAGTTCAGATAACATGCAGCGATAACATACTACTTTGTCTCCAGTAAACTGTGTTTCCCTCTCCACCCCTGCCCCAAATTTTTCCCATTTAAAGTAGTGCACGACCACCAAGACCTTTTTAGAGAAAGGAAGGAGAAGCACCAGTCTCAGTTGCAGTTCTGCACTGGAACAGACTCTTTCTTTCGCATTTCTCACCCAGTAAGACCTGTACCCCACTAAACATTTCTCTTGGTACATTACAGCCTGCAGCTCAAATCCAGCTGGATTAGTGATGAACTGCGCTGGGCTCAAGGAGAGATTGAACACAGAGTGAACAAACCATCTTCTGACTTGCACAGCCTCTCCTGGATCCTAGTTACATTTTTTTTCCCCCCCAAAACCCACTGTATAGGGTAAGAGAAACATCTTCATAAAATGTGCATGCAACCGTGAGACAATATTCTTTTTATAGTTAATGGCAAATTTTAAGGCCATGGTCATTATGACAAGACAGCTATTCCCATGTGCAAATGCAAAATCCCTTTGAGGCTGAATATATCCACAGTTCAGAAATGCACCAAATCCCAAGTACCACTAAAGGGAGGAAAGGGGAAATTTTATTTCCAACCAAACCAGCAAGGATAATGCAGACCAGTGCAATGTCATTACAGTACACACACTTGAATAAACCAACTCTCTTCAAAAATACAAACGGAGACTCTACTTCTTGGACTGGTTCGCAGACTTTTAAAGCAAGAAGTCAGTATGGCATCATCTGCTCTGACCTCTTTGGGAACCAGCCGGTACCATCCCAGGCCCCGTGCCAAAAACTCAGGCTCTGGGGTTTGCATCACTGTCAGATTGCTCTTGCTGTGTAACTGCTGAATCCATCTGCTGAGAAAGCAGTGACTCTTACCCAAAAGTTGGCTCACCACCCTTTATCTTTGATATGGGCATGCACCCCATTGAGTTACTAAAAATCTACTCCAGCTAAACCCCAGCATTATTAAGCAGAGCCCAAAAGACTCACTATTGATCTTATTCAGTGTCATTTTTGCATGCATGCACACAAAACCCATAAACAAACAAGCAGTCCCCCAGAAACTGTAGGTCAAGAACGAACAGACAAAATCTTCTCTTTAAGAAGACAAAATCTGACCACTTTTACAGGTGAAATTAGCTATATATATATTTGATCTCCAGAATGCAGTGAATACCACAGTCTCCAAAAACCATGGCAACCAGAAAATGTGAGCAACACCTTTTTTTTTTTTTCTTAAACAGTTATTCATACAGCCAAGGTTCCTGTTTTGGTTTTTAAGATAAAAGCGTGGTGGCTGGGAGGCTCCAACCTGGAGTGAGGCTGCTGGATGAGCCGTGCATGATTTCAGGGCTTTGGGAGATTTTGCATCATGTTTCTTTGTTGTTTTTTTTTTTTTTTTTCACTTAACTGCATTCAATCAAAGCCTTCAGCTATCCCTCACTCACAGCCAGTATCTCCATCTGTGTGCATCCACCCTTGGAAGGAGTTTTTTATATCCAAGAAGTAGCCACATCCAACAATATGAGGTGTTTCTACAGACCCTTTTCTTTTTTTGCCACAGTGCTATATAACTTTCTTTTCCCTATTTTTCCTTTATTCTTGTCCACTTAAAGAAAAGGTGAAACACCATCAAACAAAAGCAGAGCAACAACCTACATTAGGGCAAGAGCCAAGACAGTAGCAATTTACAGCTCTCTCCCTGAAGCAAGGGTAAAGATTACTGCTGTTTAAACCCACTTCCACCTTGCAATTTCCACCATTTCCTGTGACTTCGCAGCCTGGTGTATTATAAACCAAGACACCAGAGCCGAGGTCTGACTTGAAGAGAAGTTCATCACCTTCTGCTTACGATTTATATCATACTTCAAGGCAAAAAATTTGCTGTAGACAAAATTAAGTCCAATAAAACCAATTTCCGCTCTGACATTATTCAAACATAGCCACAATCAAATAGAGTAGAAAGCCAAATGAAAAACCTAAGCGCTAAAGTGATTTCATAGACGAAGGCTGAAAAGCTCCACAGATTTGAACCCCTCCTGCTACAGACAGATGCCCTGCAGTATATTACAGTCTGTGCACTGTAAAATTCTGTGACTGTTACTATACTCATCATTTTAAGTGGATAATGTACTACACTCCCCTCTGCAACATTTTAAATCCCACTACGTGATTATGTTTTCCTGTAGAACCACACTTTTCAGAATAGCAGCACACCAGCATTGGGAACAAACCCTGACAAAAGAAATTTAAGGACAAAAGAAGCATTGATGGATACAGCCTCAATCACTACGCTGGGGATGGTTGTGGTTCACCCTTGCTTGGGGCTGTTGCTGTAACTGTGTGAAGTATCTTTGCCTTTTGAAAAGTACCTTTTCCTTTGAAAAGGAAAACTCTCAGCTATCCAGTTGGTAATATTAGCTTCTTTAAAGATTTCTGATAAATTGCATTGGTCTTGAAGTGGACACAGAGAAAAAAAATCTTTACTAAATCCATCTTTGGACTTAGTAAAAGTTCCCCCCACCCTTTTTTTTTTTTCTTTATTTTTCACCTGTATAGCTTTTGGCCAGCTGCCCACAGAAGTTCCATCCGGTCTCCTGAGGCTGCAATAGAGTGGCAGAAGAGATTTCCACTAAACTCTTACTGATCTGACAGTAACTTGCAGTCCCCAACCCCAAACCCTCTCATCTAGCATGGTACCACAAAAATGTCACCTTCGCATCTCGCCCCGGCTGCCCCAACACAGCTTCAGAAACAAAGTACACGAGCAGATGCATCCATGTCATTTCAATACAGGGATGCGGGTTAAAACAAAGCAGCAAATTAAATGCACGCTGTGCCTCCTCCTCCCCGCCAGCCAGCAAGGCATGGGGAAGCAGTAGCTGCAGTACCACCCTGAGGACACAAAGAGCAGAGCCAAGGCTGCATCTCAGCCCTGCCTGCAAATTGCAGGGCGTGTTTCCAATCCTCTTCCGTTTTTGTTTTTCTCTCCTATTCCTCCCCCCTCCCTTTTTTGGGCTGTGGGTGGGTGAACAAATGGTAACTCTGTGAAAAACAGAGAACAAAGGAAAGATCAAAGAGTGCAGGTAGCTAGATCATTATGGATCCTAGCTGGGACAAGAGTTTAAGCCTCCAGAGCTTACTTGACAAGTTATTTTAGAGTTATGCCACGAGAGCTGTGCCCTCTGAAGCTTCCTGGCAAAGGAACTGTTGCAAGGCACAGCGATGAGGTTTCCAGTGCTGCAGAAGGGATGTCAGGCTGCAGTGATATCGAAACCTCTATGATGGTAACTCTGTAAATCATTTGGGTAAATGATTCTTCATAAAACAATGGAATAGATGGAACAACAAAACCTGAAACCATGTAGCAGAAACTTCAGTGGGCTGATTGCCCAAAAAACTTCCACATAAAATGTTTCCTTAAGGTGAACTTGACTAATTATAGCATGAAAACCACTCCTCTAGAAGTTAGGATACCCGCCTCCACTTGAAGACCCTCACTCACTGAGCCTGCGCAGTAAAATTAAGAGACACTGTACCTTTAATTGAAGATAAGGACATTTTACACAAATCAGCTTCAAGAGAAGGAATTATGAGCACTAGTAAAAAGCTGATAAACCATGAGTATGTTAATTATGTTAATTTAAAACATATAAATGAATGACTGTTTCAATGCTGGGTGTGCTAGCTTTGCGGAAATACCCCCTAGCAACCTTTTCTGCACAGAACTGCTAATAAATAGCTAATACCTCGACTCTGTGTGTTATTGGCTTACACACCAGGTAAGCGATCCCATGAGTTTTGGGACAACAGCAGGAGCCACCAACTACACAGCCATCTAGTCAATTTGAGCGCAATTATGGTCAATAAAGCCCTGCTCATTGCTTACATCTCTTTGATGTTGGAGTCTGAAAGATACTGGTTTATATATACTGGGGCCCTCCAGTGGGTGAGGGTTTGGGGGCAGAGGCTGGTTTTGCTACATATCCAAATAATAGCTTGAAGGCTGAGGTGCTCACAGACCATACTGTACCACTCCAGGGGTGGTCAGCGCCTTTGGGATGAGGCTCTACATGGACAGTATGTTGGTAATTGGGCTGGAAGTGTGGATCGGAAAAACAGCCTAGAAAATACCAAGACATCCCTGATGGGATTTGGCTAAAGAAAAAACCCAGGACTCTTCACTAGGAGCCCCTTCTGCTTTGCCTTTTCTGACAATGGACGTTTGGTCTTACCCCATCTTGCTGTCCTCAAAATAGGGAGGTACCACATGGTGGACACACTTCAAACACTACCAGGTAGCCAGAAACTAAAGCTCAGTCCCTTCACAAGATGCAGTAGCCAAGCACCCAGAGTTGAAACTCATGGATATAACCTGTCCTCACCTTGCATTGACCTCTGGGCCCCAGGGCAGTCAGGAGACAGGTATTTGACAAGTGTTTTTGACCTGGCACTACCTGATTGAATGGCAGCCCCTTCCAGGCATGCCGGGTGTGAGTCTGTACATTTATTCTAAGTCCACTCAGAGTCCCAAACAGCAGTGCCTGCAGCAACGCAAGTGCTTTGCTATTTGGCCTGAACCTACTTGCACTTTTTAAGTACAAGCTACCAGAGAGGGACACTACCATGCTGACCTGCCAAGGCAGGAGGGACAGGCACTACTGTGTCTTAAAGCAACTCAGCACTGAGAAAGCATTTTGGACAGGAGAGTCATCTCGGAAAAGCAACCTTTATGTTTGGAAATGCTTAAAGAAGCAATTTTGGTGGGTGGGAGAACCTACCTTGCTCGGCGTGCACCTCCGTTCTTCCATCCTCACTAGTCACTTAACATGCTCAGTATCTTCCCAACACTTCTTGCACAGTTGAATGCAGTCTGTACTAATTAGCTGTTCACAGAGCTCTTTCTTTTCTCCTATGTTGCCTTTCCTCCCACATTTTTCATCTTTTCCACTTCTACTGAAATTTTGCAAGACTTGTAGCTTTGAGCCAGCTACAAATAGGGGTAAAATGCTTTGTACTATCCCGCTTTCCCTCCTTCCCATGCTAGCATTCTCTTAAAACCCCAAAACACACCCCTGGGAGCATGTTTTCTGGATCTAATTTGTAATCATCAAACAAAACAGACAGAATATGCTTATTTCACTAGCTACTCCTTGTGCCATTTATGCCATTTCTTATCTTGCCAATTCTTGCCAAAAGTAGAATGTCAGAAAGTGCAAAATGTTTTACCCACGTAACCAGGTTACCAACAACAGTGCTTAGAGAGAACAACAACCAAAAAGTATTTTAAAGTATAATCCCATTTCTTTTCTGTGTGGAAAGGATAGGACATGTATTTGTATCATTAGCTGCTGATTTCAGAAATATTTGCACATTAATTACATTGTGTCAGCAATAACCAACCAGCTCCACGATTGCCTTTTCTCTTTTCCCGCAAACCTATAGCTTCTACAGAACCAACAAGACCTTTTCCCATTTTCAGAATAGTACATGAAATAGCCACAAGATTAGAGGGTGCCACAGTTAAAAAATCACTTTCTACAGAAACTGGATGTATGTGTGAATGCATGAAATGACTAATCATACAACTGGAACAAGGAAACACAACAATAAAATCTGGTCTCCGGATGACAAGCAATGGCTCCCAGGTCATTCCCAACTTCTTCCATTGTTTGGAAGGAGTGACTCTTTATTAATACTATGCCACAGGACGGTGAAGGACTGTGTGGGCAGAGCAATGCCTGGAGATGTGGCCCACCACATTCCTCCTAACAGGACTATGCTGAGTAAGAGGGGTCCTGCTTTTAACTATTGTGGCATTCTGTCATTCCTTTGGGTTTTCCACAGGCTTTATTCCTCTAAAAGCTGTTTTAGCTCTTGTTCTTGCGTTCAGTTCCACTTGCCAGCACAAGCACGAGATGCAAGAGAGAGACTGACAACCCTGTGCCAAGCTGGCCCCTGCTCCATCAATGCTTTCCGCTCCCCAGCACTGCAGCTTAGCATCAAAATTTAGCATCACTACCCTAGTTTCTTGCAATATAAATACTTTTATATGATTAATGTGTGCTCTGCATGTTCTACAAATGCTACAGCAAAGCATCAGAGACTTCAGGTACTCTGAGCATCGCTATGCCACCAAGCAGGAGATCCTAGCTTGAGTGATGAGTGCATATTGTGACCATCCATGCAGGAGCTTGCTGCTCCATGGAGACTCACAAAGATCAAGTCTGATCTCATTAAATATTTAGGATCTTAATTTCTCAGTGATTTCAATGGGCAGGTAAGTAACAAAAGAGAAAGAAAGGGTCTCTATGTATAGTTGGATGGGAGTTTAAGGGTCTGTGGAGTACAAAGGGCTCTAATCAGACAGGGCAGAGCCCTGGTGCTATGGCAGAAGCTTCAGCTCCATCCCGGGAACCATTTCAGTGAAAGCAGAAAGCAAAGGAAAGTTGACAAAGAAGCCCTGCATCTGAAAGTGGGGCCTTGAGATATTGCTGTGAGCAAAAAAACCCTTCCCACTAAACAAGGCCCAGCACCTGCCATTCTCTAGTCTCCACCCTTTGTTCACTCCATTAATGAACACCTTTGTAAAAATAGCTGTAGATTAGAAAAGGAATTAACCTCAAAACAAAGGAGAAGCTTAATTAAGCATTGCACTAAAACAAAACAGAGAGGAAGTACAAGTTAAAAAAAAAAAAAAAGAAAAAAGACAAGACAGCTGCGCAAGACTTAATCCCAATTTCCCCTCTTGTAGGTCATTCTACCCAATGTAATTTTCTTTCTGTATTTGGGCAAGTTTGTTACTTAGGTACTGCCCATTAACAGAAGGGGGTTTGTTGCTTTCCATTCACTTGTACCTTTTTTAATGCTTTGCATTACGAGCCCTCCATCAAAAAAAAAAAAAAAAGCAAAACAGATTTAAATTAGACTTTGGGAGTATGCCATTTCATAAACTTCTCCCCAGAGAGCTTCAGCTAATTAAACAAATGATTGCAAAATACTCACAATGTCAACCCTGTCAGCTTATATGCAAAATATCTACACCAAGCTGTAGTTATTTAACCAAACACAATGTGGAGGAGCAATGTGCTTTAAAGATAAGCACAAACCTTAGGCCATAAGGGGGCACACACTTTTTAAAACCATGGGCAGATTATGGAGAGGCCAAGGACTTTGAACATCCCTGACCATGGCCTTGGGAGCCAGCAGGAACAGCTACGCCTGTCTGAAAAGGACAAAAGCTGAAGATCTGGGTGGCCAGGCTGAGAAGGAGACTTCAACAGATTCAAAGAATGGATGAGTACATTGGGCTGCTCTTGACATTTGGGTTGGCTTGAGCTCTATGTTACTGCCAAGAGAGCCGGTTAGGAGTGGATAATTATGCTCAAGGAAATCTCTGTATTATTGCTGTTAAATTGCAGCAACTCAGTGCCAAAGCTTGGAAGAAGCAAGCAGATAGGAACGGGGGCCTGGGGTAGGAAACCAGAAATATGTTACATGATTAGTCTGTGCATAGTTGCTGGAGGCAGTGAAAGTCTCAACTGTCGAAAGCTAAAGGATTTTAAATGTCTCTATACGTTACATAAAAGTATTCTCTAAAAAAAATGTTTTTTCCTTCCCATCCTTTCCATCTCATCTTACCTTTCTCTACTCTAAGCTGGGTGGCTTGCCCAACAAGTCCTCTGTGCCCAAACCATGCAGCCTGTCTCTACCCTCTGGTACTTCTCTCCCATTGACCTCATCCTTATCACTCTTTATTTTTCCCATTTTCTTCTTTGCAACACACACCTCCAGTATGAAGTACCTGGTGCCTCCCAGGGCTTTCCCTCCCACCCCTCCATCATGCTCTCCTCTCACACTGTATTTAAATTGCTGAAGCGAGTGACACTTCCCAGGCCAGGCACTTTAGCTTCTCGATGCGATTTTATGATCAGGTGCATGCAATGGGGTATAACATGAATTATTACAGCCTTGACTAGGAAAATGTAATATTAACTTTCCTAAAGCCCTGTTAAGGGTCAAAGAAAGCATTGTACAAGGTTTCAGCAAAAAGAATGGTGAGGAGGAAAGGGAGAGAAGAAGGGAGAAAAAGTGGCTCTGCTCATCATGGTGGGGTCAGAGGCTGAAACTGATGTTAAACAATGACTAACATGGTTAGGATGTTGGCAAACCCCCGACAGGTTTCCCAGCCCTACTCAAGGGCTGCTGCTTGCCGGCACTCTGGCAAACGGGACTGACCTCAGCTAGATGGGCTGCTTGGTCCATGCTCCCTAAATTAGGATCTGAGATTAATAGAGGATAATCCTTACTGTACCTGATGCAGGTGTAACCCCAGCTCCAGTGCACTGAGTGTTTGAAAATGGGAGAGGCAGTAGCAAAAATTATCTATTCTCAGGTGCCATGGCTGTAACCTCCTGAGAATACTGTCCTGGTCATATCAGCTAGCTGCAATGCAAACCAGAATTGAGACAAGCTCCTACCCAGCCAATCCTCCCTCTCCATGGCTGCTTCAAGCCTTGGCAGCAGTATTAATGAGAAAACAGTTTTGAAAGGGGAAACTCAGTTCAGAACATTCCTTTAGGAGGAATGCCAAGATCCTTCCTTGTTTATTTTACTTGTTGTGTAAACATTTTTATAATATTCATCAATACAGTCTGTAAAGCATACTTTTTAAAATAACCAGCATGGACATCAGTATCTTGCTTGTGACTCTGGCCTTTTCTGTGATCCATACACTGAAGCTAATGCATCACATTGCCATTTTACTTTATGTATTGTGCTGGCTACTACTTGATTGTAGGCTCTTAGTGAATCAACCTAAATGCATCAGAAGGTACTGAAATCACATAATAGATACCAGCTCTGGATATGGTCAGGAAATAGTAATTAAGGATGAATGCTCTGTTTACATGATCAAAACACATTAAGACATGAGAAAGCTGAGAAATTCTTCACTGAATGTGTATGGTAAAAGCATTCGGTTTGCTTCTGCCAGATTCTCTCTTCGCAGCACTGGTTCCAGATCCCTACTGCAGAGCAATTTTGAAGTTCAGTGAACAAATTCTTTCAATTGTTTGGTTTTCTCCCAATTTCTATGTGGATTGTTCTCAAATTCAAGCTTACTTTTTACCTCTAAATGTGCACTACAATCTGCAGAGGGTCTAATCAAATTGGTGCATTAACTTAACTTCCCCCCCGCCCTTAACTTCAATGTACAAAACCCAGCTTGCATAGTTATGATCACAAAATATTAACATAATGTACGTCTTCCTTAGCAACAGCTATAGTGTCAGGGGAATGCAGCCCATAATACTGCAGCTTGATCTAGAAGCACAATAAAATATAAATAAGCTTGTTACACTTCAGTGGCACACAGGATTCCACTGTGAAGGGCCTTCATGAATTTAGAAAACTCATCTTCTTTTTAATCTCCAACACAGATTATTTAGAAGAAGATTTATGGGCACATATTCCCTTTTATTCCAGAAAATGAAACGTAATTGTTTACTCAGTAACAGTATTATTTTGCTGCATGTCTACTACTAAATTTGTGGGCAGAATACAGACACATACACACACATGTGCAAAGCTATGCTCACAATGAAATAAAGATGAAACCAGGATCTAGAGAAAATCTAAAGGGGACACTGCCATGAGAACATCCATAATTGTGGTCATTTTTTAATGAAGAAAGCACAAGCTATTTTCTCAAAAAAACAGCCTCAATGAAACAAGGGATATACTTGCTACAAATTAACATGCTAATCTAGAGCCCTCTATAAGACTTGCCATGTACCATATCCACAAAAGGAACAGCCTCCTCATTTGGGTAAGGGCAAAGTCCTTGCCCCAAGTCTAGCTGGTTCTATCCATCCCTGAAAGCTCTTTGGCCAAGAGCACCATGGCTGTTGCACCCTCATGCACACTGGCCCTCTGACCCTTATAATTACATTTAACCAACCTTAATTGCTCTTTTCAAAGGCAATCAAGATGTTTTAAATACTGCTTCTTGCAAGTTTTCAAGGAGAATGAACTACATCGAGCCGATCTGAAGGCAATAAAAACCCTTTGGAGCTAGAGGATAGCAGTCCTTGATTTCTGAGCAAATATTGCAGTTATCAAGCTAAATTTACTTGGCTGAAAGACTTTAATCATGAGGCCTCTTAGAAGGGAGCCAAGTTACAATCTTAGAAATGGGGGTCCATAATGTTTATCTGTAAATCAGTATTTAGTATGCATTTGTTAAGGCTAGGATTTCCAAAAGCGCCTTTCAAGAGTGACATACCCCATTCACAGGCATAAATTTCCCTCTGAATGCACTGCATCACATCACTAGTATTCCTCTGTAAGAAACAACACACAAAAGGAAGAATCAAAATTCAACAGTCCGCTTTAAGGAAATTCAAGGGCCAAAGCAGGCTCTAAATCCAAACGTTTTAGAAAATATTAGACCACTGACTCTGGTGGAAATCTCTTGTTTCCAACAATTTCTGATTCAACCTAAGACGATTCCAAGAGCCAAGTGCTGTAAAAAACCTGCTTGCCTACAGAAAATCCCACTGCACAGCTGAAGAGCCATCAAATGAACACAAAACTCTGCAACTCAGTGATGTCAACAGCAGTACGTCTGAGCCTAACATGATTTGCTTGTATGGGAAATCGACTGCCTGCCTTTCTAGAGATGCACGGCTTGTGTCTGATGTACGTCAATGGAGCACACTAAACTTGCTCATTAACTAGCAAGATACTTCTACATTTTATTGGCAGGCAGCCAGACTACACCACTGAATAGCCCAGGTCTTTATCAGTTGCTTTTCCTAACTTGTCTTAAATCAGAACTTACATTTTTTACATTTCTTTTATAAGGGTGATCTGTTTTCTTTAACTACACCATACACACAGTGAAAAATAACCACATAAAATGAAAAGAATGAGAAGAAAAGAATAAAGAAAATATTTTCCAGGAGAAGATGCTGTAGATGTAACATGATATCCCACCACTGCAAATATTTTAACATACATGCCACTCAGAAATCCAAATCACAAGTCCAGGAAACTTTAATACTTTGTTAGGTAAACTTACCATTCATTATCTAGTCTTAAAACCATTTTGTACTGACAATGGGAAACTCTATTACACACTAAGAAGTCATCTACTATTATAAATGGTGTTAACTGGATAATTTTTCATCCAGATTTATACCTGAGGAAGAATAAAACAAATATTAACCCTGTAGCTGCAACAGAATAAACCACGTTCTTATTAAGTAACAATATACCAATAATATACCAATAGTGCTACATCAGAGGCATCTTCCTAGATGTATTACTAACAAACCGTCTTGGCAGATTTAGAGTATTGAGTTGCTCTCCACCAGGGTTTTAACCCCAAAACCAAAGCCATATATTAAAAAATTTAAATCATAAAAATGTATAAAAGGCCTTTCATAAAGGGACCCACGCCAACCTGATACTTTGAATGTGTACCTATTTCATTTGCAAATATCCATAGACCCTGCACAGAACAACTGGGATCCTATGTCCTGCTCTAACACACACATATGCTTCCGAAGGACTCCTCTCGAAAAACGTCGTTGTCCTATCCTGCATCCTTTCAGGTGATGATGACACACTTCTCCACATATATCATGAAGCATAGAATTGCACTATATGCACCACATGACGCAACACGAGAGAAGATGCAACATACAACAAAAGACGCAAGCATCATGGCTGCAGTGGCACATAAAGACTTTCCAGTGGCTAAGCTCCTTGACTGTGGCAGAGGGCTCTGGCAGGAAGCGCTACCTCACTTTGTACGGCTTTTCTAAGTCTCTGGATGGGTAAAATGAAGGCCAGTTATGCCTCTCAATCAAAGAGCTGGAGACCGATCCTATTCTCTTTTAAACAGGCATATGGCTTAGGAAATCAGTGGACCTGAAATACAATCTCACATATGATTTACTTGCCATCTTCTCCCATTACACAAATATAAATATAATAGGCATTTTTCTGCAGCCCTGAAATGATTCAGAATTAATACCAGATGACAAAATGGACCATGTACCAGGAGGGGAAAAGTTACAGTAAAAGCTCCTTCCCATTAATGGGGCCATTCATTCACATGGTCACTGTTTCACAGGGGAGCTGGACATAAATTATGTATTTGACATCTAGTTATAGATGATTATATCTGACATAATGAAGTTATAATGGAAGGAGTTTGCACATTGTTTGGTTATTAAGTGCCCATTTCTTGTCCCTGCACCAGGTGCAATGGTGATAGGCCATACAAATCATCCAGAAGAAATGCCAAAATGGGCTCCCTTACTGATAAAGCACCACACATGTTTATTAATTTAACAGCTTGTCTTATGTCTCCCCCATCTGCTCATTTAAAACAGTTATTTGCCTTATAAATATTTCAGAAAGAGAAGTGTAGCCAAAAATTAGTCTGGCAGAAAAGGGATAAAAAAAAAAGTTTAAGAAGGGTCTCATGCTGTATGCAGCACTGCGCTCTTTTTTCCACATTGAATTGGTTCAACAGCTTTTTTTCAAGCTGGTAATAGGACATTCACTTTAGATTAGTGATGCTTGAGGGTGCACCGCCATAGCTGACTTTGCTTTCCAGCTGTTGCCACTGTCAGGTGGGTGAAAACTTCCACCGCTGATGGCGAGTGGCACGACTCAGTACAGCGGAAAATGAAACCCACTGTCAAAAGAATCTCCTGGGTAGATGTCTATGTCGATGTCCATT
Organism: Charadrius vociferus; assembly: GCF_000708025.1. Lineage (NCBI taxonomy): Eukaryota > Metazoa > Chordata > Aves > Charadriiformes > Charadriidae > Charadrius > Charadrius vociferus. The sequence goes on from NW_009648150.1 coordinate 1,428,891, forward strand.
TTGAGCTCATCAGGTCATATGGTAACTTCAAACAGCCTACAAAGAATAACACTTCAAGGCATCTTTAAATCACAGGTCATGCTGATCTCCATAGCAAAACTTTACAAGGCAGCAGCTAGCTGTTAAAAAAACCCAGTTAAAAAGGGCTTTTTTTGTTTTTTTTTTTTAAGATGACTAGGAATAATGGAAAAGGTGTTAAACATCACTCAGACCGTTCCCCCCCCCAAAAAAAAAAACAAAAACAAAAAAAAACCCCAAATCCTTAAATATTTTAAAGTGTAAATACTTTGAACAGTTCCCACCAGCATACAGGATTTAGCACTCCTCCTTGAGAGACTTTGTTAGCTCCGGCTTTCTGCTAGAGCGAATGCTGTTATCTTATAAATAAACAGCAATGCCCCGAGGTGCCCCTCTGCAAAGAAAACACACATTCCAAAGAAATAAGAGCAACAATTCAACACCATAGCAAAAAAGAAAACAGCAAACGGCATGCAATTAACTCTTTCTGACTATGGATAGCTACAGGACATATAAAGTGGGACCTTGCTGATGATAACAAGCAAACAGGAGGACTGCAGGCTGGCTGCCAGATTTCCAGGAGCTCTGGCTACTCCAGTTATGATACCAGTTATCGCCACCCATGATACCTAATGAGGAATTAATAAATACAGAGCATGGCCCGTGTTCAAAGCAGCTGCCTGCTTCATGGAAATCAGTGTAGTCCCAGAAGGTGGACGTTTTGGCATGGATCTGAGCCACAATGACCGATTTTTGGAGAGCTCTGGATAAGAGTGAGAAAAGCATGGCATCCCAATATCAGAGCTCACCCCTCCATTGTCTTCACAACTCAAATAAGCTCCATACCTGGCAATGCATCCCTGCGCCTGCATCTACCACGCTGCCCAAAACCCACCCCATTGCCACACTGAGCTGTTTGAAGAGTCATCTCCAGCCTGGAGGTTGAGGGCTTTAAATGAGCCTGCTCATCATGAGAAAAAAACATGACAAATCTGTACAGACCTCTTCAAAATCAGGCAGCTGGAAGTTCGCCTTAAGAAGCTGGAAGCATACAGCTGTAACTAACTCTAAAGGGAGGCACCAGGATGGGTAAAAGCAGGACCGTGGAGAGAAGCAGGGGGACACTGTAAAGGACTCTCAAGCTGAGGGAATGGCTTTCCCAGGGGGACTCAAGCAGAAAATGAAAAAGCCTGGAAACAGGAGGTGCCTGCTCAGAGCAGGGACTCCTGAACAGCACCTTTCTCATAGCACTGGATGCGGGGAGGGAGAGGCAGGAGAGCTGGTGTATCAGGGCCTGGCAAGCACTGGATGCGTGACCCCATGTGTCGGCTTAAATTAGGGCAAGGAGTGCCACTGGGCCTTGTTGCCTGGTGCTCCCCTTTCTCTGGACCTGGGAAGGAGGACCAGAGCTGTGCAATGAGCCCAGCTGTCAGATCCTCCCACATCATCTGCAAAGCCATCGACCCTTTCTCGGACCTTTGGGAGAAAAAAAAAAAAAAAGATCCAGAATGCGTGCATCCAAAAACCTGCTCTCTTTTGGGGAATAAGATTTCTCTGTGCTTCTGACATTCAGGAACGGTTCTCCCTCAGACGTTGCAAATGCAAAGGAAGAGAAAAATGGCAGAATGGATCCAGCTTTTGAAGGAAGAAAGCACAAAGGGACACACCACTGAACTGGAGAAAAAAGGGGTAGCAAAACATCTGGCTCTCTCCCTGACGTGCTGCCCAAGGGGTAGGGAGAGATTCTGTGTCTACAAAGGCTGAACCTCACAACTGAGGTTTACAGGAAAAAAAACCCACAGTGCCTTAAGTGGGTCCAAAACAACCTCACTGGCTAGAGAAATCCGCACAGAAGGGTGAGAACCTCCCATCCCTCCTTTATTTGCTATTTATTTCTAGAACTGGGGACCAATAAATAGTTTTGCTTATCAATTTGTGTTTTGGAAATGTACTGACTTCAAGCTTATCAATCTCCAAGACATCTGCTCCTTGCGCTTCACCTTTGAAGGAAAGCTCTGCAAAATGCTAGCTCAACAGGGGAGGAGAGCTCCTCAGACTGCCAAGCTTTAAACACCAGGCATATATTTCACGTTTAATACGATTCCACATATACGCTAAAATCTGTGTCCATAAAGCTTTATAAATAGTTTTAGAGTGTGGACTCGGTGAGTTTAATTCACTTATTTGCTGTGTTTTAGTACCTGGCAGAATTTAAGTCCAAATGCTAAATTTAATTTATTGCTATATATGATAATTCCATAAAATCCTTTTCTAAGCCAGAGTATCAGCATCACCCTCATTTGCTATTGTCAGTAACCAACGATCCATTTTTAAACACAGGTTTAATCTTCAGTCTATGAGATCACAACCTGAGGTCTCAGCTACCCCTGGAATTATTCTGCATATAGATGGTGTAAACAATTGTGTAAAAATCATGTAATCATGTTTGGATGTTTAGACTGAGAGAAGGTGTAAAAATAATGGTTAACAGTGCTTCATATAAGGAACTAATTTTAAAATACCATCTAATTAAAAAAGGGGTGGGCAATAAGATAAGTGTCGATAAAAAATGCTGATTCAGGGCCTCATTTCTATTAAGCGATTTACAGTGTCATTACTGCATTACTGTACAGAGCAGTGGCGCAGAGTAATTACCCCGTAATGCACGATGACACTAATGTACTAGTAAACTACTGCAGTTTATACTCTATTCACTACTAGCATCAGGATTCTGAAAGGCAGGTAAAAATGCCCTGCATGCATAAACAATGTGTGTAAATGTCACCAGTGATAAAATTTTTAAAAAGGAGAAGGAAGAGGCAGTTACAAATAGATCTGCCAGCTGAGAATTGCAACTGCATAGACCCACAGGAGAACTAAAGCTGTATCGTTTTTTAATAATAGGGGAAGGAAAGATGCTTTTATATCCCTATTCTAGCTCTATTTCCATTTATTGCAATTAAAATTCTATGTTGGCTTCTTCTTTTTGCCACTCTAAGTGCAATATTGACCTGCACCTGGTGTTCAGCTCAGTGCAAGGGGGAATGCGGAAAGGAAATAAAGAGCATCAAAGCAACAGCATCAGTGCTTTATGACAACTGTCATCATGCTGTTCTTCCTTTAGAGTTCCAGCTACTGGAAATGTGGAGTGTGAACGAGAGCTTCAGGACAGAGGTGATTTTGCCTCTTTTGTTTAAAAATGCTCTTGTGGTTATGGGATGAAGCTTGGGATGTGACCTGAGCATGTCCTAAGGTGTCAGAAAATATAGCTAAAAAAACCCACTTAATGACCCTCATACACTTGGGAAAAAAAAATTAAATCATTGTTATTACAACACTCTAATGGATTTTGGGCACTGAGGCTGGAAATGAGGCAGCAGGTGTGCAAGCAGAGCTACATGTCCTAGATCCCAGGGCCAGCAGAAAGCCTTGCTCTTCCCCCAGGAAACAATTACTATGTTTTCAACACCCTCTAGCCATCAGCTAATAGACTGATGCCTTCAAAGCTGGCTGCCTCCCTGGCCCTCTCCTATTAAGTTACACAAGGGGATTCAAGTCCTTTTACCAGTGCGTGGCAGCCATAATATTGGTCCTTCCACCCTAAGCAGCTCTTTCTTTAAGATCTCTCAACTGGGGGGGGTGGAAGCCCTGGTGGAAACAGTTAATGTAGCAGTTTATGTTGGATAAACTCCATTTTACCTTCTCTGCAAGCGCCACAACTGTGCTGCCTGACCCACTTTGCCCTGCTCCCGGCAGCAGTGCCATTCATCTTGCAGAGCTAGCTATGCCCTCACAAATGGCAGATCACCGAAGATTTTTGTTAGTCTTTAGCTCTTTTATCTTGGAGAACGCAAGGCACAGCTTCTTTAGCTGCTGCTGTTCCAGTGTCCTTGAGTCTTCCATAGGCTGCTCCAGACCCCATGGCAAGTATTTACATTGACCTACTCTAAGTAAGCTCTGAATCATCAGATCCAATATCAAAGACAGACTTGAGCAAGAAGGTGCCTTACTGGAGCGCTCTGCTAAAAAAGCAAGGCAGTAAATTTTACCACAGAACTGGAGGTTTTCAGGTGGCTTAGAAGAAGCTGACAATCTCAAATGCATGTATCAAATCTCAGGGGAGTTCCCTTAAAGCTGAATGGAGGTTGTGGACTGCAAGGAGATTGTATGTGACCAGCCTAACTCATGACAAGACCAGATTTGGAGAGAGGACTGTGAATCCAGTATCCTCACACGCAAGCTCCATCACCCAGCACATGGTTCCACCTTGCAGAGATGCAAGAGCAACCACCAAGGAATAATAGTGCTGAGGGTGCTTCTGTGTAGCAAGGGTCAATTCCTTAGCTTTTGTTACTGCATCAGCTAAGAAAACACACACTCACACTTACAAAAGGAAAAAAAAAACAAACCAGCAAATATTTACTCGATCATAAATAACAGATCTACCCACATGGATGCTGGTGGAAAAGCTCTCTCAGAACTAAGGGAGCCTTTCACACCAAGAGCATTAACAGTATGCTTTCATTTAGCCCACAAAGTCCTTGGGCCACTTGGAGGAGCAGGGTTTGCAGTTGCAGCTGCAATTCACCGACACAAAGGTTTTTTTGTCTCCCAGGATATTAGAGATGGATAACGAAGTGAGATATAGAAGACAGCTTTCTTCATATTACATAATGACAGTGTGCCTATCCAGATTAATCTTGCATTAACACATTGCATTTTCAGTTGTAAGCACTCGGAGAAAAATGTGCACACACAAACACATACTCATAGCCTTACAGTGTTGGGGCAGAATAGCAACAATCACTACAAAAATCAATCCTGTACCCTTTCTGCAACTGTAGCACCTTTTGGAGAGTAGGAAAAAGGAAAGAAAAAAGCCAAAACAACCAAACCTAACCTATAGCACATCTCCTTGCTAACATGCTTTGGTTGTCCTCTTCCTCCCCTTCTTTTCTTCTACAATGTTCCGTGTTTGATGTTCAAACACATTGCTGGAGCTGACCAAGAAATTCCTCCAAACACCTGCTTGATTTTAGCTTTGCTATTATCCATTCCAAGAATGGCAAGCTGCTCATCTTGATATCCTACCGGAATATTGACGACCTAATTAAAAGGAGCGAAGGGAGGTGTAAGAAGTCTGCACCAGCATGGATGCTTTCTTTGGGGCAAAACCCATTTCCCCCGGCCACAGGGGCAAACACTAGGGGTTCATCACAACACAGCCAGAGGGTGTTCCTCCAAATGGGGCAGAGAAATCAAGGACTCACATTCATATAACTTTATTTGCAGCATTCAAGAGGCACCTTTCTCAGCACTATTCTGTACTCACTCCATACACATCGGCTAGTAGCATTGCTCCCAAAGGCAACCAGCTCACCCAAAATTTGAGTCATCCTCTAGAGTGAACATGTCCCCTCATCAGCTCTAGAAAAAACCTTGAGCAATGGCAACATGGATTGAATCCAGGCATGAACCACCGTACAATCACTTCTGTACCTTAACTCACCTGAGGGGCAGCTGAAATCTGCCTTTTTGCATACTGCCACCAGCCCCCTGTGCCTGTGCACTGTCATTAGGAAGGAAAGGAGTAAGGTAGAGGGCAGGACCTAAGGTATACTTGTCCCTGCAGAAGTAAACTAGTGGGAAGTGCAAAATAGCTTGTGAACAAGATTGCATGTTCAAAACTATATAATGGGGCACATGGGACAAGGTCATCTCTCATACAGCTCTCTCACAGGAATTAATTTGCTCCCAAGAGTGTCCTTCGATGGAGGGTGGTAACTTTACCATGGAGGCTCTATGAATAAATGAATGATATGCACTCACACCTATGGCTGGTTCGAAATGCATGTGCATGGAGACTGTGTCACTGACTCACCCTTGGATGGCGGTCTCTCCAGATCGGAATCAAGGTGAATCGGCGGGGCAATGTAGGAAACCTGCCCATGGTGAGCCTGCCCTGTGGACAAATAAGTGTTTTAGTTCTGCTGTTTCCTACAGAGATCTATCAGGGCTAAAATTAAACATACAGTGTTTTTATGGCACTGGATTCAAAACAGGTTCACAAGTATTCTGTTCCCTTGTGCATTTTTCACAATGAGCTTCCATTTTGTGGAGACACCTATGAGAAGTTGAAAACACTCCCATTTCTTTTGCTTTTTCCATACAGACATGGGCACTGTGCTGAACTTTAGTTAAACCTGCTTTACCACTACCGCATACATCTTGCATGATGTTCTTAAAAGGCCATATGCCACAGAAGACAAATGATTTCACACAAGCCCATTCAATCTGTTAATCTCACTCTAAGAGGGAAGCAAGCATTTCTGTGTCACAGCAATTTTTGAAGGAAGAGTGGTATGAAGTACAAATGCATCTGTTTTCCCCACCTGGAGAAGACATAGATATCAGTTTGAAGAGCTCAGCATTGCTTTCACCTGGGTGGAAGCTTTTTGGTTCCCATCACCACCATGCAGTTTCCCAGTTGCTAAAGACTCAATTCTTCTCCAGTAATTTGGAGGTAACTATATCGAGAAACTTCTATTTATAATAAAAACTTGTTGTTATAATTCATCTATTTACTGTAACCATTTACAGGGTTGTTAATCTCTTTTTCTAAACATGGAAAGTTAATGATACATAGATTACGATACCAGTTAGAGTAACCTTCCCGTTTCAAGTAATATTCGTGCTGCAATAAAAGCAGTTGATTCCCCTTATGAGACGCATTCCAAATAATTAATACAGCTCCCTGTTGACACTTGCTGTTGTTGCTCCAAGCAATTTCAAAGCTAGCGTCACAGGCAGCAGAGCAGCGGTACAGTCTTTGGGCTTCTTTGTAATGACATCCAGGAATACCACAAGCGCAGTATGCTGGTTCACATAATACGTTGAAAACATCTCTTCAGGGGGATAAAATATTAATGGGAAAGGGGGAAAAAAAAGAAGTGTGTCTGAATGGGCAGGGCATATTTACTGCTTTATGCTGAGGTTGACTTAAATAATTTGCATTATTAGCCATTACAACAACTGGACGTTATTCAGGTTTAAAATCTACTGACACATCATAAATTCTATATTTGCTTTAAGTGCTTTAACATGGGAAATCTGCTTCAGGCAAACCCATAGCTAATAACGAGTTACCCTGCTTTCCCCTTCTCGCTTACATGTTAAAAATCCACTTGATGTCATTAGTGAGCAGAAGTCATCACTTAATAGCTGCTCGGTTCTGCAGCAGAAACAGGCAGGCAGTCTGCTCTCACTCCAAGATGCTCAATGTGCAGGATCAGTGCCCTTATAACCATACCCCATTGCTCCATCAAAGATACCACTGAAATGCAAAATAGCTGAGGTTGGCAGTGAGCTCTGGAAATCACCTAGCCCAGCCCAAGGGCAACAAAAGTCCATGGCAAGTGTTCAGCCTGATTTTTCATATCTCCAAGGATGGAGACTCCATAACTTCTCTGGGCAACCTGTACCAGTGCTCGGCCACTCTCACAGGAAAAACAAAAAGCTTTTCCTTACGTTTAAGTGTAATTTCCTGTATTTCATTTGTGCCTCTTGTCCTGTCACTTTATGCCTCTAAGAAGAGCCTGGCTCCATCTTCTTTATTTCCCCATGTCAGGTACTTATACAAATCTGTAAGATCCCCTGGTCCAGGCTGGACAGTCCCAGCTCTCTCAGCCTCTCCCCACATCCCTTAATCCCTTTCAATCCCTTAATCATCATTGTGGCCCTTTGCTGGACTGGCTTCAGTAAGTCCTTGTCCCTGGACCCAACACCCAGAAGCGCTTCACCACCCCCAGCAGAGGGGCAGGATCACCACCCTCGACCTGCCGGCTATGCTCTGCTTAATGCAGTCCAGGTCACTGCTCGCCTTTTCTGCCCTATGTGCACATTGCTAACACATGGTTTTGGTTTTGTCCTTTTTTTAAAGTCTTTTTTATCACCTGGTCTTCTTGGGATCAAGTGATCCCCAATACCGAAAAGAATGATTCTGCAGCCTTAAAGGTCTAGGCTGGAGAAAAGAAGATACTTGCACAGTGTATAAAAGACTACAAAACATCTGTGAGTTTGTTTAGACATTCATTACAATTCAGTAATAACTACGGAAGTTTATGAATGTTTTATTAAAGCTTTTACCTAATATGGAGGAAGCAGTAGCATCAAATGCTCTCTTGTGATAAATGACACAAGTTGCAGAAAGCTTTTATCTACTGGCTGCTCATGCAAAACACAGTACTCCAAAAAAAAAAAAAAATCAAACTAGGCTTCTGTTAGACTGTACAATTCTTGCAATCCTAATAAATCAAATTTTGGGTTTTAATATTCTTTCTATAAAAATGCAATGCAAACAATTGTTGTGCTTAATTTTCTGGGCATGAATGCCAACTTAATTGCTCTTCAGACTCATCACAGTCTTCCCATACAAGGAGCTCTCCACTGCTATCCGTGGCCCCAATTATACATTCAGGATCAAGATACCTTGTAAACCTTCTTGTTAATCAACTGAATCACATTTTTTCTTTGATTTTACTATTATTGGCAATGGTGACATCTGAGAGGGTTGAGGGAAGGGAAGCATGGGGGGTGCCTGAAGCAGGGTGCCCTGGAAATGGGACTGGTACACAAGCACATGGATAAAACTCTGAGTCAGGGGGCCAAACTACAAGATCAGAGTAATGGTCCCTCTGGCTTTAATCGTATTACGTTTTGCCACTGACTCCATTAAAAACCACAATTTTACCCATGGACCTATACCAGATTTTGACGCTGATGTCACTGGTGCAGGTCAAGTCAGTCGCAAAGACTGACAGAACAGGTTTTGCCAAGTCCCAGTCTGCTTTGCATGAGTTTTGCAGTTTCAGATGCTTAGTTCAAACCCCAGCTCTAGGAATGAGTGACTCCAATCTCCCCCTCTCCAGTTCCAGCTACTGAAAAAAAAAACATTTGAAAAGGGGAATGTGAAAGCCTTAATGACAAAAGAGATGGCATAAACTCTCAACATCTCCCTCTCCAAATTGCCTGGTCTTAAGCTGTTTTTCTTTCATGTTGGGTCTGAGCTGACAATGCTGCAGCACCAGGAGGTGGGACATGACCTTCCTTGCCTATGTGACCATCTCTCCAGCTGTCAGGCTTTCATTTCTCCCTGCACATCTAGTAACCCACAAGCCTATTTGATTGACCACTCTTCGACCTGAAGAGCTGCCCACACACTAACCAATACTGGCCTGCTACCTGTGCCTATAAGAGAGGAAATAGCTGGTGTCAGGTCCTTCCCAAATTTTGCAGGCTATTCCAGAAATAACTGCACCTCTTTAAATAAGTGGCTCGGTTTCTAGTTCGTTTTGTTGTTTGGGTTTTTTTAAGAAAAAAAAAAAAAAAGCCGGCTTCCAACAAAATACCAAGATGTCTATGCTGCTGATGGTAAGTTGGACATGCCTCATATCCTAACAGCTTGCACAGCCTTCTCAAAATCCCACCCTCACTATAACCATCTGGTGTTTCTGCAGCTGTCTCCCAGGTAAAAAAGTAAACAGCAATGAATTGTAATAATCAAAGTAACGTGCAATGAAGTAGCCAATTTCATATCTAATTGCTAAGACTGGGCTCTGTTTCCCTTATTCTTCTTGCCGGCAAGGTCTGGCCACTGACACGGCTGACGGCCATGACTCACCATGAGCGGCCGGAGCAGGGCAGGGGAGCAACAGTCAACAAGGGCTAACACTGGAAAACAATCGTGGGTCAGTCCTTGTCTGCTTTTTTTGTACCATACCACAGGGATTCAGGTCTGGCCAACACTGCCTAAGTGTCAAAACCATGTCAGGTGAGACAGGACAAGCAGCAAATGTGACACAGGTAGCCACAAACTCCCTGTCGTCTCCTCACGCCACCTCTTATCAATGAGGACAGACATATGGCATCCATAGTTGCCAGGCCATATGCACGTGCTGTGGCAATGGGAAGAGGAGCATGTTTGGTAGCAGCAATTCTGGGAGCAAAATATACATATGACCTTGAAAGTCTACCTGGTGACACAGCCTTCCTTGGACAGAGGAAACAGGGGAGATGTTTACGGATTAGAAAAAGTGCCTGGCTGGCCACTATTTTCAGGCCTGACACATGAGACATGCAACGCATTTTAAAAAGACAACAACTTAGAAGAACAAAAATAATGTTTTGTGAAGACTGAAGGAAACATAATAGCTTGGCCTAAGGCATTCTTTTTTTTTTTAAAGGGATCTGGATACTCATAGACAGAAAATAAACATCCACGCATCTTCAAAAATCTGCCCCTAAGTGATTTAGTCATCTACAGATGCTATGATATAAAAGTACAAAAAAAAAAAAAAATCTACGAATGCATGGACTAACCAAGGAAAGCAGCAACAAAGCAGTCTCATCTGTTTACCTATTAAAAGCGCTTCCCCCCCCAATCCTTTTTGGAAACATACCCAGTGTTTTTACCATCTAACAGGGCAGACCTCCCTCCTGACCCTATGCCGATTTTCCAGTGCCCGTCGCATTTGATTTTTCTAGAGCACAACTCCTATCGTCATGTATGCACGCAGGAAACCTTTTTGCTTGGGCCTTGCTTATTTTTTCCCTGAGATTTTACTGTGCACTGTTACAGAAAAAACCTGAATAGAAAACATAAAACTGGAAGATTCAAACCCTCAAAAGCAAAGAGAAAGAACACAAACATTTACTAAACTAAACATAAGCCTTCTTAAAACATCTGATGAGACACCTCTTAAACATCTGATTACTTGCCTCCTGAAGGTCTGGTGCTGGCAATGCCATGAAGATAAGTAAATAACCAAAATGGCTGGACGTCACTTTTTCCTACTGGTCCTCTGGTCAGGGCCCATGGTACTGTGGTGGCCATGGACAGCTGTGCACCCGAATTGCAGTTCTCCCTCATGCCTTTTCTCAGCTCCAGGAGCAGAAATGAGAAGCCACCAGGAGATGTACTTTTTAAACAATCATCCTTCAAACCATTTGTCTTAGGGGTGAAAGTCCCCTTTCTCTACTGTCCTCATCCAGAGGAGATCACTGCAACACATTTTTTTCTGCCATGTCAGACTGCATCTGTTGCTCATTTTCCCACCCATTTTCCAGCCTCTTTTGGTATGTTCTTGTCTTCCAGGTGCTCACCATTTCTCAAAATCCTTCTTATGCCTAGCTAGAATCGCATGCAGAGGATTTAATTAAATTTAGTGCCAGTATGTCTGATAACCCGGTGCTTCCATGCCTTCCCTCTCCTATGCCCCTTGTTGTCAGTACCTCCAAACGCAGCTATCTCCATGGACTTAATCCCTCATTCTGCTTACCCACTCACTTGGATCACTAATAAGTTAATAACCGTGAAACTGCACGTCGATTCCTGAGACTTTGATTTCAGTTCTTTACATAATTTTTTTTTATAACAATGGGGTGGGCACACACTAGGTATGCTGAATATATATTCTAAGTAAAAGTCTTGGAAAACATACTGACAATTTTACTATTATCTTTACAGATAAAGTATGCTTTGCACGTCATGGCCTTTTTTCCCATGTAACTGAACAATTCAATTTTTAAAAGTAGTCCAGTTTGTCCGTGATGATCTGATCTGTAGAAACAACATTATTTTTTGGCCACATTTCTGTACTCCTCTAACTGTTAATGAGATGTTTTCAAAAATCTAATTTATTGTCTAACTGAAGACTACATTCCACTTTGTTGGATTGCAATTTCCAGGATCATCGCTCTCATGCTCTTTAATTTCCAAAATTAGTACTTTTTTTTTCTTGCCCTTTTTTCTCCACTCACAAGTCTTTTTGAACTCCATAATATGTAGGCAAATATAAAAACATATGGAGACAGAAATTAAAAAGCTGGTAGGTTTGCTAACAAACTCTTCTGACGTGCCATTAAACACATTTCATTCAGACCTATTACTCGGCATATATTCAGACTTCTGGCAGCCTTTTTTTCTGCCTTTCATCAGTGACTATCTTTACAAAACATCATTTCCTCACTGCCCACCCTTTTCCATTTTGCATTAAAAGCTTTCTTTTTAAATAAAGCTTTTATAAAGCCATTCTCTACCTCAGACATGTCAGAGTTAGCACTGATTCTGTCCACCGCTTCATTTATTCATGGACTTTTATGGAGTATCTCTCTTTCATCTGTACATCTCTCTTTCATCTTTCATTGCCCTTTTAACTCCTTAGGGTAGCTGTAACTCATCCACTCTCTCTTATTCTCTCCCTCCCAGGGTTATTTCCCTGTCCTTCCCTTGAAACCATGCATGCCTCTGAATACAAGAAAACTGTCTTTTCCAAAGGGCGTTCTTTGACTACATTGTCTCTGCTCTCTTGCCATTTTGCCTCTTGTATTTCATACACAAGCTTAAAGCAACTGCATCAGAAAAAGTAGGGTACCTGCAAGCATGGCTGTGCGTGGAGGGACTGCTGGCTCCTGGTCATGGCTGCCTTCTGAAAATGGAGGTTACTGAATCCGGCAGCCTCAATGGGCATTGACAGAGAGCCTACAATCCATGCCTGTGCAAAGCCAGCATAACGAGCAAATGCTTCTTCTCCCATGCTGTTCTTGACAGGAGCAAAGTTATAACATTGCAACTTTATATATTGTTTAGCTAAACATTGCTTTTGAAGCTGTCATAAAATATATAAAATATCAGCTCTTTCAAGTGCCAATATTGTGTGCTCATGCATCTTATCTTACAGGTAATTTAAAGTCTGAGTGTAGGAGATGCAGCATTTTGCCTTTTTTTTTTTCAACTAAACACCTGCTTTGATATGTGCATTTTTCTTCTCTGCCTTCCAAAGAGAGGGGTCAATAGAAAAACTCACCAATTTGCAGACAAAAAGCAAGAGGTGGGTTCTCAACTGCCTGTCTCAAGCTGCGGCCAAGTTCCCCAGTACTGACCCAAGCAACCTGCAGGCTCAGCCATGGTGGCTGCCAAACACAAAGAAAACCTGGGAGTCGAGGAAGAAAGCTTGATAAAGCATGCAGGGAGAGGCATGAGCTGGGGAGATGTTTGGCTAAGTCCTTGTTGCACATGCATCTCGTGTTTTAGAGTAAAGGCAAGTCCAAAAGCAGTGCTTGTGTGAACAGAAAGCGTGATAAAACGGACTAGTCTTTTCCGTGGATATACTTATTCCTGCTTTGAATCTGTCACAACAAACAACAGCCTTAACCATGTGAGGAAGGAAATCAAAATGGCCTTTTTCGATGACCAAACTGTCTGTCATGTGACAGCCATTACCCGGGAGGGCCTAGGCTAGGTTTGAACTGCAAGCAAAAATAAGGACAAAAATAATGCCCAAAAATGGGTTAAAAACTGCCTGAGTATTATAGCAGCTGAAGCAATTGGAGGCTTTTCACTAGTGGCAGCTGTGTATTTTCAAAGGAGCATTTAGTACTCAGTAACTCATGTCCCAGCTGAAGTCAGAGGTGAAGAAGCTTCTTCAAGTCACACTGAGATTCCTTGTCTTGCTGTGAAAACATTGTAATTTTTGTTTTGTGTTTAGATGAACCTCAGCCCTCTATTAAGGACTTAAAACATTTGATTTAGCAGCACCTTGGCTCCAGCGATACTTTGCATCCTCCAGCACACGCCCCAGAATTTACTCTGCAATTATGAGAGCCTGGTAGAAGGGCCAGCGAGGAAGAAGAAGAAGAAAAAAACCCAGGAAATATTTCACACGTGCCTTTATAATTAAGCAACGTTAAAGACCTCCTATCTTCCCCCCATACAGCAGCACGTGGAGGAAGGTCGTATCCAGTTCTGGCTTTCCCAAGGCAGGGATCTGACCTTCAGAGTTGCATGTTTTTTTCTGGGGGGTTTGCTCTCAGAAAGCTTGCCCAGCAGGCTAAAGAAACAACACATCATACTATTCTTCCCCTCCCAGATGGACTCACTGTGCCATGAAATACAATTTAACAGTCACCTGCACTGGAAAACAGAGGGGTGGAGGAGAGGGATTTTGGTGCAGAGGAGACCAAGGGATTTGGAGCAATGCAGTCCTCAGAGCCTTGGGGCAAATGATGAATATCGGTAACCACAAACTACCCAGTGAGGGTTTAGCAACGGTGATTACAGCAAAGCCCAGAGAGGTTTTCTTGGCCACCTCTCAAAGATTTAATCTGATATGAAGAGTGCTGGGCCAGTTCCTCCCATCCTTACTCTGCTCTTGTCCCAAAAGTCAAACAGGACATTTCCAACTGCCTTAGTGGGTCAAGCCCAGCCTGTTCTGCCTCAGATGAGGCTGATAAATCTTGGGATGGAGAAGTTAGGAAAAGCTTCTGGGGGCAAACCTAGCCAAAGCCATTCAGTTCATCTCCTGCAGAGGCAAAATTGTTCCTTATGTTGTTTTGAGAGGTATCTTCTCGGGGCTGCCCACTGCTTCCTCGCTGGTGCTGAGCAGCAGATCTTGCCATCAAAAGATTTAATCTTTGTTTTCCCTCTCTTGGTGGGAGAAGGAATCCTGCTACCTCCCTCTGAAAAGTTTCTGCCTTATTTTTTCCCTGTTGCTTGCTCTTTTCTCCTTGTCTGTGCTCCTTCACAGCCTGCCCTTTGCTGCTCTGCTCTCACTATTGCCCATGTTTCTTGTTTCCACCATCTCTCTTAGCTGGGCACTCTTAACCAAGGGTGCAGTTCATGTTATAGCTAACCCATTTCACAGCGATCTTCCCTCCTCTGGGTCATGGCCAGGCATTTCCATCCCCTCCCTTGCAGCAGATCTGGCAATTAATGCAAGCAGAGAGCGAGCAAGAGCTGATCTGATGGAAAACGACCCACCGAAAACAGTAATTACTAGTTTTCCACCGGCTCAATGAGCAGAGCCAATTCAGGCTGCTGTGGCGACACTGCCAGATCTGATGCAAAGAAATGGGCAAGAATAAAAGAGCCAAGGGCGGGATGGGGACAGCTATTAGTTTAACCGTAACAAAAAACCACACATGGGATCAGTAGTGGCATTGTATCTGGACGTCCCTTCCATCCCCACACCAGACTCTCTTCTTGCCCCAGGGAGACTCTCACCAATTGCATCCTTTCTTCACCACCTTTAAGACGGCTTTTAATCCACCTGCCAGTATAATTTAGAGAGCTACGTCTCACAACTCCAGGTCAAGGGTTTTAATGAAAGCCAAATGTGTTACAGTACGCTCACTTCTCACAGGCAGAGTCTGGGACACAGCCCTGTCTTTCTGTTACTTGTACTGCTCTTGTTCATGCAGAAAGGGGAGCAGTGGGGGAAAAGACGAAATCAGTCAGTAGCTTTTGCCATGTTGAGCTTAAATTTCAGTGGCAAAGCATCCAGAGGGGGTTGTCAGAGAAATCAGCTGAGATGCTGGATTACATGGTAGGAGACACGTCTGAAGCAGACAGGTAGAACTGCGAGTCACCAGCCTGGAGACGGTAATTGAAGTGTCTTGCGGTTTCAAATATTGTGAGATGTAGTCCAAGAATTTGTCACTCTCGCTTTCCTCCATTTGTGACAGCCTATAGCAGATGTCCCCTCCAATTCTGCCTTTATTTTCCAGCCTGTATGTCTCTAAGTGTGTAACATGGCCTCCATCCCTATATCACACCTCCCTGGTACTGCCTCTGCTGTGATCCTCTCTCTTCCTCCTCTGATGCCTCCCAAGCAGGTGAGACCTCGCCTCCACTCACCTTCTACATCAGACAAGTCTCTCTCCAGGAACTTGTGATTGCAAGCCTTCAAGAAACAATTTCAGTGCATGGGCCTACTTCTCTGGCTCCCAATGTGCATCCTCTCATCCAGCTTAACCAACTCCATCTTCCACAGCCACACAACCACATACTATACAAACCTTAACTCCTATCTTCCATGGGTTTCTGTGACTATTCCTCACTGAAACTGCAGACCAGAAAGGACTGCCAGACAATAAAGCTTTAAAGCAGTCTTCTTCGTAACAGGTATTTTTATCAACTGCTCTCATTAAGGAAGTGCAAAGAGATGAATAATTTGTTTTCCGAGCAGGTCAGTGCACCCTAACTTCATTAATCACTTATTTTGATCTGCAATGGGAGCCTTGAGACAGGCAGTACAGCCTGCCTGGCGCTGCTTCCAGCTTGCTGCCAAGCTTCAGCTATGCTGCAGAGTCCCTGCTAGAGGGGAAAGATTCCATCTCAAAGTGAGTGATCAAGCAGTAAACAAGATTAACGCTAAGTTATTTGATGAAAAAATGAAACAAGGGTGGGTATTTTCCTCCATGACCTAAAAGAACAGTAATCTAAGTCACTTTGTCTTCTTTCTTATTTTTCTTTACTTCTTTCTTTCTTTTTGAGATAATACAAGGTATGTCTCAGCATGAAGGACATGGTTGCCTGTAGAGAGATTTTGACAACTCCCCTCTGAGTGCTAAAATGCTGTCAGCAGAAAAAACTGAGCTGTTTGGGCAAATTGATCCAACTCTGACAGACCTCCTCTCTGTTGTCATGTTTTCTCTCTCAATCAAAAGCCTCCTAAAGAATCCATGTTTTCAGTTCAATCTCAGAGAAGGGGGAGAAGAGGGGAGATCATCTACTTTTGCTGCACTATTCATTATTAACCTACCTGGACGGAGAAACCTGTGAGAGGAAAAGGAAGGTCTTGAAAGTCTCTCACATATCCCCATTGCACACGGACAGAGGATCTGAATACAACAGTTTCCCTAACTCACATATAGCAACTGCATACAGACTTTCAGACTGCCAGAAAGCTTTGAGTCAATACGTTTTGGGTGCAGCATAGGAAGCAGAGCTTTCAGACCTAAGTTTATCTCCAATGCCAATACCAGGCAAGCTGCCGGATCATCCATCCAAAGAAAGCCTTACCGTGATTTTTTTCAATAATCATTAGGAGTCATCTCCCCCTTCCCCACCCCAAAGAAAATGAAATCTAAGCATTTTTAAACATTCTCCCTAGTTGTGAATATATCTGTAACCTTTCCACATCAGTAACAATTTTGAATACAATTTTTGATGGTCAAATCCTGGGAGCACTCTTACCATTTTTATAGCGAAGATTAAGTACGTTCCTGCACAGTCTTTAAACCAGCATCTCTTTTTGTCTTGCTCACTGGGTCTTCCTCCACAATTTTTCTAGCTAAGTGTCAAAACATGGTGATGTTTGTTTATTTTTTCTCTTTACCTCCCTGCTGTAAACTCAGCTGGGGAAACCCATGCTCAATGTGGCCAATTTTTAAAAATTGTTCTTTTTAAAGACCCATGCAGCAGAATTGCTGATTTATAGATTCAAAAAGATCTGAACACTGTAGCTTACCAATTTTAGTTTTGGTAAAGTCAATTATGGACTTTATAAACTTAATTGTGTCCCTTTTCATTGCTTCACAAAGCCAGGAACAACACAGGAGGTTTCACCATCTGTTCCCTTCATGCTGCCATCCTACACTTATTTCTTTCTACACGGCTAGGGACTGAGAAGTTTGCAGTGGGTCAGAAACTGCACAGGCCCACTGACTCCAAAATAACTGTGTGCAGAACACAGGTCCATACATTAAATGTCATTCTACGGACCAGATGTTTCATACAAGGTCAAATATTATTTTTTAGTATCAGATATTCTGTATTTGGAATATAAATTCTTTAAGGCCCTTCAAGCGTGTCTCTGGATTATTCTTATCTTAGTTCCCACAATGTTACTGTAGGCCTTTGGATGACAGTTTTGATTATAAGTCTGCACACTGCCTAGAACAATAAGATCCTGATTGGTACTTCTTGAATAATACATATTAATTCTCGCCCAAGCCTCCTTTGCACTGTATGAGTCATGCTGGATGTTTGTCCTCTGCAAGGGCAGCAGACAGGTCTGCAAGGGCACTGCTCTGCCTTGCCAGCGCTGGGACAAGGGTCCTGAGGCACCACCAAATTTCCTGATCCAAATGATCTAGATGCATACATGCAGGAGGAAGAGGCATGTTACACTACTTCGTTTCTGATGTGTCTGTCTGGCCCCAAAAAGGATTACAGGAGACATACAGCATGACTGAAAACGAGACCACAGGGTCTGAAAAGTACACCCAAAAGTTGGTGTGTTTCAGCCCAATTGAAAACTCTTTCAGGTCCTTCTGCCTCAGGCTCCTGCTCTTTGCAGTGAAATATGCTGCTATAAAATTAATAGACAGCATTAGCTCTGAATATTTTCTTTTACAACAGACAATATTCAAATCATCTTTAGTCATATATTCCATCCCCTCTGAAATACAATCACCCAACAATGCCAGAGAAATATTTTTTCCCTTTAGAGCTACAAGCCCTTAGTTGCTTTAATGAACATACAAATTTACATATGCTAGCCCTGATCACCATCTCAAGCTAACCTCCCCCTAAGAGGCTAACCCTTAACCTTGCATTTGGGTTTCTTAAATGATCTTTTGATTGAAGAACTGACAAATTCAAGCTTAAATTCTCTGGCCAACCCGGCCTCTGTCAGTGACATGAAGCTCTTCCTTCACCCTCTCGCGATCCGAGCAAGGAAGAAGAAATGCTATTACATACGTTATCTGAACAACTTGGGATTCACAACTTTTAAAGAATTAGCTTCACACTGAACAATGGTAATGACTATCTGATTGCTGAGGAGCCAAGAATGGATACATGCTTGTCTTCCCTGTATCAGGGAAAGGATAGAGCAACTTTGTTTAATCCTTCTTGTTTAGGGTTATATGTAATAGCATTTAGTGGCTTTGGTGCCACTCAAAGGAGGGCTGGCTGGGTTGGCTCCTTGGAACTGAATTCACAATCTCAATAATACTGTCATTCCAGCTCTGATTGACATGATAGTTTCATTTGAAGTAATATTGGTTGAATGGCTCAGTGACCACTACAGCAAGAATTGCATGTACAGAAGAATCTGATAGAAGATGGTATTTCGCTTTCAGCAACCTGTATTACAAATGAGCCCACTTGCTGCAGAGGGATTCTTGGAGCAGCACAATCTGCTTAAAGTAAAGAAAAAAAAAAAAA
>NW_009648150.1:1447970-1486610 GCF_000708025.1 Charadrius vociferus
GCAGTACTTAAGCAAACCGGCTGAACCTCAGGCAAGCCTCAGCCAAAAGTCCACTTCCTTTCTACAGCCCCTGCAGATGGAGGGGAATGCCACTGAGGAAGGTGGCTGTGCCAGTCTACCCTTTCAAAGTGAGTTTAAGCTCCTTTGCACGGGCGATTTCTTTGTGTGGGAGTTCAACCTTTCATCGTCCTTCCCTCGAGGGATGACTTAATTAGAGATGGGGTTTCCTTCTCAAGTTACTGGGTTTGAGGAATCACGTTGTCATTATTTCCAGGCAAATCAAACAGAAGCAAAGAGGGACAGTAAATGGGGGGGGGGAGGGGGGAGGGGGAAGCCCCTAAAAAAATTATAAACCCTGACGCATCTACAAAAAGGACAAGACTTGCTCACCTTCACAGCAGGTTAGAGACCCTGGTATCTGATCCTGTATCACTACGTTCAGGGAGCAAGTCCTCTGAAAACTTTTCCTTTGCAAGAAGCCAGCCAAAAATCTCCAATTAGTTTCATACAGATGAGAGGCCAGATTGCAACCTGTCTGTTACTTGACACAAAAACGTCTTTCTGCTCAGGATAAGCAGAGGTTTAAAAACCACTATAATATTTTATTAAGGGGTGAGACCAAAGGAAGGGAGTGATTGCAAGAAAGAGTGGAGGGCAACAAAATTGCCCACTGTGCTGTGGATTGAGGGCAGATACATACACTTTCTGCTTTACAAGTAGTTTTTACCCAGGTACCTCAAGCAAGCTGATTACAAAGGTTACAAATGACTGGAACAATCTTAGAGCTCCCAGGACAACCGGAAAAAATAAAAAAAAATAAAAAAAAATAATAAAACCAACCTGTGAAAAAGCCTCAGTTTGACAGGTGCCTGAAATGACATTGCTCACAATCTGGTGCCGGGAAGACGTTTCAGTGTCAACCCCAAGCTTGTACAAGCCAGGAGAGACAACCCCAAATTCTGAGATTACACCCTAGGACCTCACTGTGCCTCAAAGTCTTCACGAACTGTGTTTTAAAGCTTCTCTTTCCACTTATAAATGCAAGAAGACTTTTGTACATTTAAACAGAACTGAAAATCCTGCAATCACAGAGGCTGAGGCTCTGGAAAAAACATCACTGGGCTCAACAACGTGATCACTAGAGTTGACAGCCCTGAAGTTTAACTTCAGAGAGCAAAACGTAGAGCCTGTCTTTGTGAAAATTTGTATTTTGGGGGGGCATTTAGAAAAAAGAAGCAAGCAGAACATAGCTGCAGATGCCTGATTCCCCTGTGATGTGGTAACAAAGTCAGGCTGCTGGACTTTGCACTGGAGTAAATGGGTGCTCACATGCTCTGTCCTACCAGCTCCGCCGAGGATAACCTGCCACAAGAAGGTTAATGATATGTTGGGAGCAGGAACACTGTTAAACAGGCATAGCACCTCGGCAGCTCAGGTCTGCTCAAATTCATGGCACCATGAATTAGAGCCATACATTTTAGCTATTCATGGCATACACCAGACACATGCACAGAAACACTGTGACAGCTTGAGTTGTTCAGCGGGAGAAATCATATTTGAAACAGCACGTCAGGTTTTGATTAAACTGGCAATTAAGCAAGCAAGGAGCAACATGCCCTGGGGTTGCAGAGACGATAAGCCAGTTTCAAGACAAATGGCCAAATCTTTAGTTGGTGGAAATGGTTACAACTTCACTGCCTTCAGCAGGTCTGCACCTTTCCATGTGAGCCGCGGATCCAGCCCTCTCCAGCCTGGGACAGGCCCAGCAATATAAATGGTAATGAACTGTATCCAGCTGGGAAGAAGCGATTGTGCAGGGAGGCAAAAATTGACACTTTACAGTGATTTCTAATACAACACAGGAACTTGCAACACAGTGACGGGCCACCAGCAACAATCCCATCTGTGTCAGCCTCCTCTCTTGGTTGTTGATAGGCTTCTTTACCAGGGGCAGCTGGGCAAAAAGGGAAAGATGGGAAGACAAGCAGATACCTGATGTTACACTCTGAACACCAGAAGCTGATAAGGGTCCTCAACCCTGTTTATAAAGTTCATCCCTGTCAGATGCTTTTCTGAACTAAAATAATATGATTCAGTGAACTGATACCTCTTACATTTTCAATGGGTGCAGGACAAAGCAGAAGTCCGCAATTCTATCATAACCTCCCCAAGCTGGTGACCATCTACCAAAATTTCATTGATCTTATCTATAACGACCTCCTATTGAGTAGGAGGTCTCCAAGATGAAGAAATTAGAGTCTTTTTAGGTCAGAGGTGCTACTGCTTAAATTTTAGCTAAGAAAATTTGTCACAGACAAATTAATGCACTGGAAAGATCAGAACTGATCGACATGTAACCAAAAGATAGGCTGCTGTCAGATAGTGATTGTGTAGAGACACTTTGATGTCAGCAAACGCTTTTTGATCTGGTACACATCTCCCAGTTTCAGACCAAAGGTCAAGAATTCAATTTAAAATAGTATCAATACAGCACTAACATGGAGAGAAAAGAACAAGCAACAAGCTTACTGTGGTGTGTAATGAAATGAGAAAATATCATGAGTGTCGGAGTACGCAAACTACGACTTAGCCAGAAAACAGTGAACATCCAAGTATTCACGAAAGACTGTGGTTGGAGGAGGGCCCCACAATCCCTAGTGGAAAAGCAAGCCTGTGATCGTAGGAAACAGGAAATTCAGAAAGAAATTCAGCCCAGCTCAGGAAGATGCATGGCCTGGATCCATCCCTGCCTCTCATTCAGAGAGATACCCTGGAAAGGCACCAAGGCTAATTTTTAACCAGTGTCATCTGTGCTTAGCTCTGCAACAAACGATGGCCTCATAAAAAAGGCCATATTCACAGTTAGCTCTGCTGGCCACCTCTCTGTCATGCCTCTACTTCTGGCATTTGACATTTTCAACCACATCATGCATGTCTCAGCTCCCCTCGCTGTTTTGTTGTTAGTGTGATGCACTCAACCATCACAAAATCTGGCACACGATGCACCCCCTGCTAAATGCCAATCCCTTCATGCAAGCCTGAAGCTGAATCTCAGCCCTTGCATCTAGCAATACAGATGAAAGTCGCAGCTTCATGTTAGTATATAATTAAACACTGGACAATCCTAGTTAACTTTGGATATCAAATAGAGCTAGGGTGAAACACGAAGGTTTGCTCCCTATGCACAGTTAAGGCGTTGATTTTTATATAGACAAATATATCACCACTGGGCATAGTTACAATACCTATCCTAACACAAGATTTATGAAGATAAAAGATTCCATCCCAGAATTGCAAATAAATAAATCACGCAGGAATTCACTTGGCGTGCTTGGTCCTTTTCCCCCAAAGCAAAATGCAGGATGTCTGATTGATTTTCCTACCCAGTGATCAGCAAACTTAAGACTCTCTGTGGTCAGTTCAGCAAGGACTGCTGAGATTTTCCAACATCTGCAACCTGCAGAGGAAAGTTATGAGCTACAGAAAAAGCATAGAGTATGGAACAGCCACAAAATAGCTATACGGCCAGCTAAAAAGGATAGGGAATATTCCTTGTTAGAGCCACAGTTTCTCTGCTTGGTCTAAAAATGCAGTAAGTCCAGGGTACAGGGCTCAAATCAATAATGAGCTTTATGTTGCTCTGGCAGGGCTGAGGGGCCATAACATGAATCCAGACCAGTGCTGGTCAGAAAAACCTGTCGTCCAAAGGAAATTGCGATGTGCAATGATTAATTTTTATTATGACCTGAACAAAAAGTTGTATTTTCTAAATGATTGTGACTTTCAAACAACGTTGACTCAAGGGTCACCAAATATTTCATTGACATAGAACTATTTTTTTTTTTCCTTGTGTAATACTAAAAAGTTCCATGTTAAACATAATAATAAAAGGATAATATAACAACAATTTAACATTACTGACAACAATAGCAGCCTCCAAAAGGCTCATTTTGATACTTTCCTGCCAAAAAAAAGGACAAATTCCCACAAAATATTTTGATTTTATATCATTCTCTAACCCCCCCAAAAAATCATTCTATTGACAGTTGTTTGGTGTGCTGCAGTGTAAACCTACAATTTTCTACATCTAAGCCCCAGGGTGGTATAAAAACCCTTCAACTTTAATAGAGGAGGAGGCTCAAAACAGCAGTGTCCCAGTTGTCCCCATTTGCCAGCTGGATGACTCCTCTCCTGCCTGCGAAAATCTGCCTCTGAATTTCCATCAGGCTGATCTTCTCTCCTCTTCAAAGTACAAGTACAGTGACTGTACCTGGGAACATCAGAGGCTGGAAAACACTGCCTAACAAATCAAGGCAGTCTAACAGTGTCAGAGTTAGGACCGAGTCTTTCCTTCACTGCAAACCATAGGAAAATTGCCTAATTCAGAAAACATGCCCATTCCCTCACAGTCTTGCTGCCCCACTTGGGTTTGGTTTAGGCCTTTTCGCTTTCTTGTTAAGCTTAGTATTGGCCATCTGACGTTGTCCAACAGAGCCAAAGACCTTTGCTGCTCTGCCAAAGCCCAGCTAGTCTTGCCTAAAGGATCCTATGGGAGGGAAATAGGTAAAGGGATAGAAATGTATCAATTCCCTATATTGTATTTGAAGTGGAATCAAATTAATCAAATTAATTAGGTCTGCATAACATCCTGATGTCTGAGTAGAGTCAGGGAAACCTACCAAATGCTTGTATCTATCAGAATGTGTGCATTGCTTGGGACAGCTTCATTCAAGGAGAAAAGAAACCCTCCTCTGCCTGTAAAGCTACCGAGAACATCCCTGTCTTCCCTGAGAATAAATGTATATTTAGTTAAATCACCTTGGCAACTGAGCTAGCTTGCAAATTCTACTTTTTCAAATATATCTAATCAACGTGCAAATATCTATCTATATATACACACACGCACACATATATATTTATATCTGAAATGTGCATGACTTACTGTTGATAGTACTTCCTCCAGCAGTAGCTTCAGACAACTCTACGCTCAGCGTTTGGTTTCAGCTGCTAAAAGATGAAGTCTGAATACCAAATAGGCCTAAAAAAAACCATCTCGGAGATGCATTTATGGCTTTTACCAAGCCAGCAGCCATCTCACAGGCCCTCCAGATCCTTGCGCATGAGAACCTTCCTATAGAAGTGTGACAAAGTCTTTCTGGAGAAAAGCTGCTTCCCTGGGACACGCTGTTGACTTCAAGTAGGGTTTTTTAATCTGCTGAAATTCAGAAGCAGGGCTAACTTTGACCTTGAAGCCCTGCCTGTACAAAAAGCACCACTGTTTTCTAATAGATAATGAAAACAGGTATGTAAAAATACAGATAGACAAGCTGCATTTTTTCTTTAATGCTTTGAAATTGCCTGAAATATTTTCTTTTCTAATAACTGGATCCAGTTTCCAGGCATTCAGTACAACAATCTTTATGTTGTTAATAAACACATTTGTCTAATGAATATCTCTTGGTAATCTTGCCTGTAATTTAGGAAACTCGAGTGCAGCCGAGATAAAAATATGCACATACTAAAAGCTCGATTTGAAGAAAAAAAAAACAATTCAAAGTTAAATTACCCATCTTACATTTCAGTATAAGGGCTACTAGAAATACTGAGTTCTTGAACTTCAATTAATCTTTTGCTATTAAGCTAGAAGGGAAAAAGATTCTTCAGAGTATCACATGGGAAGCTGCAAAGAGCTCAGATCAGCTTGCAGACAGACGTCACTATCACTTAAACTCCCATTCACGGCTCTGTTGGGCTGGTTAACTCATGCTTGTCTTAGACTCCTTTGGGCTTCTTTTTTCCAGGCATCTGTGTGTGGCTGCCTACATGCGTGTGGCATACATTTTTCAGCTTCACTTCTCAGGGATTAATTGGCAGAAGTGCTTGTCATGGTTAAATAATTTTATTTAATTTACACTGTGTGAAGATATTTGGGCAAAAGGGAAAAATAATTAAAATTTAATTACTTTTTTTCCCCGTTTAAAATGAGAAACAGTTGCATCCCTTTGAGATTTAGCTGGGAATAGAACATCACTCAGTTTTATTGTTAAATATGCGATAATAATAAAAAAAAATAAATTAGCGATCAATCTCTTGTAGCAGAAGAGTGACAAGCCTAGGATAAATAAAACAGATCTCCAGAATCAACAACATCTGAAGTTTATAAAGGTCCTGAGGGGAAAAGATAATATGAACATCCCATATGGAAACATCCAAAGGACTTTCTTAGAGGTTTCTAAACAAATAAACAAATAAATAAATACTTTTACTAAAAGGCTTGAAGATGTCTTTTCATTGAGTCATGCCAGCTATGGGAAGTGCCACCTTTAGTGATAGCCCAGAGTCTCTGCATGTTAAGGCATTTCATAAAACTTGACAACCTCTCCTTTTTTTTTTCTAATTTCAGGCAAAAATATTGGTTTGTTTTCTGTGGTTTCCAAGTGAAAGAAAGGCTGCCTAATCCCTCCTCTCCACTTGAAGTCATCTCTCCTTATACATGGCCATTACAAAAGGATTTGGCTTCATAAAAAAAAGCACCCAACAACCAAACAAAAACACCCGGAAAGGGGCAGAGGAGACAAATCAAGGATCTGCTGCAGATATATTATTATTATTGGCAGCTCTGTGATACAGAGCCTCTTCTCCTGGACTCCCTGACCCTTTGCTAGGTCTGTCTTCATACTACTGTTTAAAGACTTCACCTGCAGCCAGCCACAAGCCTAGCATTTTCCCCGGCTCCCTGTCTGATGTCAACAGACTCAGACATTTTTTGACATGACCCTCAATGGCTAACAGGCAACCTCTGTGGCAAGATGCTCCCACAAATGTGTGTGGGCATTCTTGGCCAGCCCTGGGCTACATGGTAGTAGACAACCTGCCAAAACACCAGTGCCTCTGCTCCCTCAAAAGATCCTCACCTCCATGGCAAAGAATGCACAACAGGCTCCTCTAAGCTTCTCCAGCAAGGAAATAGGTCACATCGCAAAGTGACTTTGGAGGAATCAGGTTAGCACCATGCTGCTAAATAGGTCTCTGCAGTCCACGCACAGAAGCAAGAATCACGTTTAAACATCACGTCAGCAACTCATGGATAAACCTCAGGTATGCACAAGCCCACGTCTGCTGCTTCCATATCCACAAGGCTTCCAGGTAAGACAAATTAAAGAAATGCACTGATGCATGCTATATTTTTAATAATTATTCCTTTTGCAGACTACAATCAGCTTTCAAACCAAAGTAGGAAGAAGACAGTAAGGTCTCTGTAACAAAACCTTCCTCTGGAGAGGACCACTTTTTACATGTCTGGATCTACTCACTAAAGCAAAGACATTCATCACTGATAAATGTCAAGTAGCTGTAGAAAGAACCTTTTCACATCATTTCCCCCAATCTAGAAGTTATCATAAGGGGGAAATTTAATGAAACACTAAAGGCCATGATTCAGCAAGGCGATGCTTACTGCACATTAAAGTGCAAATCAGGTTGCATGGAAATCAGCAGTACAAAACTCCAATATATATATGGGAGATGCAGCTAGCCCCAAAGCCATTTTGGAGTTATTTGAGCTGATTTTTATCTTTTTTCTTTGGTTACAGCTGGTGCATACACTGTCAACTATGTTGGGGTGATGACTTCCAAACATGTACGAGATCACTGTGGTCACAAACTACACTGTAAAAGGAAGAGAGGACTTCCCTAGCCTTCCTTGATACATGCCCATTTTAAAGTTTCTTCTTTGCAACGAAAAAGGGAGAAAGAGGGGGTTACATATCTACTCTCACAGTGCTTAATCTAATGAAGCCACAATCTTGATAAAGCCTCTCTTAGGTGGTCAATAACCATAAAGAAATGCCTGAAGGTGAAGATGATACAAAATCTCACAAAACCTGTTGCTAGAAGGGAAAAATGCATTCCGACAGCATAGTATTTCAATTTGAATTAAGGCATTTTTAGTGCAGCCAATTTTTATTTGCATATTAAGAAAATGACTACCTCTTTTCAGCAGAACTTGGCAGTACATTTTGACAAGAAAAACCTGGTGTAACAACACTCTTAGTACAATTAATGGTTATTTACCAAAGGGCTTCTTGCATCACTTCCTTGCATCATCATCTTTTTTTTACCTAGTGTAAATACAGGCTCCTCTAAAAAGAGTGTGGGAAACAAAAGGCAAAAAGCCCAAACCAACAATCAAAAAACCCATTTGGAATTAAATCTTTCAATACCTTACAGAAAAACTGCTGGAATGAGTTTCTGCCCTTTCCAATGGACACATGTTCTCATCAACAAGAAAATTAGAACTTGATGACAATCTCAAAGGTTTAAATGTCACTCCCTACCACTCTGGTTCACATAAAAATGGAAGTGGCATTAAGAGTGCAGTATGCAAGGTCTGCAGACTGCTAATTTCTTCTAATTAAAAAGCAGAGTTTACAGACACGTTTAGTGACACCCATCATAAAGTACACATCTGAAAGTAGAAGACTTTTTTCTTTTTAGTGCCCAGAATGCTGTTTTCTCATTGCTAGTGAATTATTTGCTTTCTTGGTCTATTCAGGAATTTCCCACTTTATGTAACGAATTTCTAACATCTTTAAAAAAAAAATAAATCTCAGACCTACCAGTAAGTTCCACAGAGGGCAACCTCCTGAGCACCATCTGAGCAAGGTGCAAAGACTGCAATTCAGGAAGCACATTTTGGACTTTTTAAGTATGATGCAAAAAGGCACAAAAAGGACTCACTGACTGGGCAGTACAAGCAAAACATTTATAACATGAATATTATTTTACCTCTTTAACACTGGGAGAGAATATCCACACAAGAAAAGGACTCTGTGAAGTGACACACTGATTGTCTGGGTACCTTTCTGGACAGTACACTTTAGTTAAAGTCAAGTCATTAGGCTCTGTACAAGAGGAAGTGGATGAAATCCAATCGAATGCATTACAGAGGTCAGACTAAATGAGCTAATGGTCCCTTCTGGTCTTAAAAAATCTATTAATCTAATTTAATTCTCTGTTCTACTCTTCATACCAGAGTCAATTGAAACTCATTTATATTAAAAGAACACATTACAGCAGCCTTACACAACACACCATGTTCTGAGTATGCAATTTTAGGCTACCAAAAAGCTTCATGTCCACTGAGTTTAGGAGAAGGCTTTGCTTATCCATAGAGAGAACTAATATTTACAAGCAGGTAACCAGGCAGAGGCACCTTTCCCAACACAATGTTGGATGAATACAGATCAACCACAAACTTTCCAGAGCACTTCCCACCTTCCACCTTGGCTTGGTTTTTGTATGCTGCTGTTCCCCGGTCATCCTGATACTTGCCATGGTGAAGAGCACAATGCTTTTATCAATAAAGTTTGTTCTAGTCACTCCAAGGATAGTTCTTTCTAATAACTTGTAATACACTTGGTATCGCACCAAGAAATTACTTGGCAATCACTGTCAGTACAAAAAGCAAGCACTTACATGGAGAAGGCCAAAAATATTAACTTCTTCTAGGCCCTCTGGTGTATACATATGCTCCCATCAAGCAAATACATTTTATTACCTCTCCCTCAAAAAAAAAAAAAAACACCACTTTTTTTTCCTCTCCATGCAGCTGTCCCTCAGTATTTCCCTCATCCTGTAGCCTCAATGTTCACATTAACATTATCAGTTGTTTGCTTAATTCATCAGTACAAGAGCGCAAAACATCACATGAGTTCAGGCTGATTGACTTTAGCAAGCCACAGCATCCTTCATGTGTGCCTTGGATAGACAGTCAGAGGGGCAATGGAAATTGAGGCTGATACATGGGGGCTCACAATAGGTGGTCTTCACATGGTACATTGCAAAGACTCTACGAATGGACTACGGACTCTGCTGGTGTACCTATACTTGATGCCCCCTTTATTTTCTCTCTCTGCCTGCAGCACACAGATGGCCCTTTCCCCTTGTCTGTCCTAAACATTGACAGATGAAAAAGAATTGCAGAGCTGCCTAATGCCTCATCTCTCCAGTGGCTGTGTTAATTTATTCCAGCTATTTGAGAGAAGCATGAATGGCACCCCAGTAAGCCAGCTCAGACTGGTATAAAGGCAGCCGATTTTCCCATGTTCTGTCATGGGCAGTGTATGACTTCTATAGTTTTTAGTCTGATGTTTCTTTGCTCCCCCCCCCCCAGCCCCCAGCCCGTCTTTGAGTCTCAAGTAGCTGGTACTTTGTGAGAACACAGGGGTGCCAAGTAACATGAAACACCCAGTTTGCTTATTGAGTGCCAGTCTTTTTGAACTGAATTTCACATTTCAGTGAAATTTGCCTTACGTCTTGTTTCCTCTCAGCACATTTTAATCAAGCAAAAATCCTATTTAGAGTGAAGAAATTCCATTACAGCAAACTATTGCTACATTGTTTTAATGGACACGTCTTTCACCTAAGACTTCATCATCTCCTTTGCTCTCCAATCATAAGCACACCCTTATAAAAAAGTCTTTTCAACATAAAAATATAGGGCAGAGATTGCGACCCAAATTCATATGGGTATTCGCTATTTGTTCCAGCTTACAATTTGTTATCCTCTCCAGATGCTTTAGACACAAATCAGGAGGTCAAAAAGCCTCTCACTGGCAAAATGCAATCCCTTCCAGGGCAAAGAGAAATTTACTGTGGCTCCTGAAACCCCTAGTCCAAGATCCCACCAACTTCAGAGAATTTTTCTGAATAATGGCTAAGCTGAAACTCTCCAGGAACTTTGGGATTTTGTCCCAGAAAACTTTTCATTATATCAACCTTTACTCATGCACACCTTGCAGACTCACCCAAAAGAAGATGCTTTTATTCTTCTTTTTTTCACAACTCAACCTTCTTGATTCAGCAGTTACTAACGCAAAAATGCGCTTTGAGAAGGTGTGCTTTGAAGCACCTATTATCTCTTTTTTTCTGGGATCTACCTATCTTCCCCTGTCAGGTGGTTGACAGCTTTGCCAACTAGCCTTTCACAGCCCTTCGTGGTTGGTCCCGTTTCTCCCAGAACCTGGAGATCTTCAAACTAGCTACCAAGATTCTTTTTGTACCTCCAGCCTAAATTCCTTTTCTATAAGCAACCCATCAAATCCAACCCTACCGTGAGAGTTCAGCTGGATTTCTGAGGATAAGTTTGACTTTTCCATTCCTCAGGTATACTTTGGGTACTTTTTATCAGCACAGATACACCTTAGGTGTCTGGAAAGTGACTTGCTGCCACATCTGAAGGATGGGGAGATGCTGAGGGCATCACCACAACTTCCTGAAGTCAAGGGAAGGCTGTGTAAAGCCTCCCTGTAAAAGTTCAGTAATTTTGTAGCTTACTCCTAAACAACTTTTTATTCCTCTTTAACCTGAGTATCAAGGCCAGTAGCATCCAATGCATCCTCTGCTGGCTTAGACTCTAAAGCAGAATATAGCAGGGCATCCACATCTGCTTTCTTGGCTTTATTGGTTAAAAAAAAAGAAAACCTGACACAGCAGCACCGCAGAGTGCTGGCGGCATTGAAGTAGTTAATTAGCAACATTGAACTAGTCTTCAGGAGACAAGTCTTAATAAGTGCTGCTAAAAATATTACAGTAGTCATTTCCAGAACAAACACAATCAGTGGCAGACGAGTGAGAAGAGCAATACAGACCCTGCCATGAGCTGCCACGGTGGAAGTATTTTCAGAGAGGAGCAGGAATAAAGGCTGATAATTTTAAAAACAAAGTAGCAAAAAACCAAGCTGATATTGGAAAGCATCTGGGACCCCACATCTCAAGCCACGCTAGTGGCTCTGCAGCCAGGCCAGAGCAGAGGTGCAGGGAGCAGAAGGTGTTTGCACCACATACGGCCAGCCTTGAGGAATCAGGTGTACAAATACAATCTAAGATGAGAGTGTAATGCCTTGAGAATAAGCCTAGCAGGTTATAATCCTGTTTTGGGTTGGGAGAGGAGGAGCTGGCAGAGGCAACAGCTCAAAAATGGAACCTCCCAGAGGCTCTTGCCGGGCTGAACCCCCAACCCTGTGCAGACTGCCATCATTGCATGCAAGGCAACAAAATCTGCTGGCCAAGGGATAAACAATGCATTCATCACTAAAAAACATGTGTAAAAATCCAACGTTCAAAAGCTCTCTCTGGTACATGATGCAGTCCCTCCTGCAAAAGGCAGCCTCAGACATTTGCTATGTGTCACTTCTTGCTGCCTGCTTCTGGCAAACAGCTCAGCCCCAAAGGACTGGCACACTCATAGCTGGGTTTGGTGCAAAGAGTTTGCATCAGACTGATAAGCTGCAGTGGCTCTCAGTGTGACAACCCGGTGGTCTTGAATTTAATAAAACGACAATTAATCAGAACTCCAGGCTGATTCCTCAAGTTGAAGAGCATACTGCAGAAGAAGAAAGCCACTATCCTTCATACGCAGCTAATTTATTTTTTTCCCTATGCAATCACCCTGCTATCTTCAGCAGTACACCCCATGCTTGCTACCAGGGACAGCCACCTCAGCTTTTCAGACGTGTTCTTGGCAAGGTGCTTTCCCCCTCCTGGCGTTTGACAGGATTATGAAGTGCCAAAGTCTCTGGCCTCCTTTGTTTTAAAGCTTGAAAGCAACATTTAGCTTAATCATTTTGTTTCCTGCTGCCCTTCCTCTGCTTCAACCATCCTGGGTGCCCCCCAGCCCAGTCCCCAAGCACTCCCACTTGCAAGCCCCCAGGAACGGGACCCCAGCCCATGGATATTGGCTGTGACTACATGGCATGCAGGTCTTGCAGCAGATTGCCGTTTGGTTTGCAACGTTAACAACTGATCTCCAAAGAGGATACAGCAGCATCCCTGTTTAGCTCCTGGATGAGTTAGGTCTGCTGTACCATTTTCTCAGTTTGGTTCAAACAGGTGCCTTGTAGTAGTAGCAGTGACTCAAGGTAAACTAGGGCTCCTCCACCTCCATTTGGTTAGGCTATCTCCTGTTCCACGGTCTGACTGAGAGAAATACATTTTTGTTTATGACGAGGGAGCAACCACATATTTATTCGTACTGGAGAGGTATGGAAGATACTCCTGCTGTACTAACCAAACAGGATTAATATTTATGAAATGCTCCACAAAGGAAGCATTTTGAAGCTGAGGAATCTTGCACTTTTTAAGGATTTTTTTTTTTTTTTTGTGAGAAGGTAGAGGAAAGAGCTCAAACTCCAGCTTTCCTGGCAAAAAGCAGAAATCCGTAATTTCAGAAATGTGTCCAGTGGTATGATACTTTTTATCATTTTTGAATCAAACACTGCTTTGCAAAGAGGGAAAATTTAAAACAGGATAAAAATGAAGAGACAGATCAGTCCTCAAAATGGGGAACAAATGCAATTCTGGATCCTAGCATACCGCAGGTAGGTGAAATATCCTCCTGTCCTTCTGAGCTCAAGGTACCAGCTAGCCAGCAAATACAGGTTGATATGCCAGCTTAGAGTCTTTGTTCTGCTTTCTTCACCTCCAAACTTAGACATGTCTTTCTAACTTAAATAGCAAAAAGGGACTGGAATATAGAATAAATGGGACATACATATATGGGCAAATATTAGAGAATAAAAGCCAGGGCCCGAGTCACGATATGTGTTCAGCAGAGGCTGATGAAAGGAAGTGCTGATCTCTGAAAACCTCTGGCAACACTGAGCAACCAGCAGCTGTCACTGTAAGCAATGAAGAGGAACAGGAGCAAGAGAGCTAGGGATGCTCCTAGATGGAAGGAAAACAACTGGAAAACAAAAACACAGGAGAAGGTGCAATTAAACACTCAGCAGCTCCCAAAAAATGGCCCTTGTCTGCCAGGAGAAGCTCCTTAAGAGAAAGGCTCAGCTGGCCTTTTAAAATGCAGCCCAAATTCAACTTCAGAGATACTGTGCGTGGCTTATCGCAATGGGATCTCGAAGCGACGACAATTCATATCCTGTGCACAAGTGGGATTTAAGATTCAGCAGCCCTTTTGATGCGCTTCCCAGGCAATGATGTAGGGCTTTAAAGGCGAGCAGTGCAGGAAGCTGCTTTCAGCTACCTATTAACACGTGACAGCTTTGAAATGTTCAAGATCGTCTGCCCACTATCCCCATTACTCAGCTGTCAAAGGAAAGGCCTCAGATTTATGATGTGAAAATTACATTTTAACGAGGTGTCATATGTGTTTAAAGTTCTTATTCATCACCATACTGCCACATCTTTTACCCAAGACACAAATGCACTTAATTAGCATATTATAAGGACAGAGGGTTCACCTTATCTGCATTGTAAAACTGCTTTAGGAAAAAAAATACAACCTAGCCAACCACCCTTACTGAATAAAATGGTTGCAATCACATGTCAAGAGAGCATCCCACAATATTTAACGAAATGTGGAGGATAAAAGTTTGACATGCACCCTCTCAGTTTTTTAAAATAGCACAAATATGGATGGAAGCTTCATATCACATTTGATTACTGGACTGGCAGTCCACAGTGTTAATATGCAATCTATGGAAGCCACTTAAGCATAATGAGGCTGTATTAGAAGTCCTATATCATATCACTACCTTCCTTATGTATTGGGTATATTTATTTATTAATTTCACACATCTATTAAACACCCCATATTGTAATGCCAGGGTCTCTTGGACATAATTTAAAACATATCCTCAAAAGTAGGAGGTCTGTATTTCCCATGTCACTGGGAATGACTGCCAGGACATCCAAGTCCTGGACATGCACAGAGGGATCCTTATCCTGGCTCAAGTCCTCCCCTGGACTTCTTCACTGCCAAGCTACGGGACAGCCTACAGTCCCTACTCCTGGTCTAAATGCTTAGCCAGCACATCCCGAGCCCCTGCACTAGAGCTGCCAGCACTGGTGTGGGGCACCTCAGGCATTTAAAAGACAAAACTTTCTTCTTCTGGTCTCTCGGCTGCCCAGGAACCCCTAACTGATGCCCTACCAGGAGCCACGACTGCCCAGCGAAGTACAGAGACACAAAGCTGGGATATGCATGTTTGTATGCAGCTTGGCGCTGGGAAGCGAGATGGGAGCACTTTACCTTTTTGGAGAGGAGGATTTGTTGATATTTTCTTGAATTTGTTTATGCAGACTGTATCACAAGTGGGTGATGATTAAAACAGGTAACTCTGGTGAATATTAAGACTGATTAGGTTGTGGAAAATTTTTCATTCTGTTGATACAGCCTTTCATTTCCCTCTCTGCACGCGTCTAGTGGGGGACATAAAAAAAAAAAATAAATAAAATAACCTGAATACTTTTCTGGGTTCAACTTCTTGAAGAACACGATGGAAAACCCTGCTAGAGTTGCAGAGCTATTCTCACTATCACTTCAAATTAACAAACTCAAAAGAAGCTATGAAGAAATAACCCAAAAGTTCAGACGCATTTATGGAGAAACATCATGGACCCATTGGAGAGGGTTCAGAGGAGGGCCACGAAGATGATCAGAGGGCGGGATGACCTCTCCTATGAAAACAGGCTGAGAGAATAGAGGCTGGTTAGCCTGGAGAAGAGAAGGCTCCGGGAAGACCACATAGAAGCCTTCCAGTATCTGAAGGGGACCTACAAGAAAGCTGGAGAGGGACTTTTTACAAGGGCATGTAGTGATAGGATGAAGGGGAATGGCTTCAAACTGCAAGAGGATGGATTTAGACTAGATATAAGGAAGAGATTTTTAACTGAGGGTAGTGAGACACTGGAACAGGTTGCCCAGAGGCCCCATCGCTGGAAGGGTTCAAGGACAGGTTGGATGGGGCTTTGAGCAACCTGGTCTAGTGGGAGGTGTCCCTGCCCATGGCAGAGGTATTGGAACTAGATGGTCTTTAAGGTCTCTTCCAACTCTAACCATTCTATGATTCTATGATCCTCCAAAACCTCATTTTAAGGCCAAATAGCTCAAAGAAAATTTGCTTCAAAGGCTTTAGGTATCTTCAAGTTCACTTCTTGAAGGTAGACATTAATGACAGGTTTCCTGGGACTTGCAAGCAGTGAGGAGTGTTTGCTTTCAAAACCGCTTTTGGGATAAATGAAAAGAAAGAACCCCAGACAAAAGAAAAAGAAAAAAGAAAAAGAGCATGGTAAATCCTTAAAATGCAGCGTTTTCCATTTCTGAGAAAAATGAACAATTGGTTTTAATTCAATTAAGAGCCCTGAATTGCTTCTAGATCAGTTGAATCCAGCTTTGTGCCTCACTTAAGACTTCAGAGTATTTTGTCTTCCCTGGTACCTTTAGCTGCTACAGAAGGTGAGCACAGAAACTCCAGGTTTTGACACTCATTTACTCCAAGGACTAAAAGCCCATGTTTTTAAACAGTGGGCGAGAGAAGCTCTGTAACAGTGAAGATCTCCAAACCAGTGAAGATGTTCCAAACCAACATGCACAAACAGACCTTTAATTAAAACTCACAGAAAATGTTTAATTACTGTGAAGAGTGAGAGTATGCAATCCTTGCCTTTTCTATAAGCTAAGCGACTTCTGCCTTCTCCCATTTCTCTGGATGGTTTGGGAAAAGACAGAAAATGTTTGATTCTAAGTGAACTGGAGCCCCCAGCATCTGTTTTTTTATTTTAGATGTCCTTGAAATGTATGATACCAGAGATTTCAAATATGTTACTGGCTATTTAGGGAGTTAAATATATCACTTTTCTTGTTATGATCAATTTTTGGTTTTAAGAGCTCTTCTCCTAAAACTTCACCCTTAATTGTTTTTTAACAACCAATTTGTTCGACCCATCAATTTTACAATCTTTCTTTTATTTTCTAATTAAGCAGATATTGTTTACATATTTTGCTACTCAAACTGTAACCCTATGCAAAATGGCTGCATTGAACATTGCCTTGCTCTAAACAGAGAAACACTGGTGATTTTGGAAGAGAAGAGGGGTAACACATATCCACAATCCACTCAGTAAAAAAAGCAGAACTAAATAACCAAATAAAAATACCCTGGGTCTTCACTGCTTTCCTAGTGTTCTATCAGTTCCTGTTCTGCTCTTTGGTGGAGGAGCTGGGTTTAAGCCAACCATGTATTTATTAATATATATAAAGCAACGAAGCATAAAATTTGGTGCTAGGCACAAAATGTGTTGTACTGAACTTGGAAAAGAAAGAGTCACGCAGACCTGGTCTTCTGGCTCCTCTCTGCAAAAAACCTGGCGTCAAGCAGGTGTTTGCACACCTACTCAATTCAAAATCAGTGCTTCTGTTTGACTGACTCGTAAAATAACATTCCCACTAATCAGGCTGTGCAGGTAATGGAGCAGTAAACTCCCTTTGTAATGGTGTTTTTCTTTGCTTTGAAATGCCTTGGCCCATTCGAGCTGTCTCATCAAGAATTTCACTTGCTGTCAGATCGGTCCTCTCAAAAGTCCTCTTAACCTGTAAAATAGTGAGGCAATGGGATCCTTATGCATTTTTGCCAAAAAGGAAATCATGGCAATTTTCAGAGAGGAGAAGCGCATGTATAATTCAGCTTTGTGCCCACATTACAAAGCTATCAAAAAAGGAATGTCAGAGAAGGCTCACCAGGCTCCCTGACACCGAATCAACCTTCTCATATCCACCACCCAAAGCCAAAAACTGCTTCAGCTTTCCATCCGAGGCACTGGGGGTTTTTAAATTCTCATACAAACATAGGTGAAATTAAAGGGGCTTCAAACCACAGTGACACAAGGATAAATCAAATCCTTGCACCTCTTTCAGCCCTCTGCAAGGTTTTAACCTGATCTCCATCTCACCAGCTTAGACTGGGAAAAGGGGGAGAACCATTTCTTTTTTTACAGGAAAGTACAAAATTTAGGTTTTTCACTGATGATGGCTTTTTTTTTTTTTTAGTAAACATGCTATTATTGACAACAGTCACCATGTGAAAAAGCAGCAGCAGAAAGTCTGCTGTAATACCTGGAAATAATTATCTGAAAAGGAGAGAAACTGTGAAATAGAAGGGAC
This sequence comes from Charadrius vociferus, assembly GCF_000708025.1. Classification (NCBI taxonomy): domain Eukaryota; kingdom Metazoa; phylum Chordata; class Aves; order Charadriiformes; family Charadriidae; genus Charadrius; species Charadrius vociferus. The sequence continues at coordinate 1,465,930 of NW_009648150.1, forward strand.
GCAATTGATTTTCACTCCTCGAGGACAACCGATAGCTCACAAATTGCTCTGCTTCACTCCACCACTCAGAAAGTACCTGCTCATCATTAAGTTGGGGGAATGAGAAGTATTACCTCATTTTTTGCTCATCTGAGATCTTGCAGAGGTCAACATCATTGAAAATGTCCCTGCTCCTCTCTTAACAGTCACTTGCTTTTGTTCATCTCCCTCTTCAAGATTTCATTCTCCTCTTGCGTGTTTGTATAAAAATGAGAAATTCACTGCCGTTTTACTACTTTTATTCCTCCCAAGATTTTCATATCCACAGTTTCTTTCAGCACTTCTTGAGACATTTTTTACATGGATAACAGGCTGCTCACAGAAAAAGGAAAAGTAAAGCTCAGCAACAGAAACCTCTTGACTTCTCTTTTTCAGTACGAAGCCTTGAATCTACTCATCCAGTCCCGAGTTTCTAATTAACAAAACAGAGTGTTTTGGGAATACCCATGTTACGAACCAAATAGTTTACTGTCCAAATTATGTCAATTCTGCCTTTCCTCTTACTTTTCCAGCCTTTCTGAAGTATACAGTCCACCACAGGAACTACCTGATAACGATGACAATTGAGCAAACGCTGTTTAGAAATTCTTGCATCGTCATATAAGTTTGACCACAATTTAGACTAAGTCATGTTACTAATAAAGGGGCAACTCTGAACATAATACTTGCAAACTGATGAATAAGTTGGTAAAGTTAAGGGAATATAACCCTACTAAGTAATTACCAGCATAATTTCTAACATGAGAAAATGTAGAAAAGCTGGGAATCGTCTGGGGGCCAGATGCTCCTCTCTTAGAGAAAGTATAGTAAGTAACTTGAAAGAAAAGGAACCAACATTTCTGAGGATTTTGTTGTCAATTCGCCTCCTGACTCTAGACACATACTTGTGGGTGCATGCTCATGTATGCAATTAGCGGCAGCTTCCCTAAACAGCCCAAACTCCCCCAGCTTAATGGAACAATGTAATTTAAAATGGCTGGCAGTTTTCCCCCATCTGTTTGCAGCAACAGCATCTTCCACGCTTTGTTTTGCCAAAATTCCTGCAGAAGTGAAGATGATCTGATGTACAGAGGAAAATTCAATTAAGGAGAAAACAGTGCTAACTCTGTGATGAGAACAAGAGCGTGGACATTTGGAGACTGTTTCAGGTTAGTTACAGGTAGCACACTCCTTTCTCTATTTCATTTCAAACTAAGACTTAAAAACCCCCCATTCTGCGTGTATTAATGTCTTGATATCCATCACAGATCTTGTGGTGGGGTTTAATTTACAGAAACACAGGCAGATCAGTAAAACAAGATTGCACTTCAATTTTATGCCCTGTTTGCAAGAAAAATAGAAAGCCCGACTCAGATTTTGGCTCGTATTAAAATGCTTACCTGCTCTGCTGTCCAGTGGGCCAAAATCCAAGGAATATTTCACAACATGATAGTTGTTCCATACGTAAAGGAGGTTGTCCCGGGGATTATAATCCACAGCAGCAATGTACTGGTAGGAGTTTGGAAAGGGCACATCCACCATGCTATCCTTGCTTTGGTCAGTGTTATATATGTAGTCTATTTTATTCCCTGTGGCTTCATTGTCGTCATCTTCATACACAGACTTCACCACATATAAAATCCCACAGATCATGAAGGCATTAGAAGCTGACCTCTTGTCATAGGCAGTATCCCACGTCCCTTCAATCCTTAACGTGTAAGGGTTTAACTGGCTAATAACTATTTTGCCATTATTTTGTTCTGTTGCATAGATTACCCATAGCCCGTTCTCATCCACAGCCAGGTCTATGTCAGACTTGCCTCCCCAACGGTATGGAGAGGTGTCATGGTAATTTGCATTAGCTATGATAGCCTCCCCGCTTTTTATCCTTGTCCGCAAGTCAAACTTGACTATGTTCCTGGTTCGTTCCTTGTTGAAGAACAAAGCCCCATCGTATACCACGAACCCCGTGCCGTCCACCCGGTGTGGGAGTTTGTAGGTCGTGGTTGGCCTCCCAGCAATGAAGTCATCCTTGGAGGAGTACTCCGTCAGCGTGTCTGTCCGGTACGGTGTCCAGGGCATGTAGTAGATCTTGTCGGATGCCTGCAGAGGGTCTTTGCACCAGGCACCAGACTGGTGGTCAGATTCGAATAAGTGTTCACTCTGGTATACTCCTTTCAGCAGTCCAGGGCAAAGAAAAACTGTTGGAGGGGAAAATAATTTAAAACAAAAACCCAAAGTTAATGAGAGTCCTGGGGTGGTTGGCCCAAACATCTCAACAGCTTCTAGTTCTGGAGCAGAGAACACTCAAGATCAGAGGAAACCCAAGAGCAATGCCTGGTAGCTGGAGACTAATCTTCCTGAAGGCCATAACTCTAGAACAACATTTGCTCCACCAAACTCATTTTTCCTGCTTTTTCTATCAACTATGGTTCATTTTCTTATTGCTTTTCAAATCTATTTTTACAGGTGTACTTACTTGGATCACTCGCCTTTGTAAACTCTGAAATGAATATGTGCCCCCAGAGGATTTCTGGGTTTGTATTTCCAGATTATACTCTGCAGTGAATCTGTACCTACTAGGTGAAGGGGTAAACTCCCGGGGAATTGATCCACATATTTATTTGAACAGCCCACAGAAGAGTGGCCTAGAAATGGAAATAAGAGAAAAGAATTCCCACCCTTACAGCCCAAGCGATATTAAATATTTAAAGGGTACCAATAGCAAAGCAGAGGCGAATCCCATAGCAACTCAGAAGAGCGTTTAAAGCAAAGGGAGCAGGGGGGAACACCCGTCTACAGATCTGTAGTGTAACTAGAAATGAGGCTTTCAAAGCTGCTACAGGACACACGAAACATGCAGTCCACACAATTAAAAACAAATGACGTATGGATGCTGAAAGGAAAAGACAAGGAAGGAAGGAAGGAAGAAAGGAAAGAAGGAAGGAAAAGAATAAAGTTCACTGGAGAGGAACCCAAGGTCTAGATTTTAATCAGTTAAAAAATGTCCTGTTAAACATAGTGGTAATTCAAACTTAAAAACATATACCTTCTATTGTTACATGAGAGGAGCATAGAAGAGCGGCTTGACTGACTGGGGTGCTTTGCTGCTCAGACTTCGGGGGGGCTGAGAGGGGCCAGGACATGCCCAGCGCCTGAGAGGAGGCTCAGCTGGCACCTGGCAGACCTTGGCAATATGGGAACGTCAACGCCAAGAGGCCAGATGGCTGGACAGGGAGATAAAAGGGGGGATGCTGAGGAGCATGCTTGGTCCTCGTCATCCCCAGTAGCATCGTCCTGACCTGGAGGCACTGCACACACTTCGGGGGGAGAATATTTGTTGCTTATTTGTAACGCTGATCTCTGTGAGCATGGGTAGTACGGTAATCATGACAATGGGGTGGGCAGCCGGGAGGTGTGAAGAAGTATCCCATCACACACATCTGGTAGTGAGGGACTGGCAAAAGGGATTCCATGTTCGCACTCCCTGCTTGGAGCGTAACCAATTATTTTTGGAAATGCAGAAATTGTTAATATCCTCTGGAGAGCAAGACAGGAGGAATATCAGATTTAGTAACTTGTGTAAAAGTACATTGCTCTATTGGAGTCTAAGTAACCACCCAGAGTTGCTGATAAAGGGGTGCCGTTTCCAAGAGGCTTTTATGGTATAATTAGATGTACTTATGCACATACATATGTATGCACACTTTCCAAATTCTTTGAGGCAGGAGAAGGTATCTAAATCTTTGAAAAAAAAATTTAATGAAAAAAAATGGCACTAGTGAAAACTTTTCAGCAAAAATGAGTTAGCTGGTGAAGTTGAGCAGCAGAGATACTAAATAAATTTTAACAAAAAAGTAGTGAGAATTAATGACAAAGTATTTCAACTAAAACGTTAAACTGTTAAATAACTTAGCCTATACATAAGTAATAAATATATATAATTTGAAAGGTATTTAATTACCTTTTTGTTCCACTTCTATTGTAGAGAGAGAGGTAAAGAGAGAAAGGAGAAAAGAGAATAGATTAATGGTACTGTATTGGCCAGGTAGTTTTCTTTACCTCTTTCATATGAAAAGGAAGCTTTATTAATTTACTTCATTATGTGAACATTTTATATGTATATATATAAAACCTTTCCTCTGATATAATATGCAGACAGGCTGAAAAAATACAGATAAATTTTAACTTTACAAAAATCTTCAAGAAGAAAAAAAAAGCCCAACACTGGGGACATACCAAGCTCCCTGAACTATTTGAGATACCTCGTCAGCAGCAGCCTTGGACTAGTTTCATAGAGCAAAATGAAACACCCATAAACTGAAATATGACTGATACAGATTTATGTATAGAATAAAAACTCCAGGGAGAAACTTTACAGAATATACGTCTTCATATATTTCGCCAAAATCCTGTAAAACAGAGATCCCTGCTTTAAGCAGAAGAATATTCCCTTTTAACATGAATACAAAACTTAGGAGAGTCCAATGAAGCTCATCAGTGGATGTTCGCAGAGTCCTGTCCTATGTCTTGGAGAAACAAGCTTTAGTAGGACTTGGAAAAAAACATTTAATATATTATGATACTTATATGATTTATAAGATCCCAAAGACTTACAGTGTTAACAAGTTAAAAATATCTAAGCACTATTTAAAAGGCCCAACCCTAGAACTTGGTGGATATTTTTACTGAATTATTCACCATGCATAATAACACTGCTGAAGAGGCTGCGTCCCTTCAGACAAAGCCCCTTGCAGTCAGAATCAATAAATGCAGTGCACTTAATTGCTAAACACTCAGTACCAGCTTCTATAGCTAACAACCTCCTGAAAGAGGCTTTGGGGGCCCTCATCCAAAAGACCCCTGCGGTCATGGCACAGACCCCTTCTTCTTCCAGCACGGTGGGACCCAAAACAGCTTCTGCACCCCCCAGCCTTGGGGTTTGCTGGTTCTGCAGGGCCTCTTCCCTGAAGGTGTAGAAGACAGGCCCCATAAAATATCACTGAGGGAGAAGTGAGAACTTGCCAGCAAAACAGTATGGTTTTGACAGCTGAGAGATCTCTGTTCAGAGAAGCGAGACAGGCATGCAAAGGTATGCACGTGCGCTTTGTTTTTGCTTGCCCAGAGTTCTCTCTGGCCCCTTTCAGACCGAGACATTTGCCAAATGACTGTCCTCTGGTACTGGGACTGCAAACCCCTTTTCATTCAAAAGTCTCATTCATTTGGATGGGAAACTGCAGGCTTAATGGAAGAATGATTTCAGGGTAAGACTGCAAATGCATTGGCTAGACATGTGGATCTGCACTTTGCAGTGCGGGGAGGTGTACATCCGGAGCCAACTGCAGCTCCCAAAATGAGTGTTTCCAAACTTAAACAGCCTTTTTTACCTGGGCTTTGATTCAGGCTCCTTTCTACTTCACAACAGGTTAAGGTTAAAGGCAAGTGTTTTCACCATGTGGCTGTCAGGGCTCTAGGGAGCAGAGATGATGCATTTCAGTGCAAGCACCTGATTTTGCAAGGGCAAGAGCCAACAAGATTAAAAGGCACCAAACCCAGCAACTGGAGAAACCTGCACAGCAATGCTCTCCCTGTCCCAGGATGTGACTGGCCACAGTTAAGTAAGGTATTCAGGAAAACATTAAATGTACCTGGCAAAATCAAGAAAACAACATGACAGCTCCCCGCATGTATGGCTTCACACTGATTCTTCTGGCTGATGGTATACTGTAACTCTGGCAGCATAGAAGGTAATAATTTACGTTTCCAAACAAGCAAAAGCTTTTGTAAGGCACTTGAACAACAGTGTAAACATTGTAAAGCAGGAAGAGACAAGCTTCTGCAAAAGATACGATATTCGTGACCAGCTGAGTTGAGTGACCTGAAGCATTGATTACCCTTATCCCGAATAGCTCATATGTGTTATTAGCGGTCAGTGCCATATCCAGCTCTCTTATAATTCCAGACATTGTATGTGTTTTGGTGACTTCCTGCATGGTGCTTTCTATTGTATGCATCCCAAATACGTATTTTCCTCCTGCTAATTTAAGACTTAATGCTTCTGAATTTCAGTAGTTACTTAGCTTTTATTGGGACATCATATTATTCAAACAGGTTGCATGGGAAGCTTGGAGGATTTAGATTATTGAGCAGTATTAAAAGGAAGGGTCTAATTAGGGTCTGATTATCTCTTCAGTTATGCAACATATCATGGCACTGCAAAACTGTCTTCATAAAGCATTGGAAGATTCTTTTAAACTTTGCCCAGTTACAGACAACTTTACATCTCTGCAATGCCTGTGCCAGTCCACAAAATTTAAATACTGCTTATAGCACAGGGACACCTTACCTTCCTACAGGGATCATAGAATCACAGAATCATTTATTTTGGAAAAGATCTTTAAGATCATCAAGACCAGCCATTAATCATAGTTGTCCCTCAGCACCACATCTACACATCATTTAAATACCTCCAGGGATGGCGACTCAACCAGTTTCCTGGCCAGCTTGTTCCAATGCTTGACAACCCTTTCAGTGAAGAAATTTTTCCTCATATCCAATCTAAACGTCCCCTGGTGCAACTTGAGGCCATTTCTTCTTGTTCTATCACTTGTTACTTGGGAGAAGAGATTGATGCCCCACCTCGCTACAACCTCCTTTCAGATAGTTGTAAAGAGCAATAAGGTCTCCCTTCAGCTTCCTTTTCTCCAGGCTAAACAACCCCAGTTCCCTCAGCTGCTTCTCATAAGACTCCTGCTCTAGACCCCTCACCAGCTTTGTTGCCGTTCTTTGGATATGCTCCAATCTACAGGAGAAGCACACATACACAGCTATTTCTCTTACAGTGAGATCTTCCGCTCCTGCTATTGCTGCATTGGAACAGAACAAGGGTATTTCACCTTGATTTCCCACACCAGTTGCAGACCAGTGCCATTGGCTTCAACAGTGCCAGAGGCCCAAAGGAAAATCAAGAATCATGTGCCAGATCTGAGGGGCAAACAAGACTTCCACACACCCTGATTTTCTGCTGTTTCTGCGGACAGCAAGAAAACTGATGCATACGTGCGATTATCGGCCACTACAGACTGCCCCTGCTGTGCCTGGAGCAGTGCGATTAGGCAGATTCCTGCCACCCATTCATAGAAATCGCACAAACAAATTAATTAAATAGTCAGTACTGCTGGGTTGAGGCTCTGAAAATACACTCTTAATTTCTGGCACAATTAACACTTGAACATTAACTGCTCATTTTCTTACCACCACGTTGAGTTGCACTCAACTATCTAAGTCACACACATGCAGTGGCAGAGTCCTGTAGAGACCTCTCACTCTGGCACTGCTTCAAACCCCCAACAGGAACACAAAAATCCTGGAAAAAAATTATCTGAGTAAGGGGAATGTTAAAAGTCAATTGCAAAAGTAAATAAAAAGTTGTGCCCTGTACTTTGCCAACTTTTTTTTTTTTTTTCAGGACAGATGTTTGATAGCAGAATAAGTGATGTCTATTCCCTGTTCCCGTCCTTCACAGGTCAAACTGATTTAATATACAGAGACTCAGTGTTAAACATAGAGTTAATGACAAAATAGAAAGAGTAAGAAAACAGTTTTTTGAGGCTGGCCTTAGTACCACAAGATGCAGCATCTCAGCTATGCTGAGGGTACTTCATGCCAGACGTGGCTAACTGCTGCATCTTGCCTCCACCAACCAGCTTGACCACATGCATGGGGAGGTGTAGCTGAAAAGCGGTCATGGCTGTACGCAAACAACTAGGGAGAAACATTTCCAGAAGGCACAGCACTGGCCTTGTGCCCTACCCCAATAGATGACCCATGGTGGAAGATGGTGACCATCACATAGCTGACTCACCACTTGGCCCTGAGCCCTGTTGCACTGGACTTGAGCATTGTGCTAATGATAAAACGAAGTCTGGAAGGTGCCTTGTGCCATGGCTCCTTATGTGAGGATGGTCTGGGATCTGTAGCCTTTTCTTTCTCTGATCCCTAGATTCCAAGCTCCTTGGTCAGCCTTGTGCCAACAGCAAAGCACTCACAACTGTCTCAGCCTTTGACTTGAGGACTTCCCTACAGCACCCATAGAGTGATCTCCCAATTTACATGTTTCTCCCCAACACACACACACTGTCTGTGGGTTTTAGGTTGAACAGGAACATGCTTGGGAAGCTGCAAACCTAGCAAGGCACCCCGAAGTGTGGCCATGTAGAGCCTGCTCAGAGATGAAGGTGCTCTTCTTTTTTGAAGACATGGCTGGGTGCTGGAGTCTCAATGTTCCTCTACTAAAAGAAGATTAAAGTAAACACAAGATGCGTTCAAAATCCAGGGTACCAAAGCACATGTCAATAACAGACTTCCTTTTAGCTATCATGATAGAAGGCAGCAGTCTAGGCAACTAGGCAGCATACAGTTGAGGGCAGCATCAGCTTCACAGCACGTCCAGGGCAGCGGATCATTGATGACAGGACCCTGTAGTCAGTGCTAGAGAAACTCTGTCCTCTGGGGTGTAGGAAAATCTGCTGTTGAGTAGGATGTATTCCCAGTCACGCTAAAAGTAATAAGGCACATGAGGTCCTGACTGAGCACTTTCTCTTCCCAACATCTAAAATTTGAGAAAGTGGTTGAGGTCCCCAAGGGAAACGCAGCAGTTGACAGATCAGAGGCAACATGAGAGTGGGGCATAGATACTGCAGGAGGGTCATCAACTTCTCGCTTGTCCCTCTGGTTCCCCATCCCAGCATCCAGCCAGCAAGGCTGAAGAAGACCACTTCAGTATGCATTTTAAACCCATGGTGCTCTACGGTCAGGAAGCGCAGGTGGTACATAGACAGATACCGATGGGGAAGGACAGTTGAGGGAAGCTGAACTCTGTAGCAGCAGACCTAAAATAAATATAACTAAACCCAGGGAATGAAAATATGAAAATACTCTTATTAATTTGTACTTAAAACACACTCAAACCCCCACGTACAGTTTGACAGATGAACATTAGAGAGCTACCTCAGCATTTATATGACACAAGCTGTTTTGGCAACCTAAAGTTCAAAAAGCTGCAGAAGTACCCATCTCTGCTTCATTGTCTTCTCCTGATACATAATTAAAATGACAAGAGACCACATAGCCAAGCTCAATGCTCACTCCGTGCAGCACAGAGGCAAACCAAAGCACATGCCACCATTTCTCTCACCCACCCACTCCTTCTAGGAAAGCCAGGGGTCCCACTGTCACACAGGTGAGTGGTCACTGGACCTTGAACACCTAAATAATGGAAACACAGTCACCATCCACTGCAGCAAGCTGTAGCCAGCAGAAAGGTCAGACAACATTTTGCCTCTAGGTAAAGGAAAAACAACAGCAATACTGTGATCTTTGGTCTCAGTACCCTCATCGCAACTGTCCTCACTACAGAAGACACGGTGACCAGCCTCCGTCCCCATCCTCCACATCAAGCTGCCCCCAAGCCAGAATTTAGCTCCAGTCCCACTAGCCCCAGTGAAGCACTCATTTTACAAGCCTTTAATGTGGAAAGTTTTAACATGCAACAGGGGAAGCCCTCTTGGGTCTTGTCTCAGGAGCAAGCACACAGAATGGAAGAATTAGGTTTTCTTAGACTACTTTGCAAATACATACTGTTGCTATCTTCCTATTTTTCTCGCTTAATCTCACTTTACTAGAATTTTTAATACTTTTTTTCTCTTCCACAAGACAGGTTTTCTAGAAATCGTTTCCCTTCCTTTTCAGAGCAAGAACAATGTCGGCTTCCTTTGGTTAGGTACAATAAAAAAATACATAACAGACTGCACTTTGTGCCCTGCTACTGCTTTATCTGGGGGATCTTCACTTGTGTCAATGGCATGCATTTACATGCATTTAAATGGGGAACAGACCCCATTAACATTACCTGGCTTTGCAGTCCAAGAGCAACCTGACACTTGAATGTAAAGCACTCAGACTTTCATCCTCCAGCCAGACAAATGAGTAAATTACTCTTATCAATTATATTGCCATGGATTAACTTGCTTGCCACTGCCAATTTCTGTTATGAAAGAACCACACGCAACGTTGAGCCTCTCCATAGCAGTTCTGCACCAGGCCAAAACTATTCTGCAAGCTAAGTTTTAAAGTTTGTTTAGATTTAAATGATTATAATGGTGGAACCCACTTAGCTGCAACATTATTTACTATTCCAAGAAACTTTAAGGTTTTAGTAAACAGAATACTTCCTTACTCTTGACTGTGTGTACCTCTGTGTGCACACTGTACTCCCTTCCATAAGGCTGAGAAAAAAAAAATCATGATTTATTGCACAGAAGAAATGCTTGCCTTTTACAGCAAATGAAGTGCTAATCCTTTATTTAATAAAAGGGAAGAAAAATCTTTCTTGCTCCGTTTCCAAATAACATTTTTCAAATAATACCCAGGCATCAGCGAACGAAGGTGCTCTACAAGTACCTTGCGTTACAATGGCTTCATGTAACACATTCCCAAAATTATCGTCTCCTAATTAATTTTGCTGTGAAGTATAGAGATTTGAAACGTCAATAATCCATAAATGCTTGCATGAACCACAACCTAAATTAGATCCTTAAATATGGTATCTATAGATTTGCAGAAATCAAAGCTGTCGTTTTTCGTAAGTGGATTTTTTTTTCCCTTAGATTTCCATTCGTCTGATAAATTTGTGAAACCTTTCAAACCATTAATTTGGGCTTCCTTAAAATGTCAGTGCTTTCAGTCTGCTTTTTAATACATAATAACTAAATTTAATAGATGTTCACTAAAATAATACTAAGGATTATTAATATTAAAACACCCGTCAGTGTAACTTACAGTCATCAGGACCCAGGAAACCACTAATATACATTAACTCTTGTCCATTAGAGGTTTCAGTGAGATGAAAAACGGTTACAGTTTCCTACAAAATTACCTTGTGTATTATAGATCAAAATTCAGGCTATTTTGGGAGGAAGCCATCTTTTTGTTAGACATACATGTAATGAATGACAAGCATCAGAGGCCCGAACCCTCACACGGACTCTCCCCCAAAACCAAGAAATAACAAATGCTTTTCCATAGAACTGTCCTCTCGAGGCCAATTTTCTACGAGCTTAAAAATTATGACCCCATTTCCTAATTTTAGGTACCAAAGCGCACAAAAACTATGCCTTTAAATATTTTTGTTAAGGGGGGGAAAAAATATCAGTCCTGCAGAGAGCCAATGAAAGTTTGGGATTCTGAGTTTTGGGGTTAAACAGTAAAATCCCTGCCACATGCCCAGCCCTGCAAGAGCTGACGCTGTTGTGCAGAGCAGAGATCAGCAAGATGGTTCTCAACAGTTTTGCAAACATTCGGATTTCCCAAAATTCTGTGAATAATTTCTATTCTCCTTTGCCTCTCTCCTCTTGTTATTATTCCAGGTGGCAGTCACAGTGACTGGCTTCTCTGAAGAAGCAGACACTTCATCAGCTTCAGTAGATACTGAATGTGATTGTGCTGCACTTCCAAATGTATTATTCCAAGAGGTAAATATTTTTTGCTCAAGTAAAGATAATTCACATGAAGTATAATGACCCCTGAAATATACTGCACTGGAAAAAAAAAGAAGCAGCAAGTATTGTTATATTCAAAATTCTTCTTCAGAAGAAATATCTGATTTTTTAATGTTTATAAATCTCTTCTGTAGATGAGATTTTATGTTTAGAGCACCATTCCAGAGATAAAGCAATCTGAAAAAAACAATTTATCCCTGAATTTGGGAAACAGAAAGGTTGTTTATGCTAGTCAAAGTGTTCGTCAGAGCACTGGCCACTGCTCACCACCATCTTAAGCAGAAAAATGAGGCAGGCAGACTTCTGCTGTGACCGTACGGGCAGCAGCATGTCCCCCTGTTGTCCAGTTTATACAAAAACCAGCAATAACTTCTTAACTCACTGACACTCTCTCAACTTGTTGTGCACCAGAATTTTGCTTTTAAATTCATCAATTAAAAAGCAGCAGCAACATGAGCTAGCACGAGAGGGAAAAAAAGGACTGTACAAGTACTGTGTGAAATTCAATTATGGCTACAAGTCATTCAGCCAAACTTTCCTTGGCAGTTGGCCTCTTACTGTTTCCAGCAAAACAACAGATGAGTGAGCTGCCATTAAATTACAGCAGAATCAGCCACCTGGACATCATTCTCCGATAATAAAAAAAAAAATAAATAAAATAAATGGAGAGAAAGAAAGAAAGAAAAAAAAAAAAAGAAAGTGCAGCTCCAGAAAGGGAGATAAGCACTGCAGGGATGACCCTCTGCAGCACTTTTTCTGTAGCTGGCTCTTGCTGCTGATGAATGGCCACCAGCACACACCAGTCTTCCACAACACAGCTCTGCGGCTAGGAAAAGCGAGATGTGGAGATCCGGTCCTTCCAATGGAGGCATGAATTAAACCTCATCCAGGCTGTGAGCTCCTTTATAAAAGGGGAGAGAGGCATTACTGTGCATTACTTTCAGCTCCAGGTCTAAAAAGAAAACAGAAAGATAGCCGAGCATTTTCAAAGAACATTTATTCAATGGTGCCCCTCTGGAAAAGGGCTGGGCACAGAATGAGTACCAAGATGCTGCTCCCCTTCGCCAAGAAAGGCTTCTGTGCATGTAGAGGTGAACCAAGAGGTGCTGGTAGCATGGTTTGATCCTCCAGGGCTGTTGAGTGCTGCTTTCCAGGACAGGAACCTATGTTACACTTAATTCCCAGTGCTGCCAGTTCAGCCCAGGAGCACTCAGAGACAGGGCATGGAGAGCCAAACAGACAGAATGGTTAAAAACAGCTACTTGGGAAATAACCTTGCCTGGTAAAATTTAACTGCAGAAAGCTCTTGTAAGAAAGTTTGAGTCTAGGCGTTACTCCCCTTGGTCATTCAGCCCACGTGCAACCAGGTCAGGTAAACGGCCTTGGATAACCACCCCACTTCTTCCTCCTCCTGGGATGTCAGACGCACAGAAAGATCACTTGGCAACTAGGCAAATGTAGCTAATTAGGAATAATTATTATTTGCATTGCTCTTTCTATCTTCCTTGCCAGATGAATTGTAAACCCTCTTTGCCTGACTTTAAAAGGAACAAAAGCCTGAAGTTCATTAAAGATTTGTCCTCATCCAGGCATGAGATAAATTTAGGATGTCAAGAGCCTGACAGAGCCATCAAGGCAAACATTAGGTGTCTTGCCTTAAGGAATAAGCAGGAAGGGAAAAATGTCTTAGGTGGGGGAATGCTGAATTAAAGCTCTGTGTCTTTTTGGTCCAATTTCTCTCCAAAGAGGAATAAACTCTTTGTCATCCTGCCAGCTATGAGACTAGCTAAAAATAATGGATTCCACAGGCCCAAATGAGGCTAATCATGATTGCCAAGGCATGTCTGTGCTGTAAGAAGTAAGTGAAATCTGATGCTCTCCAGAGAAAACATTTTTTGAAAAGCTCTTTGCTCTGCAATAAGCCTTGGCAGTTATCTCATGTCTTGGAGTATCTACCATATTTCTTGTTTGATTGCAAGGCATATTGCTGACACTGGCTGCTATGGCTGAGTTTCCTTTAATAATGCTTTGTTAGGTAAAACACCACTTCTTTTTAGCTATTGGGAAAACTGTAAGGAAGGATTTTGCATCAATTGCCTCTCTCAATAGTACTTATTCTTAACTGTCTCCAACTGGATGCTGTAGTAAAATGCCCACCAAAATCAGAAAAGGATTTCCACAAAGCCAAACAACAAACCAACAAATTTGTTTTCTCCTCTCTGAATTGGAGGAACACCTACAAAGTAGCTGGAGAGGTGGGATTTTACCTCAACCACTTTGGAGAGCAAGCAAAGAGCAAGGGAAGGAACTTGTCCTTTGGAACAAGATTTTACAATCTGCCGTAAATTTTAACAACATCTGCTATTTAAAAAAAATAAGAAGAAGAAAAAAAAAGAATCAAGGCGTGACTTCTGGCATTTTTAGGTTTAAGTAATTAAAACAAGTGTGCTATATGTGTGTGTGCGCACATACGCGCACTTACATGCAGAGGAGTGATATCCAACATTATAAGATTTAAATAATTAACCCAAGCATGTGTCACACACATATACGCTTACATGTGTAATGCAAAGGTACTGGCATAGCTTACACTTTGAGGCACATTTCCAAAATACTCTAAAGAAATGATTCTGCAGTAGTCTGAGACTCACATCCCATCTACAGCCCTCTAAAGCAATTATTGCAGAAAACAGCTTAGGAGTCTTCATTTCATCTTCTCTTTTGCTCTGGCTCTCAGTACTTACAACGATCAAACAAAATCACAACAGTCAACAAAATCTCAGCTGAGAGGCAGATGTTTCAGAGGAGATCATGCCCTGCTGAATCGTGAAAGGCTCCCATGCCTTTTCCCCAGTTCATGCTCCAGATGTGCTGAGGAGATGGGAGAGATTGTTTGCACGCCTACGCAGTGCAAGACAGATAGGTATAGCTGCCTCCTTGAGAGGTACAGACCAGAAGGTAACATTAAATGTGCTGGTTCTGCTGAATGTTAGGGTGTCCTCAAACCCCAGCTGAGCAAATCTCTCTCTGCTGTGCAGAAGCATCTTCCTCACCTCTGTTTCACTTGTCTCCCTGCCATACCAAGCACCCATTAATCACTATCTACCAAACAGTGCAGAAAACCCTCATATATTTGCAGAGCTGACTAAGGAGCAGAAATGAACGTGGGAGTCCCTGCAGTGCTCTTGGCAAGGCTGCGGCAAGCCAGCCTGCCACCAGCTGAGGCTGCCGCAGGAGCAGGCCCTTGACAGGTTGGTGCTGGGGTGTATTTACTTAACCAAGCACGCAGGTAAAAGCATTAAGTGAGAGTAGCTTGCAACAAATGTGTGCTCTGAGCCCAAGTGTGAACAGAGAGCACTTTATGGATTTGGGGATTTGGGTCCCCACTAGTTGAATCTGGGACTAAGAAGGGTGACATTCTATTTTACACTTATTTTTTAATGAATAAGTACTGATATAAAGCAGCGACCTAGGTGGAACTGTCAATTTAAAGGAATACATCTGAGACCCTTAACTTGCACTGGTATATTCAGTGAAGTAAAAATATTATTCTGCTTGGCAGAACCACAAATTACAGCAATAAAATATATGCGGTGAATAGGTAGAAATTTGGTACTATTTGCAATGACCTGAATATTAGGCACTGCTAAGACCTATCATTTTCACCATTAATGAAAAAAAGACTATTTTATTTCTAATTTAAAGCATAAGAATTTATGAAGGTTCAGAGAAGTCTTTTGTGCGCTTTTGCAACAGCTTAACTTCTAATATATTATATATGCAAAAATTAGTATCCTTGAGCTCTTGCACAATATTTACTGGTTCACATTATTGGAGCGGTCAGTGTGTGGTGCCCTCTCTCTATTTCATAGCCAATGCAGCATTTTCCCCATAATAATTCTTAGTAGAGTAAAAAAAAAAAAGTGACAATGAAACACACTCATTTTGCTATGAGGTAATTCAATAGATCCGTCTACTTTGCTAGGGCTTAGTTTGTATGTAAAACAACACTTATTTATCTTGCTGAATTCAAAATGGAAAAAGAATTAAGGGCGAGGTTCAGTTTTCAGTCCAGCTTTTAGTAATCTGAAAATAGGAAATAGGGCTAAGAGTCACCCTGAGAGGCCTAGAGGACAGAGCCAGCTGCCAAGGCTATGCCTGCTTCACATAAACGCTCTCTTCTCTTAAAATCTCTTTTGAACAATTTAGATGAGGCAAAACTGCAATAATTGAATGATCATGTTGCCAGAGGTTCGCAGAGGGACATCGATGGGGCCACGCTGATATGGTGTCACAGAGGACTTGGCCCTTTCCTTTTATTATGTGCCATTCTCTTCTGCATTCAGGAAGCCCATCTAACAGATCTGATGGGATTGTGCCATGGCCTGAGCCCATGAACAGCAGAAGCATAGCTTACAGCATCTCCTGGGAGAGGCTTTTGAAGATTCAGCTTTCCAACAAATTACCAAATAACCTTGGGGGTGGGAGGGAAGCACTTTTGAGAAGAGTTAGACCATAACTAAGCACAATTAGGTAACCTAAGGCTGGTGAGAAGAGGCCTCACCAGGCCAGAATTTGAAGCGAAACAGTTTCAGAAACATCACTATTAAGACTGGTATGGAAACACAACCTAGAGACCACCCAACAACATACATCTCAAGTAAGAGCCACCACAGCTCACCTCATTGCTAACCCAGCTTGCTTTTTCCATGTTCACCTCTCAGAGAGAGGCAGCAGTTTCTGATGACCAGCAAAACACCGACATGATAACAACACATGTTCCAGAGACAAAACACATGGCAGAGACAAAACATTATAAAATTCAGATCATACTTAGGCACAACTCAACAACAGTTTAATTAGCTGTTTGGCCTCAACAGGCTTCTGAAAGCCTTCTGAAAGCCTAGGATGTTGTGCATCTCCATCACAAGTTGAAGGCAAGACCAGTGCCCTGAGTGAGGGGTTATTAGTAGCCCAACCTACTGCTAGAAGGAGCTCATATGGCATGGTATTTCACAAATGCATACTTTATAAAAATTTAAACAACCTTCAGCACATTGCTATGTTATCATTGAGTTAATGCACAAAACAGAAGAAACAAGAAGAAAGTCCCCATGACAGCTTTACCTGAGTTGACTGAGGTGGAAGACCTGATCTTTATCTCTAAAGATGTTAGTCTAAATTAGCAGAAGACCAACCCATGTTTAATAAAGGGCTCTCATTTAAAGAAAGCAGGTACTTGAGCAGTTTCAGAAAGAAGATGGCTCATACCTTGGTTCAACACCAATGTTCTTAATAGTAGCAGATTTTGTGTGTGACCTGAGACACGGAGAAAGAATGAAAGTGTACATACTGATTTGGCTGAGAGACTGCCTTCCTCTGAAAGCTAAAGGAGGGGATGCTGGGGGCTCTTGGCAGCTGGTGCTGCCTGTTCTGGTGTCACACTTAAATGGGGGAAGGAAAAAAGGTAGATGGATCGCATGGCTCCAGCGCTGCAGGCTCAGAGGCAGCTGGAAGACACAACTGACGTGGGGTGGGGAAGGAGGAGGAAGCAGCAGCAGAGCCATACTGCCCTTTGGTGTGCCCCAAGGTTTTGATGACCCCGGGCCAAGCTCCCAGCCCGTCATTGGGCTGCAGCACCCAAGTTGGTCTTGCTCACAGACTGGGACCTTTCTCGTGATTTGTGTTTTCAAGCAGCAGAACACGTGCCCTTGGAACACACCACTGGAAAGGAATACAAAATGGGCACAGAAATGCCATTTCACATGGCATTTCAGGGCCCATCAGAATGAATAAAAGCCATCTCCATCCCTGCAAAAATCCCCAAATTGCTCCTGCATGAAGGCACATCCAGAATAGCCCATGCTTCCTTGTTCTCTCCTTAAGTGACCACACATCCATCTCCCAGCCAGCGTTTCTGCCACTTTCACTCCCACAGCTGTGCAGCAAAGACAGAATTCCTCATGACAGCTGTGAAATCTATAGGTAAAGACAGATCTGATCAATTTACAGCAGCCTCTGCTGCTGAGTCGAGCTGCAAAACTATTCATAACCCCAGCAGATACCTCTGGTTTTAAGCCATGAGGAACCTTCTGGGCAAGGCTATGATGTTGCTCTTCTTGTGGCCAGCAGCTGAGAAGTGCAAGCTGGAAGCAGCTGGCTTTGCTGGCCTCTAGATGTTTTTGTGGACCTCTTTGACTGTTTGCAAAATACGCCTTCAACTGATGGCTTCTGAATCCTCCGTTCAATGCAAAGAGTAGGTATTACATAGTGACTCCCTCCAAACTGCACCTGAGCAAGTAGTATCTCCGAAGCCAACACAAATGCCAACACCCCGAAACCCTGGCAGAGCAACGATCAGTAACCTGGCACAGCTGGCCAGGTATTTAGTTCGCTATCCATCAGTTTACAGCAATTCTTTGTTCACAAACTCCCTAGGAATATTATTACTCTGGTTTTCAGGATGGCAAAAGGGAAAAAAAAAGCAGGGATTTTAGTTTGCTCCGAGTCATGCAATGAAGTCAGAGGAAAACTGGACCAGGTGCTTGTGGCACAATCTGTAGTAAATTAAGTGAAATGAAATGGCGTTTGACATATGGACAGCTGTGCATGAACACAAGGACAGGATAAATATGTTCAATGAAAAACTGAGATGACAAGTCTAGTACATCACAGCACTTCAGAGATCTGGATGTCCCACAATAAACCTCCATTTGCTAAACATGTCTCATTCCTTCCTGAAGCATGAGTGGAGTCAGGAGAAAGCATCCACAGTACAAACAGTAAGCACATTAAAATATCCTATTATCTCTGTATGTTTTTGGAGGGTAGTGGGGCTGTAAGAGAAGTATGTGCAAGTTTAAAAAAAACAAAAACCAGCAACAAAACACCTAAATAGGTATTTTGAAATTATCTGTAATTTCCATCCAAAGCCACACAGTACTTTGGATTGGAACTGCAATTTTAAGTTCTTCTCAGAAAACTTACTTCACTTATTTTCACTGCTTACAATCCGGGTCATCTCATCTAGTGACTCCATCACAACCAAATACAGAGAGAGAATTTTGGCCAAAAAGAACAAAGCTTCTTTTCCTAAACAAAGGGATGAAACAATCACCCCACAACTCACATTCACAGGAAAAAAAAACAAACAACAACAAACTAATTTTAAAACTATATACATATTATCAACTTGTCATGCTGATTCTCTTAAGCCTTCAGAAATAAAACCCCTGGTTTTTTGTACTTGCTCAAAGTTAGGAAAATAATATGAAAACTAGATGAAGCATAAAAAATCCCTAAAACATTGGGCTTTGCTGTGAAGAAGGCTGGCTTTTTCATGGATGTACCTCCATTAATTGTTTTGTTCCTCTTAATCCTATTTTAAACACAAGCCTCACAGATGTTGCAAAACTGCTTCTCTGAACGCTCCTGTAACACCTGCTGGGATTCAAAACTTAGTCAAAATTGTGGATCAACAAGCCAACGACAGCATTTCCCCTGTGGGTGTGACTGCCACAACAGCAAAGATACCAGGCAAGGAAATGTCCTGTTATTTTTGATGGCACTTATCATGTAGCAATATCCCAGGGCCAGAGCAGAACTAGGCAGTGGTCCACCGATAATGTGAGAAAAGACTGTTCTCCCAATAGCTTGCAAGCTAAACAAACAAAATAGTCTGGGTTAATTAAAGACTGATTAAGATTTCCATTTGGGAACAGTGGCAGGAAAATATTACCTGCTCCGCCCAAGGTCACCCAAGGAAGTCATGGCAGAGCTGGGAAATGGTGCCTAGTCTGGATTCCAGTGCTTTAACCATAGCCAAAAATCAAATTTGAAAATCTGCAGGTGTGAGGAGTGAACATGGATGCTTTCCTCGAGGGATGATGACTGCAAATGCAGCTGTCGGCATCCTCCCAGTGTGCTGTGTGCAGCCTGGCAAGGACACCAACTTTTTAAAGATGGTTGGGGGATCACAGCATGGTAGCCTCTCTTTAAAGAGACACCAAGCAGGTATAAGAGATGATTTTTCTGTTCCTCTAGTCCCACAGGTTCAATATTGTGAACTCCCGTGGATCACATTTGCTCAGGAGAGAGGATGCAGTGGTTGGATTTGGACATTGATGTCTTTTCAATGAACTCAGAGCAATTTTCTCTCAGTCTTGCTACCTGCCTGGATGCCTGTTAGCTGCTGTCAGCAGAGACTGACTGAGAGTGGGGAATGTCTGGTCATGGAGAGGTCTGCTCTAAGGAACTGGAAAGGTTTGTTACCTTACAGCATCATTTTCAGGTGTTGGCCTGCCAACTGGCCAAGCACTTCCTAGTGACAGACTCCCCATAGATCCAACTCTACGGTTAGATTCATCAAGCAGCAGGAGGGAGAAAAGTCTGTAAGAAACACTCCTCTGGCTTCCTCAGCTCATGAAAAGCCCGTTTCTCTTCCTGTGAGAGCTGGGCCATTACAGCCATTACAAGGTTAAACTCCCAGAACAGGCTCCACTTTGGAAAGCCACCAGGAGATTAAAGCTGGTGCACAACACAGCTGCTCCTCTTTTACACAAGTCAGCTCCCAAGAGGAAAGGCCATGGTCTGTGCTCTGGACAAAGTGCCAATCGCCTGCTGGATGCACTTCAACCCACCACAATGCTGGCAAAGGTTTAGGGGCAGCTCCCCCCAGCACCCTGTTGTCAGAGCAGCTGTCTTAGCATGAACCTGATGGTGATGCCCATCCCAGTAGTGGGGATGGCTGAGGAGGTGACAGCCAGCATCTTCAGCAGCCAAAGCTGCTGGGATGCCACCAGCATGGTCATCACTGGTGACCCATTGTGAATGAAGTCTGAGGCGGCACTGAACACAAGGAAACAATATGGGGTTAGAGCCACAACCCCTTTGGCAAATGGACCAAGGGCGCCATCATCCTTCCCATCTCAAACAACTGAGCATCAGGGCATATGTGTTCTCACTGATGCCCCTTCTCACCCATTCCTGATGTCTGCACAGCCGGCGGCTCTTAGGTTGCAAGAAGTCAAACTGGAAGTGGCTTTGCACGTACACATGTGCCATAGAGCTACACTAGACTGATGGATGCCAATTTGGTCATAGGGA
>NW_009648150.1:1486628-1487029 GCF_000708025.1 Charadrius vociferus
ATACATGCTTAATATCCACGACCAGAGCTGCACCAGTTTGCAGTGGTTCTGGACAAAGGCCTTGCTTGTTTCCTTCCTAGCGATGCCAGAGGAGGACAAGGATCACCAAGATGCCACCTTCAAAAAAAAAACCAGACCAGAAACAGAAAGTGGAAAACACAACAGCAAGAACTGGAGTTCAGGATCACTGCGAGACCACATAGGGGCGGCATTCACAGCAGCAAAATGAGATGTTTAGGTGCTTCAGGAAAATCAATGCCAAGATAGGCAGGTACCAGTGGGGTGCAGCCAGTTAGGCCCTTCTGTTATGTTCTCAGCTTTGCCTGGCCACGACTGCAAAGGGAAGCCTAATGCAGTGACATTTGTGACTTGCACACAATGGCTTGGGAGTCACAGGACCT
>NW_009648150.1:1487093-1554398 GCF_000708025.1 Charadrius vociferus
GTGCATGCATGCTGTGAGGACCGAGATGAAAGGAAACACTGAGAGACAGTATGAGATACAGTTCCTTCCAGGAAAGGGTTAAGCAGCTCTGCAAAGCACATCTATGCTACCCTTGCTCAAAGGGGGATAAATGGAGAGCACTTGGTGTGCAAGGAGGACTTCAGCTCTGAACAGTGCAGTCCTTGGGGAGAAGCCCTAGGAGCGGCTCAGCACGCTATTTTTTGTTGCTTTCTTTGTTAATAAATCTAAAGGGGACTTGGGCTTTGCATGCAACATGGACTTTATTTATAGAGCAGGTCAGGGAAGGCTCCTGCTCACAAAGTCGATAGTGGAAAATGGCACTGCTGTACACAATATCATCACACCAGGGACTTGAATGTGCAGAATGCTGAGCTTGTTGACTATAATCAGAATTTCTGCTTTGTCTTCCAACCTTTAGTCACGTAATGACTATGCTTCACAAGAGGAAAACTGGGACAGAAAATAGTGGCCAACAGGTTAGGCCATAACTGGGTTCCTTCTGGATCATCAGGATTCATCCAGCTCACACCCAGTCAACATAGTGTTTGCAATCATGACCTTCTCTGGCAATTACAGCTTTGCTTCCCTGTTAAAATGTTTTATCCAGCAATGATTTTGCAGCTCTGTAAAGCATTCCTGATTATATTTTCAACAGTGTAACACATAAGGTCTCTTGTACATAAGTTTCCACACAGAGAATATGAGAATCACCATTTAGCAGTTTTCAGTGCATGTTTTGAAGGCAAATAGAAAGGGAAAGTTTTTTTTTATAAAAAAAAACCCAAAAAAGTAATTTTAAAGTCCTTGAAAATTCTTTAAACACAAGGATTTTTTTTTAATTTTTTTTTTTTTTACACATGTGTGCATTTAAGCAAACACGTGTATAAATGCAGCTTTGATAAGAGTAAAAAAATAACAACTCCTAACACCACACACATTCAGGAACTGTAAGCCAAAATTAAAATAATCTATAGCACCATAATAGGTTATTGCCGTGCAGTTTTAGGGCAAACAAAGGAGAAGCAGAGAGAGTTTTCAACTTGTCCAAGATGAATTACACATATTAGAGTTGGAGATGGGAAAGGTGGGTGGGATATCCAACAGCCTGTAAAAAACCTCCAGCTCACGTCAAAGTCCTGTACTGGACATTTTAAAGAGAGAAGGCGGAAGAGGAGAGGAAAGAGAGACATTATGATCGAACTAATTTAAACAGGAAGAATGTTGATACATCTGTTACTTTTTCTAAAAGTAATATCCAGCAGACGGAGGAATGGAGAGGGAGATCTTATACCTATGGAATAGAAATGCAGTCTGAAGCATCAACATCACACTGTAAAGCCAAGACGCTGTTTCCTTATGGATGATAGAAATCCAACAAAAGGGAGTCAGGGCATTAGCAAGACCAAAAGAGGATTGATGAAAAACCTTGCATGTCTTGTCCTCCCTACGCCCTACATTGCAACACCCTCAACTTAAATATGAAACATGTAGATGCAAC
Organism: Charadrius vociferus; assembly: GCF_000708025.1. NCBI lineage: Eukaryota > Metazoa > Chordata > Aves > Charadriiformes > Charadriidae > Charadrius > Charadrius vociferus. The sequence goes on from NW_009648150.1 coordinate 1,488,613, forward strand.
TGGTCCAAACGATCTCCATAATCATGGAGAGCTTGCCTTATCCTAGGATGCTATATGGCACGCCATGGCATCCTTTAAAGCAGTATCATCAGTATCAAGGAGTTCCACGATTTGCAGGGACGCAAAAGGACATGAAAGAAATGATGGGACACAGACAATGGACAATCAGATCCTCTTTATTTACTCTAGTTCTATGTCTTTCAGCTGATATAATTCCAATTCTTTAAAAGCAATTTACTATGAGAAGTTTGGAACAGGTTACATCTCCTATACTTATCATCAAAGATGCATGGGCCTGAAATCAATAGGCTTTTTATTATTTTATTTGGTCAATTTGCTTAAAGACAATGAAATCCTACCATCAATACGTTTGGTAAAATTCCATCCCAAGTAAATAGAAACACAATTTGTGAATGTTGCTTCATTAGTAGTGAAACAGTCAAGGATTAGCTCTCCTGGATAAAAAGAGCAAGTGTGTCCAAAAATTCTAAATAATGATGACTTCACACTAAATGGAAGAAGATTATTTTTTTATCTATTATTTCACTCATGAGGTTCACTTGCCAAGCTTGCAATTTTTCTCACTCATCTTTTTACAATTACACAGTCGCCTGTGCAGCCAGGAATAATGCAGGCAGTACGCCATGTCCACTGTGAAGCACCTTTAGCAGGATAACCATCAAACAACGCTGCATGAATCATCTCTTGCAGACTAAATCTTACAGAGACACAATCAGGTTTTTAAAAACACTTAACTACTTCTGTGTGCCCAGCCCAAAACATTCAGAGCTTTTAGTTCAATTGCATGCTGCAAGTACACACAACAGAGTATTTATATTTTCAGCAATTCCTTGATATCTTTTTTTTTTTTTTTTTTTTTAAGTCCAGGTCAATTAGGTTTGCAGTCTGGCAGACCATAAAGTTGGAAAATCTCTTCCTCTAGATACTGAACTACTAAGGAAGCTTTCCCTCTGCACAAGCAGGACAGAACAGGCGCCCCCAAATTTTGTTTGGATTTAAGCTAAAAGGACAGCTCAAAGGTCGAAGCAGCAATGCTGAAATTCTGTTTTCTGCTCCATCCTCATTTCAAGGCAGGCAAAAAGCTGCCCAAAAGGCCCAACAGGAGTATCCACCAATCCAAAATTCAGGCCCACGTATCGCAGTCTTTTCCATCTCGAAACACAAGTGAATAAAGCCAGAGTTTTCTTTGTATGTTGTCCGGAGCATCATCCGGTTTGCCATGGTTTTTTACAGAATTGCCACATATCACCACAGAAATGTCTCCACTGCAGCACTGGGTGAAGAAATACATCAGGATGCTGCTACATTTTAATTAACATGTGAAATAATTTCTAGTTTTTCAAATAAAAAGTGTTTTAGAGCAAGAGATATTTGCATATTCATTTCTTTAAATGGAACTAAAAAGCCGTGTACAAAATAAAACCTAAAATCAAAGAAAAAAACCTATAACATTAATTTTCTCGTAGGTACCTCCAATTCAACATTTCCTGTAGCACATAATTCTTTGGAGCTTTCATGCCTATGCCTTTATAGACCAAAACCAATCATTGCTATTTAGTTTGAAAGAAAACCTGCAAGCTGCGAAAAGAAGGCTCTAATTGACTTATTTTGTTTTATGAAAAACTGTGTCCCCAAATTCTTTATGCAGTAAATTGAATTTTCAAACTGATGCTTATCATATGTGTAATTGTTTCCAGAAATAAATTTTTAAAACAGTGACACTGGACAGACCACTCCTGTAAAGAGCTTTACTGCAACTAATGGTTGCAGTAAAAATGTCAGTCTGAAGAGGAAGTAACAATTTTGGCTTCCACCCCTAATTTCATAAGTTTCAAAATCGTATTAGGACATTCATTTATGACCAGCATTAATCAGGAGTCATATAGCTGTAGGTCAGAGCAATTAGGTGCATTTAGAAGCAAGTCTGTAATTTCTGTGTATGATTTTTGTTTGTAGGTTAAGAACAGTTTTACGGTGAATATGTACTGTTAGTCTCCAATAAAGGCGTATTTCTCCTTATTTTTAAATCCATTACATACACAATTCATTTTTCTTCTGAACTTCTGAAATTCCGCACGGCGGGCTGTGAAACAGAAGTTGCTCTCAGTTTGATGCTTTCTTACTGATCATTGCCACACAGCTGGCAATGAAATCAACCCCCCAATTGTCTTTTAAATGCAATAAACACATAACTAGGACATATTATTGCTGTGAATCATCTTTAGCCACTTTTACATCATGTAATTTAATATCCATTTGTAGAAGAGCTGACATTACCACTCTCTTCTCATTCAATATTGGAAAACTTAATTGGCTACCTATTTGACTTCAGGCAAACAGTGATACCTACCAGACAAACTCTCGCCTCTTGACCCTATTGATTGATTAAAGTAAAACACACTGTTGGTACCACAAAAGCTATATGAGCATTAAGTTCGGATAATTCTGCATTCCTGGGAGTAATCAGATTTTGGGACTCTCTGCCTGTACGATGAGAAAGACTTACCAAAAAAAAAAAAAAAAAAAGTCCGAGTTGACCTATTAATAGTAAATCCAATGCTCTACAAGCCAGTATCCTCCCAGAGCCTCATGTTCCAGGAGAGCCTCTGCTCCCAAAACCCAAGGTCGACTGCAAGGAACAGCATTTGGATTTAAGAGGCTGAAGCTTGTAAAGCCAGAGTCACAGCTGTGCAGCTATATTTATGATAGAGTAAGCAGGAAAAGCAGGAATGTGACAAATGAAGTGGAAAGAGAATAGAAAGGGAGAGGAAACGTGAATTTTCAATAAAACCTCCCTGAATTCAGGCAGAGGGAAAGGAAAGTGATAAATAATCTCTCTGCATATAGCTTGCATCTCTACAGTATTTAATAGTATTCATACAACTAATTTCCATGGACTCTGATATCATGAGAAAGACAGCAAATCTTAGGTAGCTGGGGCTCCTTCCCACACCTCCTGATTTGCAATGAGTCTGTCAACCTGCTCAGACTTATGCAGCCCGCAAACTGCATGGCAAATGTAACCGACTTCACATTAAATGCAGTAGCTCAGTGCTGGACCAAAAGCACAAATCACAAGGAGCATGATCACAAGTGGGAGAGCAGAACAAAGATGCATCTCATGCATCTTCAAGCAGCAAGGTTTGGGGAGCAGGAGGTGCACCTCCTGCCAAGGTGTCGACTGGTACCTAAGTCTGCCTCTTCTTGCCCTAAGCTCTAAGGAAAATAAATCCTTAAAGCCTTGCATGACTCACCACACTCCTGCAGAGGATCAGGCAGAATCGAATAGATTCGAATCGAATAGAAAGAGCATTGAATGCCACCACAAAAAATAGGCTTTTACTGGAAACTGTCTACATCCAGATCTGACCAACAGCACAGCACAAGGAGTTTGTTCCACTGTTAGCAAAGAACACTGCAGAATTCCTCTAATTTAGTCTGATAAAAGTGAAATAAAGACGATTCTTTCCCACTAAAATAAATATCAAAAGTAGTGCTTAAGAAACTTCTTGGTTAACTTTAAAGCTTTGTTTTGATTTACTTATTTTCTTTGCTTGAAGAGAGGGCTGTGTAAATGTAGCACTGTTAAGGGAAAGAAGTTCAAACTTTACATAAGGGCTTTTTGCCCAGTGTCTCTTGGCATGCTTCCTTGTGTTTCAGATTGCTTTGTATGGTGAAGCGTTACAGAATAAGATAACACTGTGTTATCTAGTCACTAAGGACAGGCTTTGCACTAAAGAAATTGAGCCAAAATTTCTTTTCAAGGAGACCAGAGAGTGCATTTGAATAAGCACTAAATTCAGCAGGTGAATAACTAATATGATTGGTTTTAAAGACACAGAAATGAATATTTTGCTGTGTTATGAATGTTAAGTGTCAATTTTAGAAGGCCAGGGGAAGAACATACACAATTTCTACTCCCAGTTTCAGCCAAGACACTGTAGCAATTTTATAAATCAGAAAGTAAGCAAATGCTTGTGATTTTATTTTTGAAGGGCTACTATCACAAAATACCTTTGGCTCATTTGTTCTAGAAATATGTGCCTTAATAATGTATCTTGCATCATAGCCAGCAAATGTTTTTGCAGCATATTTTGTAAAAGCGGTGAAGATTTTTAATGGCTTGTTCTCCACCAAATTAAGCACTGATCCTGCAGACACTTACACAATTTATTTGTTTCCAGATAAGGCATGTGCATAGACTATTATGTCTGTAGTAAAAACAGGCAAATGCTCAGACAATGTTGTCTCTGGGATTGCTGGTCCAGTTTCTGAGGACTTCTTGGGCGGCCATCATCTGGATGCAAATGAATTACAGCATTGCTGTCATTTGGATTGATCTTCGAGAGCCAGGCTTTTATTCCACAATAACCTTTCACTTGCTGTATTTAGAAAAATTGTTTTATTTTTTTAAAAGAAAGCAATGTGAGAGATGCAGACCAAAAGGAAAACTGGCTTACCGAATGAATACACAGTATTTTCTGCAAAGCAAGGGACATGACAAAGCACCCATCAACATCATCATAATACACCTTGATCTTAGGTTACCAGCCATCCCCTTGCAGTAACGTTGTACAAACGTCTTGAAACTTCAGGTAAGAAGTTTTGCAGAACTTCCCTGTCCCAAGGCCCGTCAGGAAAAGCTGATCAATACTTGCGCTGCAAACATGAATTTCACCCTTTTCCAGACAGGTGCAGCTCCCACCAAGCTGAGAAAGAGCAGGATCCTCTTACACCGGAATTGACGTTTGCTCACAGTTTTCCATCATGCAGTTTCATGGTCTTCACTTTCAGGTAATTAAAATAGGATGTTATCCAACAAGTGGAGGGGAAGAAGGGGTCAGGGAGTTGGTTCCCGTCTCAGAAGTGGCAGCTAAAGCTGCTGAGCAACATGTGTTTCTCATTTGAAACATATCACTTAAAAACAGTAATACATACCATCTGTTGCAGCCATTCATAATTGATAAGATTTGGGCTGAGCTTGACTGTGAAAACTCATTTCAACATGAGTATTGACGTACAGATGAAGAAGTGTTGCAAAGCAATTCGTTGGACCTTTCCTTGCCATACATTATACCCAACGATGGCCAACTGTCTCCAGGCACACACATGGTGCTCTGGAGGCCCCTTTATTGAGTCACTGCAAAGCATAAGCATCTTCCCATGGCAAAAATAAGTTTTATAATTTGCCACCATTTCCCTCAAACACTTAATAGACAAATTGCTAGATATTTGTGTGACTGTGCAGAGCATTTGACTGTGTCAACAGAGCTATTGAAATGCAAGGATACACAAGGCTTATTTTGGAATAGAATAGAATATTTTCAGTTGGAAGGGACCCGAAATGATCATCCAGTCCAACTGCCTGACCAATTCAAGGCTGACCAAAAGTTAAAGCATTTTAGTTGTCCAAATGCCTCTTAAACGCTGACAGGCTTGGGGCAACAACCACCTCTCTAGGAAGCTTGTTCCAGTGTTTGACCACCCTCTTGGCAAATAAATGCTTCCTAATGTCCAGTCTAAGCCCCCACTGGCGCGGCTTTGAACCGTTCCCATGCGTCCTGTTACTGGATACCAGGGAGAAGGGATCAGCACCTCCACCTCCCTCTCCACTTCCCCTCCTCAGGAAGCTGTAGAGAGCAGTGAGGTTGCCCCTTGGCCTCTCTTTCTCCAAACTAGACAAACCCAGAGTCCTCCGCTGCTCATCATAAGGCATGACTTCCGGTCCTTTCGCCAGCTTTACTGCCCTCCTCTGGACCCATTCAAGTACGGTCACATCCTTCTTAAACTGTAGGGCTCAGAACCACACACAGCATTGAAGGTGAGGCCAAACCAACACTAAATACAGCAGGATAATCACCTCTTTTGTTCTGCCGGTTATGCTGTGTTTGATGCACCCCAGGATGTGGTTTGCCCTCTTGGCTGCCAGGGCATACTGCTGACTCATATTGAGCCTGCTGTCAACCAGTACCCCCAGATCCCTGTCTGCAGGGCTGCTCTCCAGGCACTCCTCTCCCAATTTATACTTGCGCCCAGCATTACTCTGACCCAGGTAAAGAATCTGGCTGTTGTTTTTGTTAACTTTCATCCTATTAATCATTGCCAAATGCTCCAATCTATCTAGATCCCTCTGCAAGGCCTCTTGCCCTCATGAGAGTCAACAGCACCTTCCAGTTTGTTATCATCAGCAAACTTGCTAATAGTGCAATAGTGAGGAACACTGCTGGTGACCAGCTGCCAGCCAGATGTAGCCCCATTCACTACAACCCTTTGAGCTCTGCTCTTCAGCCAGTTCTTCACCCAGCACACTGTGAAACTGCTCATCTCACAGTTGGACAACTTGTCCAGAAGGATGCTGTGGACAGTATCAAAAGCCTTACTAAAATACAGAAGAACTAGATCCATTGCTTTCCCTTCATCTACTAGGTGAGTGACCTTATCATAGAAGGACATCAAATTGGTTAAACAGGATTTTCCCTTTGTGAATCCACGTTGACTGTGCCTGATGATTTAAAGACACTCTTCAAATGTCTTTCAATAGTACCCAGTATGATCTTCTCCATATTTTTTCCAGGAGCTGAGGTTAGACTAACAGGTCTGTAGTTCCCTAAGTCTTCCCTCACACCCTTTTTGTAGATTGGAATAACATTGGCTAGCTTCCAGTCAGCAGGGACCTCGCCACACTCCCAAGACCTTTGGTAGATGATCAAAAGAGGTCCTGCCGTAACATCTGCTAGCTCCTTCAGTACTCTGGGATGAAATCCATCAGCAGCCAGGGACTTGTGAACATTCAGCTGATACAGCTGGTCCCTTACAATTTCAGTGTCCACAAATGGAATGTCACTGCTCCCACACTAGTAGTCCTCCAACTCAGGGGACTGGGCAGCCCAAAGTCTATGATTATTATTCAAAACCAAGGCAAACAGATGTATTGGATGCCTCTGCTTTTTCTTCATCCTTGTTTGTCAGGTGACCATGTTCAACAAGTACTGGTCCAATGTTTCCTTTAGACCTCCTCTTGCTAATGACATAGTTAAAAAAGACCTTTTTGTTATCTGACACAACACTGTACATTTTCAATTCTAATTGAGCTTCGGTCTTTTGTGTCTTCTTGCTGCATATACGAACCACAGCTCTGTAATTTTCCTTGTATCAAGGAAAAAATCTGAATGATTGTTTTGTGTACACTAGAACTGGTTTGAGACTTTGATAGCCATTTAATTTTGTCTCTGATAGAAGACAGGAGGACAGAGCAGTCCTCTTTGGAAAAGAAATGCCTTTCACACTGGAAATACCTCTCCCTGTTACCGTCACTGCACCACAAATTTCTCCACTCACAAATCTGAAGGCCATGAATCACTCTGTTTAATAACCAAGGCTGTACTGATTTTAATACTGACCAGTTTCACTCTGTGCATCCAAATTCCCTCCAAGGACACAAGAAAACTCCCAAGTGTTTCAATGGGCTCTCATCAAAAGCATGTGCTCAAAGACAACTACTGTACCTTTATTAAGCCCGTTTGGGATTTTTTTTTAAAACAAAAGCAAATACAAAAAAAAAAAGACAGAAAAAAAAAAACCTCGAAAACTTAAGACATTAATTTAACTTAAACGTGACAAATGAATCAGGACATATTTTTAATGGGTTCTATTTGAAACGCTGACTTTTTGTTTTCAAAGTACCAGCCACAGAATGTAGATTTGTCACTGTATGGTAATTACTAATATCCTCCCCACTGGAGTCATCTGGAACATATTTAATTATTGACTTCATTGAAAATGTACATGGCACACGCTCACTCTTCTGAGCGAGTCTTTAAATGGACAAAGGCCCATATGGTCCTTCTTTGAAAATCCAACCTCAGCACATAAAGTGACCCCCAAATTAGGCTTCTGTTATTTGCATATAGCATATATAAAATGTAAACATGCAAGGTGTAAGCATCCCAGTGGTCTCAATGGGAAAAGCCCCAGTGAAAGCAGGGGTACAACTGTGCCTCGCCCAAATATTCATGTGGTAAAATTATTCCTTGTGTTACGGCTCATGTCTCTGCATCTCATCTCCTAGTCCATACCAAAGCTGACTTGGGTGTGCCTGTATGTACTGCAGGCACTCCCTGCACACGTACCCTGCCATGTCAAACCTGTGGCAGTACTTGGATACCACCATATTTTCCCTGCTACATTTTAATAGCTGATGCCTCCGTATTTTCAGCTCTATATTGAGTATCGACTAACAGTGTTTCCTTTTTCAGGCAATGCCAACCAAAGTATAAATACCCAAAGCAGCAACAGGATACAAAAGCAATTATACTTGAAGCAGGACTAATTTCAACCTGTGATAACAAAAAGACCACCAATAGCGATATAGCATACTTTTATACCGAAGAGAGCCACTAGCCACTCCTTTCTGTTCTCCCGAGCGAGGCTAGAATATCAAAGTCATTTATCTTACAATTTCAGTATTTTGTGCCAAATCTTACCAATAAAAAAATATCTCCAACATCACCTATGAGCTGTTTCCTGATTTTTCTTCTCCTTAGGGTCAAATTTTCAAACACAAGTCTGCATTTGCTATATGGACTTTACATTCCCCCCCATCCCTTCAGTTTTGCTGTAGAAATGTGGAACCACCTTTTAAGGTTGCATTCAGAATAGCACTTAAATGCACAATTTGTTGCTTTAAATAGTAACATAGGTGGAATAACTCCAGAGTGTTTCATATGCAGACATTAAAGGCAGATTTCCAAGGGAGCTTAGCTTTCATTAGGGCACCTAAATATAATGGGCTTATTTTCAAAACCTCACGGAGTACAATAGCTCCTGTTCTGTTTAGCAGAACTATTATTTTGCAAATCTGAACATCTGAGATTTTGGAAGCTTTCAGGTGCATGAGTTTGCGTCTGTGTGGTCCCGCAAGCATTTGCAAGAGCTTAAATTGAAATATGTGCAATTATTAATTTTTAAAGCAAAAAGGACAAAGGCATGATGCTGCCTCTCCAGGGATAAAAAGAAAGGACTCGACTGGATTACACACCCATGTGCTAGTCCCAGCCTCTGCTGAACTAGCATGCTCTCTCCAGCAAAGGACAAGACAATAGTTTCACTCATAGACACTGTTCAATACACACAAGAGAAAAAAAAAAAAAAAACCAAAAAAAACCCAGGGAGTTAATGAGGTGCTGCTGAATAATACCTTCATAGAAGCAGAGAGAGAAAGCAGGGAGATGTCATCTGCAAGGTAAATTAAAATTATACATATCTGAGGATTATCAGTAAAAATTGAGATCTGGAAGGGAATTTGCTTTTGATATTTGAAGGGATAAATACCCAATGTAAATCCTTTTATGTGGGCCTGTAGAGAAGAACAGAGAAATTAAAGATAAATGAGATTAAGGCATTTTTTTCAAAACTATGTTAGACATATTTAAGTTAGCCATGGAGGGGAATAAGACTTTGGAGGAGGAGATGATTAGTTTAGACCCTCAGCAATACATCTGGGAAATCAATTGGAACAAATCTTTTCTAATCTGGATCGGTTGTCGCCTGACCCCCCAAAAGCCAGACATACCCCAAAAAACTCTTAAGAACATTTCTGCATAGCCTGGCAATCAGTCTGGGTAAATGACATGCCGTGCCATTTTTTTTTTTTTTTTTGGTGAGGTTTGGCATAGGAAACCAGTAGGCATAAGTTGACTTGATGGTTTTGGGTTTTTTTCCACAAAAAGGATGCCCTGGGGAGGGCCCCTTTGCTTTAGCCTCCCACAAATCCTCTTCCCATTTAATTCCTCTTGGAAACAGAAACAGAAGCTAACCGAAATCAAATGCTACACAGTCTGTGTTTCTGTATCCTTTGCCAGAGTTTGAAGTACATACAACTACTGCGGTTTCATGCAGGCCTATATTGTTATTAAAAGTCAACTGGAAACATTGTTAGCAAGGAAAGTGAAGGAAATGAGTAAAAAAGTAATACATTCAGATACATTTGGCTCTCTTCCTGGGAGCCCTTTTAATATAAGAAAACCTCAACAAAGTTGTATTTTTAGATCTGGAAAGATGGGTTTTCGTATTTCACACACTAAAGGGATTTGCCTTAATACACTCCAATTTCCCACTCCCTCCTCCTCCCTCATGCGCTAGAAGAAATGAACTTCAATCCTCAACTTAAACACTGGATACACATATTCCCTTCTCCCCATTGGACAGAATAAAAACCAACAAAAGTATTTAATTTCTTTTGTGGATTTATAATAGCACCTGGCAAGGATGATCTTAATCTCCTTACACTGCTTGCACCAATGAAAGAAACCTTTGCAGTACTTCTTGAGAGATAAATGAAAGGATAATAGGAATAAAATCTGGAAATAAAAATATTATCTCCATGAAGATCTGTCATAAAATGTATGAAATGCATATCAATGTCTCCAGAAGGTGCTTGGCATAATGGTGCAATTTATACAATAGGTTATTAAAGATGGAAAGAAATATATTCCTCTCAATGATGACAGAATTGTTCAGAGACAGTTGGGAAGTATGAGGTCATGTTTAGACAGCAAATTGATGGCAAATATCTAGTAGTAGACATGTCAGAAAGAGATGAAAAATACGCCTTGGTACAAATGACCTAAAGCCAGTGGTTTCTTCCCATTGGTACTCCAGAAAAGCATGTTTGCAGGGCTCGGGCTGGTATGTTTTAGCAAAACTTTGTTAAGCAAATAACAAATCTGTTTCTGACATTAGAAAGATGCTCTTCTATTTGGATGTGGAACCATCAGCTGCTGAGGTGGGGAGAACTGTAGCTTATTAATATATTGAGAATTTCATTCTTTTTTCTGCCCAGTATGGTTACAACTTCCATTTCAGCTGAGACAATATCAGTTATTTACTATGCTCGAAATGGGTGAGACAAAGACGAATTTCTTGAAAAAAGCTAATGACTTCAGATAGCCTCAGGTTACGGGAACCTGATGCAAAGTTTGCTGACACTGAAAGAAACTTTCCCTGTGATTTAATGACCTTTGATTCAGACTCAAAGGCCAAAGGCATTCAGGCAACAGGCTGAAAGATTTTACACAACTTTTAGCTTAAATGGCTAAACCTAAACCAACAATATACATTTTCTCACTAAAAATTCAGCTGCTGTGGGATAAGATTGCAATGGAATAAATGGTGCACAGAAGTCACACAAGGATTTAAGTTAGTCCCTTATATTCATAATCTTCATATAAAGACATAAGTTACACTACTCATCACAGATTTCCACCTTCAGCTGCCATTATAAACCAATTATAGAGGCTCTAAAGATAGCTGGTGGGGCTCTACATCAAGAAAAACATCAAATGTGAGAAACACATAACAAATCTACAGTAAAGTCTCTGACTTATTTAAAGTCTGAATCTCCACACTGCAGACTTTGTGAGTGTGAGGTGATGGGGGGGATAGAGATGTGAATTTTGCCTCTCCTGCTCTACCACAGAAACCTTTTTACATTCTCTAAAGAAAGGAAGAACCCATCTCCCAGCTGTACTTGCTTAAAAAACAAACAAAAAAATCAATGTTAACCTACTGTCATGCTTTCCATGCTCCTCCACATTCCCTTCAGTCAGTGAATTCTACTTTTGCGAACTTGTCACCAGTACTCATTTAACTTTCCACGTACTTAAGTATTAATTGGAAGGGAAAAAAAAACAATCTCCTCCTTAATTACATCTATCATCAGAATACCCAAACTTTCACACCAGAATAATCATGCCACTTCTGCTGTTTTTCTCACCTACGTTCAATGTGTCCAACATCTCTAAAAGATGCTTAGAGTTTTCCAAATGAACAGGAAAAGAAGTTCTGAATTTGCCTCAAAAAAAAAAAAAAAAGGTAAATAAAAATACACCTTTCTCGCCTTAAGACTTGGTGTTCAGACCACATGGGTGTTTAATTTGTACCTCATGCAGCCCAACATGCCGTGCCATTCAGACACCTGTCAGAGCACGCTGCTGGCTTCTCCGCTTGTACTTCATCATGTAATGGGTTAGTTCAGCCTTCAGTTAAAAAAAACCAAACCCCAACATTTTGTAACATTGCAAAAAAGTATTTTTCTTTGGAGTGAAAAATGAAAAGTCTGGAGGTAATGAAATTCTTATAATAGGACTGAGAAAAAGGAGTATACAGGGGTTTAGGGCATCCTTCTGTTTACTTGAGAGCAAATTAAACTTTCCCGCACCACCTCCTGCAACACTTTGATGTCCACTGTGCTTGAGTGAAAGATCTTCAACAACTACTAAGCTTTTAGATGTCCAGCTTAAATGTAAGACCTCATTTTAAGGCTTACCTCACTTCCATGATTAATTAGGAGTGCAATTTTAAAATATAATGGGAAGAGAAGTGACTCTTAAACTGAAGTTACACTTACTCACTGCAATGACTCTTCCATAACAACCTGTTCAGCTGGTAAGCTACCAAGTTATTTTTCTGAGTGGTATTAATACAAGTCCATCAAATTATGTCCTTACCAACTTTGATAGCAAATGTGCAATAAAACACCTCATGATCAGCTGACAAGTTCATAGGTGCCCAGGCTACAAGAGACTCCAACTCTTTTCCCCTGCAGTGTCAACATGGGTTTATGAAAGGCAGATCCTGCTTGACTAACCTGATCTCCTTCTACAACATGGTCGCCTGCTTACTGGATGATGGAACAGCTGCGGATGTTGTCTATCTAGACTTTAGTAAAGCCTTTGACACTGTTTCCCACAGCATTCTCATGGAGAAACTGGCTGCTCATGGCTTGGATGAGTATTGCTGGGTAAAAAAATGGCTGGAAGGCCGGGCCCAGAGAGTGGTGGTGAATGGGGTTAATTCCCAGTTGGCAGCCGGTCATGAGTGTTGTCCCCCAGGGCTCAGTACTGAGGCCAGTCCTGTTTCACATCTTTATCAATGATCTGGATGAGAGGATTGAGTGCACCCTTAGTAAGTTTGCAGACGACACCAAGATGGGTGGAAGTGTTGATCTGCCTGATGGTAGGGAGGCCATGCAGAGGGATTTAGACAGACCAGAGCAATGGGCCAAGGCAAACTGCATGAGTTTCAATAACGCCAAATGACGGGTCTTTCACTTTGGCCACAACAACCCCCACCAGTGCTACAGGCTTGGGGTGGAGGGGCTGGAAAGCTGCTCAGCAACTGGGGGTGTTGACCAGTAGCCGGCTGAACATGAGCCAGCAGTGGGCCCAGGTGGCCAAGAAGGCCAATGGCATCCTGGTCTGTATCAGGAACAGTGTAGCCAGTAGGACCAGGGAGGTGATTTTACCCCTGTACTCGGCACTGGTGAGGCTGCATCTTGAGTACTGTGTTCAGTTTGGGGCCCCTCACCACAGGAAGAACATCAAGGTGCTGGAGTGTGTGCGAAGAAGGGCAACGAAACTGGTGAGAGGTCTGGATTATTATCTTATGAGAAGTCGCTGAGGGAACTGGGGTTATTTAGCCTGGAGATAAAGAGGCTCGGGGGCACCTTATCGCTCTCTACAACTATCTGAAAGGAGGTTGCAGAGAGGGGTGAGTCGACCTGTTCTATCAAGTAACAGGTGACAGAACAAGAGGAAATGGCTTCCAGTTGTGCCAAGGGAAGTTTAGATTGGATATTAGGAAGAATTTCTTTACTGAAAGGGTCATCAGGCATTGGAATGCATTACCCAGGGCTTTGGTGGAGTCCCCATTCCTGGAGATATTTAAGGGTCATGTAGATATAGTGCTTAGGGACACGGTTTAGTTGTGGGTTTGTCAGTGTTAGGTTAATAATTGGACTAGATGATCTCACAGGTCTTTTCCAATCTAGGAGATTCTGTGATTCTGTGATTTCATATCTAATATACAATTAAGCAAAACCACTGCAGTGAGCTTTCTGATAAAAATAGCATGTGCAACTCAAAGATACTTGGGAGCATGACCTGTTGTGTGTGGGGATCAGATTCTCAGAAGCAACACATGGTGTAAAGACTGACTGCATCAGTGGGTACAGGCATTTCAATATTTTAAGCCTGGGACTGGAGAGCGGTGAGCTAGCTCAGGATGTGATCAGCTAAACACTCAGAAGAGAGAAACAGAGAAGAAAAGCTTTTCACACAAGGGCTTATACTGGCACAAAGGGGAGACATAAAGTGCCCCACAACCTATAGGAAAGGACCAAGATGACAGAAGCCAGCAGGAGCTGTCCTTTCACAGGAGCATGCTGGAAATTATAGATGGAGAAGGTAGTGGTGGCCTTCATACTATGGAGATAGCTGAACATTTATCTAACTTCTCCTCACAAAAAAAATTCATAGTGCTCCTGCTGACAGCAGACCTTTAAACCAGTATGCACACACACTTGAAATCCCCTTGTTCCTTTAATTTAAACCAAATTCATCTTAGATTAAAAAATGAACCACGTTGTCATTTATTTCACTGTCTCACAAAATTGTCTTTTTTCCCTCATCTCAGGCTACTTTCAAGTTTTCAAACACCTTTATTTCCCCCAGCTCTCAGCACTTAGTTTTTCTCCCTTCTTGAAAAAGATGCACACATCTATGCAGATAGCTCAGCCTCCAGGTTTGCAAAGCCCTGTAATATCAGGTTATTTTAAGGGTGCTTTCGAACTGGCTGTTGTATAGAATCACAGAAACATAGAATTGCTTTGGTTGGAAGAGACCTTTAAGATCATCAAGTCCAACTGTTAACCTAGCACTGCCAAGTCCAGCTCTAAACCATGTCCCTAAGCACCACATCTACACATCTTTTAAATACCTCCAGGGATGGCGACTCAACCAGTTCCCTAGGCAGCCTGTTCCAATGCTTGACAACCCTTTCAGTGAAGAAATTTTTCCTAATATCCAATCTAAATGTCCCCTGGTGCAACTTGAGGCCTCTTCTTCTCATCCTATCACTTGTTACTTGGGAGAAGAGACTGACCCCCACCTCGCTACAACCTCTTTTCGGGTAGTGGTAGAGAGCGATAAGGTCTCCCCTCAGCCTCCTGTTTGGAAGGCTAAACAACCCCAGTTCCCTCAGCCACTCCTCATAAGACTTGTGCTCTACATCCCTCACCAGCTTCGTTGCCCTTCTCTGGACACATTCTGGCACCTCAATGTCCCTCCTGTAGCAAGGAGCCCAAAACTGAACACAGTACTCAAGGTGTGGCCTCACCAGTGCCAAGTACAGAAGTACAACCACTTCCCTAGTCCTGCTGGCCTCCATGAATAAAGAACCAACAAGTAAAACTGGGAATTTCAGTGAATACAAAAAAAGGAGGTGTGACCACAATGCCCATGAAATTGTATGCCTTCAAAGAAAGGCAATTTGTCAGCCGGATACAAAGTAAAGATTCTTTGCTCAGAAATAATCACAATGGGTAGTTAGGTCTGGTGGGGTTTTTTTTGTTTGCTTGTTTCTGGTTTTGTTTGGTTTTTTTGTTTGTTTTTTTTTGTTTTTTTTTTTAAATTATTGTTCCTAGCCCATACACACAAACCATTTATTTAACTAAATAAAACAAAGGATGCCTGGCTTCAGGGGGGAATTCACTCGTTACTGACCAAAGCACCAACAGCCAGGTTTAATCCCTTGGGAATGCTTGCCATTTTCACCGTGGGGCCCAAGGGACCAAGTTCTCTGGGGAAAAGAAAAAAAAAAAAAACCAAAAACAAAAACACAGAGCAAAAGAAAACTGGAGAAGCTGCAAGTCCATTTGTTCAACAAAACACAGCACTGCTTTTGGTGGGCAAACGCTGCTTCTCAACTGATAGGGAAGGTGGCAAGAAAACGCACACAGGGAAAGCCTGGAGGCCACACAATGGTCTTACAACACTCCAGAAATAATTAAGAACCATATTCTTGGGAAAAGTGGTCTCATTAAATAGTTTTCAGATTGCAATTTTCTCCCATCTTCTCCCCCCTCTTTCCCTTTCCACCAGCAGTCTTAGAGCAATGAAAATATCAGTTTGCTTTCTAGTGCTTGTATTCTCTTAAAAATGTCATTATTCAATTATCTGTCTATTCAATGGCCCTAAGGTCCAGCCGAGCAGATATTGTGAGCCTTCATTTAATGTTTTTAAATGCACTTCAGTCCACTTGTGATACAATAAAACTTTATTGAATTCTGTTCCCACATCACACTTACCATCGCTCCACTTTTATTGATATGTGAGCCCATCTACTCTTCCGTCGGCAATAAAAGGAGTATTTCTAGCAAAGAAATGACCTTTCCTTCCATCAATACAGCAATTGGGAAATGTGATTTCAGGTTCCATGATTAAGAAGTCTTAAGAAAAGAAAAGATGAACCCTGTTCAAGCGTTGTTTTCCTTCCCCTTGTTAGCATTAAAGAAGCAGGAAAATCTCTTTAAGCACCAAGTATCTTTGGTGCCTTCATAACATTTATTAGCCCATATACTCAAAAGAATGGAAAAGAAGGATGATTTGTCCTTCCTTGGAAGCCAAAAACCTTTTTCACCTTGCAAGAAACAGCCCTTTGAATAGATCTTCCCAATATTAAAAGCTGATGGAAGACTTGTCGCCTGGGTGAAAGGCAAATTATCATCACAGTGGTATATGCTATGTCCGCAGCACCCATCTCACTCCCTCCTGCCTCCAACAATGCAGCAATGGGCTTGTCCTCATTGAACACCCACCTTTCTTCCACTTCGTCCTGCCCTGTAAGTTATTTTTTCCAATTCTCTATTAAAAAAACCAGACTGCTTCTGAAGGACAACGGTGCAGAAGTTATTCTGTGAACTCCAAAACCTAGAACCTAAGGGAACTGAAAGCTCAGGAAAAACTGAAGGTAAATTTGACTCATCTAGCTAAATTCGCTTTCCAACACCATGCTGGATCCTTGAGAGCCTGATTGGTTGTCTCTAGGGTGAAAAGAACAGAAAAAGTATTCCAAAATACCTCCGCACTTTCAACTCACACCTTTTTCAAAACTGAAATAAAATATAAATGCAGACAATCCCTAATTTCAAAGCCAGTGGGAGATAGTTGCTCACATGTGGGAAAATCTCCCTCTGTTCTGACTTGGGGTGTCACCCACAAAGGGCAGCACTGCTGCCATGGCCTACAGAGCATGTGTGCTCAGGAGAGTGAAGGGAAGGAGGCTTGTCAGCCTTGACTGGGTTGGTTTTTCTCTTCATCCATCTCAGAAATACATGTAGGACTCCTAAAGCATGAATGGTTTGAGCTGTAAAGTGTTACATGCATACAAAGCCTGTATTTGCATAGGGAAAACCAACACATTGGTTCAGTTTTATCAGATTATCAACAGAAAATCTGGCTGTTTACCATGACAGCTAGCTCAGCAGTTCTCTTACTGCCACTGGTCTTGCAAAACTGGACTCTTGCTTGTCACCAGTCTTGTGTACAAGCACTGGACAAATCACTCATCTGCTTACAGTGCTGGCTCATGAGTAAAAGGGGAAGTTCCATTTTACAAAGGTGAAATAAGAAAAATTACACTGCACTGGCACCATGACAACAGGACTGTACAAGCACCAGAATAAGATACTGAAGTGTTTCTGCAATGAGAGTGCTGACCTAGCTTCACAAAACCACCTCCACCTCTCCTGTTCCCATTATCCATTTAACACTGCTCCATAAAGGGAGACAGGGAGAGGGAAGGGATACACTAGGAAATAGCAAGTGAGTACTGGATCAAAGGGACCCTCACAAAGTGAGGTTTCTCATACTTACACACAGCATAACGCAGCCTAAAATGCGGTTTCAGACACCTCTCCACAATGTGCCATGTGTCCACAGCTCCAGTAATGGCAAACTGCAGGTCCGCAGTAGTACATATTTAAGAGAAAACCATGGAAAACCTCTCTTGGTCAGTAATGATTAAAAGAAAATTCAATTTAAGAAAATTGGAGTAGTAATTTCAGTATTTTGGAAAGAAACGGACAGTATTTAAAGCAGGTGTCAGAGAAATAAACACCTCATGTAAGGCCTGCTTTTAGAAAGACAAAATTAATTTGGTGACTTTTTCTCATATCAGAAAAATAGGACATCTGATGTCACTGAAGTCTGTCAAATTAGGCCTGGTATCTTTTCACCTGCTGATATCACCTGCTTTCCACTTGCTTTTCACTATCAGAGGGCAATAAAAAAAGTCCAGAGGTCCTTGGAATGACTGTCCATTTTTGTAGACAGCATCTGCCATCACATAAACTGACTACAGGGTCAGGAAAATGAGGAGAGGACCTTGCTATCTGCATGATCAACTGTTGTCTTCCCCATATATCGAGAGTAACTGCAGGCTCATGAAATTCTCCTTGTCAGGGGTATCTCTAGTGAACACACAGGAATGCGGTGTGGAGGGTAATATAAAAGACATTTTAAAATATATGAGCTACTGAAGTTAGAAGAGGTTTGTTTTTCCCCCTCCTGAGAGGAAAGGGGGATGCTTTCTTCTTGAAAATAATGCAACTTAGTGGTGGAAGAGTTAAAATAAAAAATAAAAAATCACAAGAGCAGTAGGCTACCCAATAGAGTTTTAAATCTTCTGTAATTTTTCTCCGAGGGAGTGTATACACTAGCACTATATTGAGCATAAGCACCTAAGGTCAGTCCTAACAACATCTGTTAAAGATGACTCCTAAATGCTGCTCTCCTGAGATGCACACACACTCCCCTCTGCTGCTGAGCCAGCGCTTGGGTAAACTGTCTTTCTCCATCCATAAGGACTAATTCGAAACTGTAAGAAGTAGCCCATCCAAGCAGACGAAGCAAGCTGGAATTGCACACAAGTACAAGTGCCTGCTGAAATATTAATTCCTTTGTTTTGCAACTGCTGTGTTTCTTTAGGAGATGGCCATAAGGCAGACACCACTGTTCACCACGGGCTTGGTGCATGAAGCTACCGAGTCACTGTCAGCAGCCGAGGAAGGGCTTTCCCCAGCAGCAGGCAGTGCCAGGGAGCCCGTAGAGCCCACTCCTCTCCTCCAGTGAAGCATCATACAAGGCATCTGAGTGTGGGTAGTGATGCTGAGAAAGCTGGACCTGAAGGGACTTGGGTAACAGTCCAAATTCAGCTAGAGGGGCTGAAGCACGTGCACCCTGTGATAAGAACCCAAGGGGACCAGCTGACCCACAGCAAATGGCAGAAGCATCACCAAGGGCAT
Organism: Charadrius vociferus; assembly: GCF_000708025.1. NCBI lineage: Eukaryota > Metazoa > Chordata > Aves > Charadriiformes > Charadriidae > Charadrius > Charadrius vociferus. The sequence goes on from NW_009648150.1 coordinate 1,507,775, forward strand.
CAAGAGGGAAACATATTTCATCCACCAGGTGTAGCATTGGTTCAGCTGTACCCTTGCTGACCTCCTTGTCCAGAGCTGACACCTTCCCCATCGCTTGGATGGCTTTCACCTGTGGGGCACTCCTGGGGTCCAGGCAAGGAACATTTGCAAAGTTGAGCTGACCATTTTCAGAGGGAAGAAATGGAAGCAGTAACAAAGCCAGGCAGAGACTGAGGTTGGAGAAGAATAGATAGTAACCCTAGGTTTCCTACTCCACGTCTGCAGATAAAAGGAGACAGTTTGCCTGAACACAACCAGTTTCACTAGTGCTACACTGAATAACAAAGCATAAAGATTTGACCCAAAATTTCCTAGTCAATGCAGAACAAAAAGCCCAGGAGATGCGATCCTGTTCTACAATGTTCTCACCCCTTGTTTTCTCCCCCATAACTCTACTTGCAGAGGTACTGTATTTCATTCATATACAGAGGAAACGGCCATCAAAGCAACTAACTTAACTGCAAAGGCAGCATGGCTTGTTGTCGTTGTTTCCCGCCCTGCATTCAGATCCTTAAAACATACTCAATCCCTACTGCACATTTGGTACTGAGCAACCTCTCACAAGAGTTATTTTACATCTTGTATACAGGGAAAATTAACACCTCAGGGCATAATATGCACATATTACCTTTCTCACAAGGCACCACTATTCCTCTTTGTTTTTTATGCAACAAAGGCTACAGAGGGGTACTAGGTAATGACTATTGCTTCACCAGCCCAGTCTCAGGAGGGAACAGCATACCTCATGCAAATCACAAATCACAAGGAAATACAACCTGCTATGATAAGTAGAAACCGATCTCCCCTCACCCTCCCCATCCACAGTGTCATTTGTAAAATGAGAGACCTCATTTAGAGCGGAAAAACTCCAAACTGGTAATTTGGTATGAGCTTGCTAGGGCAGACCCTAAGCCCCTGATGTCCCTCTTTCCAACGGTTTAATAGCTCACCCCATAAAGAATATTCCATCACTACATTTAGAAGCTTCACATTTTTTATTAGAAAAATCAAATATGGACATGCCAAGCACCCTGCCAGCAGACAGAGTCCCTCAGCAGAGGGTCCCCTTTGCTCAGAGACGTGGTCTTAGCTGCATCCCTCACCTTACGGTTTCACAAGAAGCAACACCCCGCACAGCCTTTCCATGTCGCAGCGTCAGGCAGGAGGCCACCTCCTGCACAAGGGATGGGGACCACCCAAGGAGTTGTTAAGTTCTCACTTCCCCTCCAGACAGCGTGCCTGTCATTTCTCAGCTCTCCTGCAGCCCGTGCTTGAGGAAACGAAGAAGATGCTCTTAGTCCTCAAGCCAGATCCTGGGTTTCAGCAAACTGAAGTCTCCTGATGCTCTCTCAATACAACTCTGTGGCTTGGAAGCGTCCATTCCCATACTTGCTTTATTATTCTGGGAGGTGTGCTATAAGCTTTGGCCTGCTCAAACTGAAAACCTAGACATAGTGCTGTTATTCGCCGCTCAGCCCTTTATGACTGCTAATATAAAGTGCACTCCTAGTATTCCTGTTATTTCTTTTTTGAGTAATGCCATTTTTGGTTACAGGACTGTAACTGTGTCTAACAAACTTCGGTGTCTACAGAAAGCAAATTCTGAGGTGCGCTTAATTTTTTGTAGCTCTGACATTTCCTATTCTGCACATATTGCTGTAATCCCAGATGACTGTCTTGCTACCCTCAAAAATTCAGGTTAAATGGCTTGCCTGTAATTTGCCTTCATATCTTTGGAAGCTTATAAATTAGTATTTTCTACCATCAAACATCAAATTTCCCAAAACATTAGCTTTCTACCTCCTTGGCAATACAATACTGTACTTAAGACACTTATTAAATGTCACAGATTACATGGACATAGGTCAGTCAAAGTGCACTGCTATACGATTACAAGCATAAAAGTCTGGAAAAAGAAGCTATAAGCTAGCAATAGTGCTTCATTCTTCTGGTCTGCTTTCACTAACAGGGCTTCCCAAGTGTTTTCCAAAAGGTGATATGTCACTGTTACACTGTACAACAAGTAAAACATGGGGCACTATTAGGATATTTTTAACCTAAGCACAAACCTTGCACAGAGGACAAATTTTCGTATCTTATCAGCTCAGTCTCATATGACGCACGTGGTTTGTCACCGAGCGTTTACTTGCCCTTGGGCAATAAAAGACAAGCTCAAGGCTGGCCCAGTCTCCACAATAAATCAGATCTCTATTAAGGAAACTAACGCAAATATATCAAGATACATACTGTAAGGGACACATTCGTACTGCACTTCCAGGTACTTGTACGTCCCCGGACAAGGGTCTGGAAACACATCAGGGCCAGCAACAACTGCACATTGGGTCCGATTACTGCATCTGAAAAGAAAGAAAAAACAGAGTGAGAAAATAGTCCAGACAGAAGTACAGGTCAAGAGGTTGAGCAGCCCTTCCAGCATCAACAGGAGTGCAGACGCAACAGGACTTCAGCATCAGCTGGGGAATCTCACCAGAGAGCATGCAAAGGCTGATGGCAGACACTGATGTCTTCGTCAGCTTATTGCCAAAAGCTCATTCCCCTCCAAGCAGTTCTCCAAGCACCAGGAGGGATTTCTTTAAAACCAAACAAAGAGGAAGATTTAAAAAAAAAAAAAAAAAATTATTACAGGTACACAGCCCTCTAATTCTTGAAGCCCAAACTCTATCACAGTGACCTCAACTAACCTTAAATACCAGCATCCCCACCAAACGAAATGCAAAGACTAAACCAACATTTGTGGCAAAAATAATCATTGTATATTTTATAGCAGGCATAACAAATATTTTACAAAATATTTATAAAGTGTCCCCACAAAACCCGTCATCTTGAATAAAGCTGTTTAATGCAGAGCAAAGACTAGAAACAGCAACGCTTGAGTGGGGAAAAAAAAAACCAAACAACCAAACAACAAATAAGCTGTCTAGAAACCAAAATAGTAGTTTTTCATACACAGCCAACACAATTGCATTAGTTATAAATGGCTAAGTTGTATTGAATCATTCTGCCCAGCATGGATGCATCTCCTGTGACCATGTATTTTTTCCAAAACGGAATGTTGTTTTCACTGAAGATCATGCTGTACAACCGCATAGAGAAGGAAGTGACTGCCCACTACAGCGAGCATCTTTCAGGTTAAGAACACACACACACAGGTTAGGCCCTGTGAGATGCTTTCCCTATGGTACATATGACTCATGTCCATGGGTGGCTGATTTGTGCATGGGTGGAAACCTGCATTTGCTTCTATTTTTTGTGGTACAATCACCTCCATATACAACTTTTGTGTATTTGGGGGATGCAAAATAACTTCACAAACAGTGGTTCTATGGAGAAAAATCCTCTGCTTGTTTGTTTAAAGAAAAAAAAAAAAAAGAGACAGAGAGAAAGTAATTAGTCTTTGATTTTTATGCTTTCATGTGCCAGAAAGAGACCTCCTAAGGGCAATACCACTGCATTTACTTTCTCTAAGATGCTGCCTCCTCTGATGTGACATGGGACCCCTGACCCTCCTGTTCTTCTGGCAGAAGCCATGACATTCAGCACAGAACTCATTTAGCACTGCAGTGAAAATGCTTCATGTTTACCTGGGGCTACAGTTTGTCAGTCTTAATGAGGATTTTATTTGAGCCCATAAATTAAAATTGATTCATTAGTGACTGCCTTAAGCCCCATAATTTCTTTAATTTTATGGAAAGATTAATAAGAGCTGATACGCTTGCTCATTGGGCTGTTTTGCTGGATAACAGATAATCCAGTGGGCTGGGACGTTCTCGTGTTTTCTAGTTGAAAGATGACAGTTATCACAGCAAGTGACTAGTTTTATCATATACCAAAAAACCCCAATTTTATTAATGAACTTTGTTGTCCTCACCCTTGCTACTTACAGACAGGTGGCTTGGCTGGGAAATCACAGGTAGCTTGGACCGTGTGAATGGGTAGTCTTCCAGGAGAGGTTTTGAATATCATCCAAAACTTCACTTTCAACAAAAATCTTTTACTAGGCTCAATGTGCCTTTCAAAAAGCAATTGCACTGGCCTAATCAATAGTCTCTCTGGCTGTAGGGACAGCCCTGGCCACGTTATATAGAATAAGAGCAATGGATCAAAGAGACATTTCAAAATCACAAGTCACAATCCAAAATTATAAGGAATTGGAAGTCGGGGAAGGAACAGACACACTTAGTGTTCATCTGCTCATGTTTTCTTTCTGTCTGTAAGGAAGCATTTGCTTTGAATGGCCAAGCATATCCTTGTGGCCAATTCCTTTTTATGCAAGAACTTGGAAACAAAAACTAGAAGTGAAAATATTCAACCTAGAGAGCTCTAGGTTCATAACCAGTATTCAAAACTTGGTTTGGAAGCTAAAAGCTGTGAGCACCAACTTTAACCTCCCCTAATGTATACTGCCTTCTGGGGTATCACCAAAGAGAATAAAAGCACCACGATACAAGGGGTTGAGTGGGGAATGCAGGGTGCTGGTATGGGCTTTTCCCCCCAACTCTGACAAGTCCTGAAGCTGACTTGCACATCTCTGGATTGGGGGATGGCAAAGCACTGAGCCTACCAAGCACAGAAACTTCAAAAGAAGGCATGATCAAATTGTCAGTGCCACCCTGGGGGAGAAACAACAGAAAACCAAATTAAAAACTCCCAAATAAAAGCTGAAATACTAGGCAGTGTCCGTACCTCCCACAATTTGCAAAAAGAGGCTCATACCAAAAAAACCCCACCAAAACCAGAAAAACTCTACCTCCTCTCCTCTTCACACTCCTTTCATATGGGCAGCAAAATTGTGTCTGGCATTTAGCATTTTGAGTTTCATTTTATCACCCAAGGGTGAAACATGCAGGTTCCCATTCTGGCACACTTAAGGGATGAGGTCAATTCAGACTAAAAACCTTAGAAAAAATCTAATACCTGTTCAACCCATTCAATTAATGTCAGTTGTCAGGATATGAAAATTTTAAGGGGAGAAAGAGGTAAACATCATTAAAGCTCTGGTTGGTGTTCTTTTGCTCATGTTTTGGGTTTTTTTTCCAACTTTCACAACAACTTCTTGGTCCCTTCAGTTTTGTCATTTCTTGCCAGACATTTTGTCATTTCTTGCCAGACAGATTAAAGGCCCAGGTGATACACAAGAAGTGACATAGAAAAGGAGATGTGTAAAAGAAGATGCATCTGTAGCCTTGAAAAAGGAGGGAAACAAACCCATGTAGTCATGCATTACTCCTTTCCCAGGAATCCAGCCCATGAGCTCTTCTTTCTAAATTATACATTGAATCTTGGGATTTCTTGGCGCTTGGGTCTTAGTAATACTCGCTCCAAACTCATGTGAGTCGTGAAGCTCAATGCTAGGTATTGACCTTTCCAGTCAATGCAACAAGGAGCCCTTAGTTTTATTTGGGTTTTTTTTTTAGGGTTGTGGGGGCTTTTTTCTTTTTTTTTTTTTTTGTTTTCCTTGCTTTTTTCCCTCCTTTCTTGAAGGAAGACCTTTACTAACTACTGGAGTCACAATTTGCAGTGAGAAACAGCATTGCATCAGCTCAAGTATAAATCTGTCTCTTCTACAGGGCAATCACAGAAACCCTACCCAGGTCCCTTAGCTTTATGTTAGAAACGGCAGCTCCACATCTTGCTAGATACCCCTCCAACAGGGCAGGAACTTTTTTGCATCGCTGGCTGTAGCTTAATTGTACTCCAGAAAATTACAGTCACCTTTTTTACACCCATCTATACCTCTTATTACCACCTTTTGACAAATGCCTCTTGTTTCTAGCACTGATTCAGCAGCTTCTTCAAACGAAACTACTTCTCTTTCCCCTGCGTTGCCTTCATGCTGCAAATTTCCTAAGCAAACCCTGGCCTCTGGGTATTTTTTCATTCTCCATATGGCCTGACACCAAGTAAACAAGAGAACTGTGGGAGGAATCTGCGAATTTGGGGGACAAGATAGAAAATTTTATGCCTATTAAAAAAGCAGCTTCCATTTTACTAGTTGTACAACATTTTAAGTCAAATGTTCTGGAGACATGGAAGAATCAAAGGACCCCCTGGAGTCGTTTTAGTTTCCCTAGTTGCCATTTATCAGGAAAATGACAAGGAATTTATAACCATCCTATTGTTTGGAGTTGGTTTGTTTTATTTCAAAGTCCTTAACACTACCTGCAATCATTCCTCTCTTCCTGCTGCTCCCTGAATGCAAGGTGTGCACATGAAGATAGAGCCTACTTCTCAGAGATGCTGCATGTCTTGGGTCACCTCCATAATTGCTGCTGGGATTCGTGGACACTTTGCCTGGACCAAGAGCGTCCATACAGCTCACCAGCAATAACTCACCATGCTGCCACAGCATTCAGGCTAGCAAGACAAAAAGCCTGCTGCATTTTCCACTTTGCAAGATATGGAAAACGTGGCTTGCCAGCGCCTGGGTTCCTCTGTAAAGGTTTACGTTGGTGCAAAATGTGCTCAATGAAAAGGCTTGTATCTCACATCCACTTTTCCAAGGCACAGATGCCTACCAAGACCAACCAAGAGATCAGAAACTAAGGCATAAACTGAGATCTGCATTTTCACCCTGACTTGAGAGACTGATGGCAACATATGTTCCTGTACATTGAGGAAAAGAGAATACCCCAAACCCTCCTAAAAATCAGTCTGAGGTATTCAGCAGCTTTTAAGCACTCAGCTTCTCATAAACAGTAGTTCATATTATTCACATATATGTTTTGGAGAGGAAAAATTACCTCCTGGGAAAAGTGTAAATTGTCCCAGTTGCAAGAAGAAGGAAAAAAAAAAAAAAGGAGCTCTTTATGTCTTCTTTCCAGATACATTTATTCCCACTTATTAAGGTACTTGTTTTGTCTTTCAGATGTGGAAAAATATTTACCCTAGAAGAAAGATGTCAATGCAGTGTCACACATACACTGTAACAGAAAACATGGATTATTTTTGCAGAACTTCTCCCAGTTCCAGTGGAAAATTACTTTCAAGAGTTTTAATGTGAAACAGTAATAATAATTCATGTGGCATTTGTTTTGCATTTATAGCAGTGGGACTCAAGGAAGCTTTTGAGTTCAGAACCAGCTGCAGGGCTCAACTCTGCTTGTAACTCTCAGTTCATTCTAAAAAAACCCCAACACCAAAACTTCATTTCCCTTCAGCAAACTTCCATTCCTTCTCCCTGGCAACATTTTTATGATTTTTAAGTGACAAGGTCGTCTTGTGATCGCGAGGCAGAAACACTTTAAGACATAAACAGCTGCTTATTCCTGCTCTGACATCCTTGGTTTTTTTCCAATCCTGACATTGTTGATATATTTACCAAAAGAGAAAGAAAGGAAAAAATAATAGTTTGGCAGGTGATGTTTATTTTAGGCCTTTCCAGAAACTTTAATAGTAGAGACATGTCAACAGCATCAGGCTAGACATGTCTGGGGTGATATGTTTGCCAGAACAAAAATGCAAAGGCAGCACAAAATAAAAGATCAATCCTGAACAAAAGCCTTTCAGCATTAATCATCACAGGCACAATACCAGTAAGTCCTCCGGCTCCTCATCCAGGTGGGGACCATTAGCCCCAGACAAGAAAAACAAGTGCCAAAACCATGGTGGTAGGTGCCCGTTTTGCTAGGGATGCCAGGAGAAGAGCAACCAGAAATTCATGCACAGGTCCACAACAAATATCCATTTGTTGGCTCAAATATCCATTTCATCCCCAACACAACCTTTCTCTTGGTCCTTATCCTCTAGAGCCAAGCCCTTCTGAGGTGGAGCAATGCTTTCTATGACACCATGGCTGGAACCTTCTGTGAACATGTCATATTGGAAACCATTACAAATGGCAAACCCACTCACTCCCTCTGAATCTACAATCAGACCATCAGAGTGCAGCACTAGGCTCTTAAATACCATGAAGACTGGAAAACTTAAGGCCACGTGACCATGAGCTTGGATTTCTACGGAAAGCACTGAGCTGCCATATCCATCCCTTACTGCTGCTAACAAACCCTGCTGGTAGCTGGTGCTACTCTCCATCTACAGCAACTTACAACTTAATGCCCACATGGGCTGACCAAACCAGCTCACGTGCATTCATGTGCACCGTTTGCCAAAAAACAGAAACTCCCTCCTCCCTGCAACTAAAACACCTACTTTACATAACTTCATTTTTTTCTGCAAAGACAAGGCAGCCATCATGTGCCTAGGCATGCTAATATAGCCAAGACATCAATATCTAAGCCTCTTCCTCAAGGTCTATTATACTTTTCTAATGGTTTTACAGTAAGAGACAGACTTAATTCATTATCCTTCATGGCAACGCTGCAAGACATCCTCTTCCTTCTCTGGAACACAAAAAATCTCCTCTCTGGATGACTGCTTTAAGAAAGAGGCTGTCACAGCAAATAAGTCAGCCAGGAGTGGGTTTTCCCCTGTCAATATGTGATATTTCCAAATCAACCCTTTAGGAAGGGCCAAGAGAAAAAAAAACAACAAAACCAACCAAACAACAACAACCAACCAAACCAAAAAAAACCCAACCAACCGGAAAAAAAAAAAAAACAAACCAACAAACAAACCACAATTAATGCCCTGGAGAAAGCAAACAGGAAGCAAAGAGAAATTTCACTCATAAGTGGAGTTAACGTGATGGTTTGCAAATAAGGGGGAAAAAGAAGGGGAAAAAAAGCAAGCAGAGAAGGGAGGCAGCGGAGGGTGGAGAGTGGAGAAAAGAACCACAAGCCCTAAGAAAAGCCTTTGGTTCACCACATTTGATTTCAATAATGTGCTGCACAAAAGCAAAGCTAAATCCTCCGCCTGTTTAGCTTCCAGAAACAAAGAATTCCTCAACAGAATCTTTTTCTGCCTCTGCAAAACCTTAAAAGCAAAGGATCTAATGACAGGGAGATGAAAATCTAGTTTCTCTAACATTTTCTTCATTATGAATGGGCCTTTTTATTGATCTTTCAGAGCACGGAGAAGCTGGCTTTCCAACCTCTGCTGCGATATAATTATCTGCGGTGTTTAATGCTAGCAGAGACGAGTCCCACTACACACTGCATTTTGTTGTTTTATTGACAGGTTTTAATTATCTATCCAGGTGCTAGAGCTGTCAGATAGGCTGCTTCTTATGTGATCAAACTAATACAAGGAGAGACAGAGCACTCTAATTGCAGCCTCACGAAGTGCCTTTGTGGAGATATGCCAACAAGATACATTTAAACTACTACAGTTATTGTAAAATCTTACGATGTTTGATGGGGAAAAAGAGTTCTCTTTCTGTAGCCTGAACCCATTTTGTTTCTCTGATTATTATTTTACATTGAGCAAAGCAAAACTGAAGAAAAACAAACCACCAAAACCACACCAAAATCCCAGTCAGCCGAACAGCAGAAAAATCCTGCAGAGCCAAACCAAATCCAAGCTGTAAAGGTCACCAAGGGGACTACCTTGATATATTATGGAGAGCCTGGGAGCAAGATGGAAACCAGATCCTGGAAATAATTTAAATACCAGTTTTACATAGGAAAAAAGAAAAAATAATTACGCTGTTTCAACTCATTGATAAGGCCCTTAAAATTTAACAAGAAGCATTTAACAGCAAATTCACAAGATTTAACAGATTTAATGGCAATTTGGGGCACCCTTGCACATTGTGCATCTGCTTCGCTGCCAGCAACTGCCCAGATTGGGAAGCTGAAAACTGGGGCAGGACCCCAGTGGGGATGCTATGGTTTGTCATCACCCTCCAAAGGAGGGTCCCCCAAAGCAATGAAACTTTTTCCTCTGTGCTTTGTCATGTAATGTCTCTTACATTTTATAGTTTCCTTGGATTTCTTTCTGTCCCAGCTGTTTGTGACTAACACAGTGAGGAGGGGAGATGAAATCCCAGAGGCAATGAATGTGTACCCCAACCGGAAAACCTGCCAAGTGCCTTGAGTTCATGTGCCTGGCTACAGAATCCCTGCAGCAACAGGGAACCTGAATGCAAGTCTGGTGGAAGGAACATCATTACTGCAAGAATGATAAAAAAAAGATGATCTATCCAAGCCATTGGGTATATTTGGACACAAGGTTCAGGTCAGCACGGAAAACAGATCTGCACCAAGCATGTCTAAAGCAGTCATGGTGTTGCTCCAGCTGCAAGAAGCTGCAGACAGAAGCAAGGCAGGTTTGCAATATAGGCTAACATCTTTTATTGGATGCTGGTCCATAGGGCTGAAAACCAAGCCAGGCAAGCCTTAAGGCTGTAAAGCTCATCTTTTAAAGAACTACATCTGCCCTTTTACAGGTACCGTACTTCTTCCAACTCCATAAACTTCTGTAGCACCCTAATAAAAATCCACTTTAAAAAACACTGACAGGATATCTGGAGAGGAGAGTAAACACCTAAAACAAACCTACCAATAAAAGGCTTGTCGGTTTAGCTGGAGTTAACACTAGTTAAAATAACTGTGAACAGAAAACAATCTATCTGGCTTTTAATTTGGTTTAGGAGGTCAAATTAAAGACTAGAGGAGGTCTGGGCTGATTTTCAGCTGGCACCCCACGTTACTTTGTCTCCACTGCCATTTTAACCAACTCAATGTGAGCTAAACCCCTTTTTTTCTTCTTCTTTAGTGCAGCTACCCAGAACTGGGATAGACAGAGCAAGTGAAGAAGGATTATTTTCTCTACAACAGCTCAGAAGCATGTTCAGACTCTCAGTCTACCATTACCTACCTATCCACCAACCCCGCAGCACAGGGAGCCGATGCTGTGCTGGACACCAAGGTGCTGCAGCCCTGTAGCACCATGAGGTGTGAACCAGCTGCTCAGCACTGGCTGATTGAAAGCAAATCTGAATATGAAAATTTAGAAACTTTTTAAATATATTAACGGAAAAGGATAAAAAAAAGATATTCTGTCCTGTTGTTATTGAAAATCTGGTACTACTTTCACTGCATCCCCCTTCACTAATTGTCACGGTTTCTCTAAGTACAAGGAATTACACAGCCCACAATAACTGCAATACTGCCTTTTACTGTCACCACCCAATGCCCATGTCCCAGTCACTGACTGATTCCTGCAAAAGGAAAAACTGAGATTAGAGAATATTGTCTCTAAATGGGCTAAAGAAATCTGTATTCATGGGCTGGTAAGTTTAATGTATTACCCTTTCATCTCTGTGAATAGGGTTAAAGAAAGGTTTTGGGCCAAAATAATTTGTACTGCACTCCATCTCAAATTTGACATAATAATTGAATGACTGAACGAAACAAAAATTAGTACGTCCAAACAGCACAGGAGGTCAAAGCTGGGCAACTCCCTGATGAACTCAGGAGTGAACTGAAGGCATCCATGCAGCACTGTTTCTAAAACCCAGAGCAGCCTCTCTCTTCATCACTTTTGCCAATGGCATGATACTGAGGTGATTTTTAAGTAAGGTCCATAGATTTTAGTTAAGAAAGCAATCGCCCCTCAGCCTCTTGGCAGGGAGGTAGCTTCCCAACCAAGTGAGACGTAGGATCAACATGTGACAGGTTATGCCTTTAGCATCATGGCTAAATCAGTTCACACAAAAAAGATAATATTAGTGAGTAAAACAAGCAGCCCTGCAAAACAGGGTCATATGCTATTAATATAGCATCTGTTAATGGCACCTGATTTTGTCCAGCACCTTGTGCGAAGGAGTCTTGGCCACTGCCTGTGTCTCAGGCACCAAAGCAGTACAAATAATAATCAGAAACAAACCAAACCTTCACAAAAAATAATCCCGAAATGAACTAAGTATGTTTTTGATATTCAAAAGGGATTTTTTTTAATTTATTTATTCCAATGTAGCCCACTTGCCTCTTTGATCTTCAGCCTAAAGCTTGAATAAAGGCAGTCTGCACTTTGATTCTAAGCTCAAGAGAAAGCACAGCGTCACAAAACTTTCATACACATCCCAGCTCAGCGTTGCTCAGCCAAAGCATATACAGAAGCAAATGGTAAGGACAAAAAAAGAAAAAGAAAGAGATAAAAAGCCTAATCTTAGATATAATACTTGAAACAGCCATTGTGATGTTCCTCAAGATGCCTAAACATAGCACTGAACTTTCTGTGGCTGCACGCAGCAACATGAGAGGGGATGGAAGGAGGCATTTTTGAGAACATCTGTGCAGCAGCTCCAGCGAGGCTTTCTCACGCTGTGCTCAGCACTGAGCTGGGGGAAGTCAGGGATCACATACCCCTGCCCTCCCACCACCCCATTTCCCCCCCTCACTTGTTCTTCCTGGGGCAGTTTTCAGCATATTTGTCTGTCTGTCTACCTATCTCAGTTTTCAACTATATATGCCCATCAGCACTTTTCTTGCCCTGTCCTATGTGGTCACCATCCTGAAAAGAATGCTCCTTGCTCATTATACAGTCATGGCTGCAGCGGGGATGGAGTTAACTTTCTTGCTAGCAGCTGGTGTGGTGCTATGTTTTAGATTTGTGATGAAAGCGGTGTTGATAGTGCACTGATGTTTTTGGTTGTTGCTAAGCAGTCAAGGCCTTTTCTTTCTGCTCCTCACACCGCCCCACCAGCGAGTAGGCTGGGAGGGTACAAGAACTTGGGAGGAGAAACAGCCGGGACAGCTGACCCCAACTGACCAAAGCGATATGCCATGCCATGTGACATGCTCAGTATATAAAGCTGGAAGAAGAAGAAGGCAGGGGGGACATTTGGAGTTACGGAGTTTGTCTTCCCAAGTAACCATTACAAGCGATGGAGCCCTGGAGATGGCTGAACACCTGCCTGCCCATGGGAAGCAGTGAATGAATTCCTTGTTTTGCTTTACTGGCCTGCGTAGCTTTTGCTTTATCTATTAAACTGCTTTTATCCCAACCCACGAGTTTTTCCTCAGTTTTAATCTTCTGATTCTCTCCCCCATCCCACCAGGGGGGAGTGAGTGTGTGGCTGTGTGGTTCCTAGTTGCTGTTTGGGGTTAAACCACGACACATAACTTGTCTGCCTTTAAAATACATGGTTAGAATACATGCGGATTTGGCTAAAAAGACTATCCTGAGAAAAAGTCTAATAGGAAAATGGTCTTTGAACATCTGTGGGACAACTGGAAGGAACAGAGCAACAGGGCTTCTGTAAAACCTCAAGTCCTTGTGAAGATGCAGAAAATACTTTGTTAGTGGAGGATTGGCTATTTCATACTACAGAGCCTACCTAATGTTGTACTCATAGAACTGAACTCGAACATAAGAAAGCTCCCTTTGAGAAGGCTCAACTCAAAGGCCAAGTTTTACAGAAAGGCTCTGCCTCCTACCGAAGCTAAATTTTTCCAAAGAGCATGGTTCTTCTTGGAGTAGCTATAAAAAGGCCCAGCTGTTTGAGCATGGCCTGGGACTCCTTGGTTCTCATGGAGAGCAGTAAAGTTGCTGGCTATTAAGCATTTTTCAGGCAGCAGGCTGTGTCACAGACCGCCTATCCATTTCGGTAATCCAACCCAGATAGCTCTGTGGAAGAAAATCCGCCTGCCTGGGATTGCACAGGAGCCTTAGGTGGGGCAGAAACTGGGAAATCCACATTCCAGAGCATGGAGCATGTCTCTGGTAAGTCAACTTTAAAATATGTGACTGATGCTGCTCAGACATACTAACTGAAGTCCAGGGAGATGGATGAAAGGGTAAAGATGCAGGATAAATTCATCAGTTGTCTCCATAAATCATTTCTATAGCTCACATTTGTTCTCTGCCTTTCATTACTTACATTTCTAAAGCCACTGGGTGCCTTGGTGCAGTGGATCTAATAAAAAGGAAGATAAATTTTAACATCCCTTTTTGAAACATCTTAAAATGATCTAGCTTTCTTCTGAATGTTAATGGCAAACATTACAAGAAACACACTGCCTCAGAACAATTCACCAGGACCAGAAGCAAAAGCAGAGTCCCGCTGTAGCCTGGAAATTCACAGTCTTGGTGTTGCCCCTGTCATCCCAGCCCCTCCTGTCATCCTGGTCCCCGCTCCCCCCCCCCAACTTCTATAAAATATCTTATTTCTGGCCCTAACATTTTGGCAGCTTTACCTTTGTCACTGAATCCTGACATGGCTTTGCACAGACCCTCTGACTTAGGGGAGAAATTCCATACTCGCGAAGAGGAGGAAATATTTTTGGAGATTGGCAGTTTGGAAAAGAATCTGAGCTGCCTGACAGCTGTTCGGAGACGTGGGATGCCGGAGGGGTCCCAATGGAGCATACAGTATTACACACACGCACACGCACAGAAAATCATTAAAGTTTCTGTCTCTAAAGTTTCACATTTAATGAAAGAAAGCGAGGGAGATATCTGGAGAATTCTTGGGTTATATTAACTAATGATATTCCCTTTGCCAAGAGCGCAGCCCTGGGAAGCTCACTGACAGTGATGGCGGGGGGAATCTGTGAAAATGCCAGTGGGTCCAGGCATTGTTGCAAGGAGGAGCAGGGAGAGTTGTCCTTCCCTTTCTCCCTACTGTGTCCCTGGGAGGGTCAGGAATTGAGCGGGAATCTGCTATTGTATGGCTGGAGTTGTTCTACAACAGAAGCAAGGACCTTTATAGCAGAGTTTAATCCTTCACAGGTTAAAAAAAACAAATGACTGCACAAGTGAGCAATTAAAGAGCATTCCACAGCCAGCACTGGGAGAGCCTTGTCATTGATTAATTAGGTTCAAAGGGCCAAGGCTAACCTCACAGTCCCCTGAGAAATAGACCACTTAGCCCCTTTAAAAAAGAAAAAAAAAATTCTAAAATTTTCAACATTCTTATTTAACACTTCAGCATCAGCTAAACAGCTGCTAAAGCAGTGAAACAATTACTGGGGACTGACCTACATTCGGTTGTATCGCTTTATTACATTCAGGAGAAACTTAATTAAGCTTCTGTTACTTAATAAAAGCAAATAAAATCCTCCATTTTATGACAAGGAGCTGCACTGCTACAGCCATGTGAAGCTTTTGAATTCGGCAGCAGGGTTTCCCAAGAGAGCGTGGCTCCCACTATCACAGTCCTCCTCATTGCATTTGAGGGATAAGAAGATACAGGACATTTTTATGCTTTAACGCTCCTTGAGGCGGGCTAGTTCACTCAGCTGGCTACTACCAAGGCGGAGAGGACCTTAGCTGATACCTGCCCTGTTAGCTTATGAAACCTACTGTACCTGGGCAATATGGTCTGCTCCCAGCCACATCATGGGCTAGGTCATGAGTACTTCGGCCCTGCCAGGAGGAAGGCATCAGCTATTCATTTC
This sequence comes from Charadrius vociferus, assembly GCF_000708025.1. NCBI lineage: Eukaryota > Metazoa > Chordata > Aves > Charadriiformes > Charadriidae > Charadrius > Charadrius vociferus. The sequence goes on from NW_009648150.1 coordinate 1,523,077, forward strand.
ACTGCAAGAAGCAAAAAAGCAACCTGTTCCCAGAAAAAAAAACAAACAACCAAACAACGTACTGCTGGCTGTATAGTTGCTCCTTTCAACAAGTTTGATTCACACCTCTGTGAATTCAGTGGGTGAACAGTCATTTACAGGCACCACTGACCATTAACAGGATCTGGGTAGCAGGAGTGTACAATCAAAGGTACTCCCCTATTAAGAAAATACACAGAGTTTCACCCATTCATGTCATCAAAGAGACTCCCCAAACTATCCACCCAAAGCCTCCCTTGAAAATTAAGATTTTAAAACATTGTTAATAAATAGGACCACCCTATACATCTGACCCACACTCAGCTACACTCATCCATTGAACCTGCGCGCAACTTCTCTACAGGATTATCAGCCACACACTACATCCTCACCATCTTTCTCCCTGAAGTGCTCGTCTTGCTCTCCTCTTCTCCTGACCTCACACAAACAGCTCCCCTGCTCTGACTTACCAAAAGATCCAGTTTTGGGGAGAATAATCTGCCCCCAGCCTTGAACAAGTAATGAAAGCAAGTTCTTAAACTGCAAACAGATGGACAAAACCACTCACCAGCTGCCCAGACGCTCCGGACTTTCATTGAATGGATGCTCAGACAAACCCTGGAAAGTTTGGTGAGGTCATGGGAAAATTTCTTCTCTGTGAGGGAGAAAACCCAAAAAGGGTTCCTTACTGAGCATAGGCGGTGGCTGGGCAGTTCTTCAGGACTGGCACCACTGCCAGAAAATGACTTCCGAACGCATGCTGGCTCCTGCCATGTTTCCCGACCAAGGGGTAACTTGCCAACTGGCTTTTGGTCCTTCTGAACTCTGTGCTGGATGCTTGAAACCATGAAGCTGCTACTGAACTTTTTGTCACATCTAATTCAACGTGTGCCCCATTAACATTTATATTTATACTTATACAGCTCCTTGTTCTCTCAAGGAGATGAAGACATGGGTGCAGAGGTGATGGCCACACTCCTCTGGGGCCATCAAGGAGTGATTTCCCCAGCCTCACGACAGAGGTGCCCTTGCACCTCAACAACTCACAGAAATTAACTGTTAATAACACCGTCATACCTCCCAGGCTTAAAAATTACAAGAAGCTCCTGCACCCCATCAGGACCATTAGTGCCAAGCATACTGGTCTGGTGATGTCTTATCCCTTGCACCTGCTTTGTTCTGTTCTCTGCAGTAGTTCAGCACCACAGATTTTGTTAAAGATCTGAGAGCTGGATTTAATTCCACAGATGGCCGTAAACCCTTAGTTCCCATCCTCTAGCAGAACACCCTTATGGTGGTGAAGTCCAACCTCACCTCTTTGCAATGGGTTCCACTTTTTCGGAGTAATTGAGGAAGCATTTCTGTAGGGGCCAAAAATAGCATCCTAGCTTTCTGGTGTATGTTGGACCACCAGAATAAAGTATCAGGTAGGCTCTGCTGCTATCTGGTTTGGCAAATATTTGACCAAATTATTTATAGGCAAGAGCAGCAATGGAAAAAATAATACACTCATGTTCCATGTAATGCCATTAAAATTGTGGTGACTTAAAATCCTGCAATACTTTGGTAGTCCATTTTGCAACATGGCTGTAATGAGGAGCAGTGGTGAATGGTATCTCAGGATCTGGAGAGTAAGCAGTCAGTGATAAGGACTACTCAGCTCAGCTTTGGGGTTAAAGAAACTCTCCATATACTCACTACTGCTAACCCTGAAGGCAGTAAAAATAATAGGTAACTGATAGCATTTTTCTTTCTTTCTTCATGTAAACAAGACTAGCTTGTTAAGTCATAGGTGACATCCAAATTCTTCCTTCTTTCTCAGTGCATCCAATTCTTTCTCAAATGTTGAGAAGGTGAGGCTTTTCCTTATGCCATTGGTGCCTTTAACAGCATTCATCTCACTCCAGGCTTTTTGAAGTGTTGTGTATAAACAGCCAGTACCCCTTAGTACACTGAATTAGCCAGTAAAAACATATGGACAGTGCTGGGAAACAGTTTAGTGCAAAGAGAGTGACAGGCAAAACCTAAAATATTGAGCAACTAGGAAATTCCCTCTGTCCCAATCAGCCTCATCCTATCTGTCACTCCACACGACCATGGAGCCTGGGAAAGAGACACTTCAGTTTTCCAGCTAACGGCTACCTGCCTGCTAGTGCCAGAGGATCTTGATCTTCAGGATCTTGATCCTGAAGCCTCTGCCTTTATCAACACTCTGACAACTCTCTCAAAAAGCCAGTGAGCCTCATCTCACTTACTCCAACATGACTGAGTAAATAAATAATGCTATTTATGCACTGCACACCATTTGTCAACCCATTTGTCATTTCCAATCTTTCATTGCTCATGCAGTAAAACTATGTGGGATTTTATTCAAACCTCCCTTGCAGGTGTGATGAATGCTTTATTTATACAGCAGCATTTCATCTCGTAGAACTGTTACTATGCATACACAGGCCTTTAAGTCCCTGTGTGGTGTAAGCAGAAGGTGTAAAGAAAGATGAAAACTAGAGGCAGAGCCGTAATTAAAGGCAAGGGGGAAACTGTGGATGGCACAGCTAAAACTGGGGAATGCATGCCAGAGAAAACATACTACTTAGAAGAAGCGTTATTCCCCATCATCAGGCAAGATGAAAAACATGGACCCATTCTCAAAGACCTTCTTAAAGGTTAGTGTGACACTGTCAATTCCCTTTCAGCTTATCAGAGGACCCATGACATCAGCATCCACTGTATCTAGTGAGCACGTTATTTCCAGGCAAATCATCTTCCATCTACTTCCCCTGATTTCCCCTGGAAATTCTGTCCATGACCAAAAAACTTCCCCCAGTCGGAATTTTGGTCCATGACTGAAAAACATGGAAGTAGACACTGCTACAAATAACTACAGTTGAGTGAGCCATTAATAAATTCCCTTGGGCAGTGCCAGAAAACCAGACAGGGAGCTGCAAAGGAGCCTCTACTGTGATTTCCTCTGTGAGGCAGAGCGACCTTGGGGGTGGGTCATCTCTGGTCTTCTGCAAAACAAGAAGCATTATACCGACCTCCCTGCAAAGTCTTTTGAGAGTGACAGATGAAAAAAAAAAAATATCACTTTTATTACTATTTACTGACATGTGAAATCTGCTACCCAAACCTGCTGAGACCTACAGAGTCTTCTCTGCAAGGGAAGCACTGTTACAATGAAGGGCATCAGAATCTGTCCCTGGTTTCTACTTTGCATCGCAGACACCACAGTAAGGCTTGAGTTTCATTCACTCATACCATGGAGCACATCAAACGCTTCCCAGGCTTGCAGGAGCTTCACAACCATTTGACTCAAGCTAGTCTGCAGTAAAAACAGTAAAGGATGAGCCCCAGACCAATACCTTTGTTTCTTGGAAGGAACTTCTATGGCAGTTTTTATGATTAGAGCAAAATCTCATCAGCCCCAGCATGATCTTCCTCGCAACTCCTGGTCGCTTCATATAAATCTGCAGGAACTTATATTATCTCATATTTTTGAGGGTGTGGGGTAAAGAAAAGGTGAGAGAAACAGCTGTGGACCAATTTCAGATACCATGATATCAGACCTCTCCTTCCTCCACTTTCTTTTTAAATTTCAAGGGTGTGGGGGGATTGCGGGTGGGATTCATAAAGAACTGTGTAAACAGACATCAGACTCATGTTTATTGCCTAAGCAATAAAAGATTAGAATTGACAAATGGAGAGGTTTTTGGAGACACAGATGCTACAATCATTTTAATATAATTTGGATTTCCAAATCAGTAATTACTCTATCACATATTTATAATTTTGTAGATGCTACTAGAAATGCTGATGTCTTTTTCTATGCATAGTAATGAGCAACAACAAGGGCTGTTAATATAAAGCCTGTAATGTTTGTATTCATATGTAAATAGGTTATGTAAACGTTTTAGACATTTCTCACTAAAATGCCGAGTTCTAATCTAAGTGGCTCCATTCCTAAACTAGAAAATCGCACTCTGCATAGAAATGGTTTACTATTCTGTCAGCAAAGCCGCGAGCTGAATTTATAGGAGGATAGGTTCATATATAGAGAAAGTTGCTTGCTTGCAAATGGTGGCACACACATTCAGCACACATGCACCTTCTGTGCACATGTATGCTCAAGCACAGACACCTTTTTGGGAGACTGAGGAATGCAGTAGTGTTTGATTTAATTAAAGTAATTTAGTTAAGCTGATACAAACCCCTGGTTAAGAGTGACAGAATCAGTTTAGTTTCTACCTGCTCCTAATTGACTTATGATAAAACTGAATAAGGCACATTAAAACACCAACATGTATCTCCAGGCACGAGCAAATTACGCAAATTTAAATGTACAACTTTAGTTAACTCCAAACGATGCTAGGGATGGAAGAGGAAAAAAAAGAAAGTGGGCTATAATGCTTTAGGGCCACCCTTTTCACCTCAGGATGTTACCATTTGTCTTCCCTCCCCTTCCATTCAAGCACCCATAATTGCAGCCTTTGTGTGTCCCACCTGGTGCACAGAGAGCTCAGCGGAGTGGCTCTTGGGGCTTACACAGGCCATTTCTAACTCAGCTGGAGCATGGATACACCACCACGCTACTGCCCTTTACAGGACTTGATAGGCCTACCAAAGCAAAACCCTGGGTTTCTCTCCTCTTTGAACATCATACAACTCACTTGCATTCACTTCAATGAGATCTGTTCTCAACTCTGTGATGCAGAGAATCACATCTTGAGACTTATTCCTTGGTGTCTCTAACAAATCACATCCAGCCCTTTCTCTTCTCCTTGAATGTATATATTTGCAAAGATGATTTAGTGTCAGTAAAAGCTTTGGAAAGACAGCTACAGCTACAGCTACAGCTACAGCTACAGCTCCACTATAGCACATGAGTAACTCCCATTTGTATAGGACACAATAGATGTCTTCTCTTCATCAGCAAAAATGAAATGGAAATGACAACAAGGAAGCAAATATCCTGTTGTTACTCCAGCAGCTTTCAGCATCTTCTGCCATCTAGGGATAATATTTTCAAGTTCTGTTTAGTCTTTCACTTTTGATGAGGCTGCCAAAAGCTGCCAGGGGCAGCTACTGGTGTTTTGACCTTGCTCTCTCCTGCCTTCACTGCTCCTCCTTCCTCCCCTTTGAAGCACTCCCACAACACTCCAGGAAAGAGCCAAGGTACATTTACATCTCATGCAATCATAGCCTTACTCATCCTGCCCTCTTAACTGCTACTTTCAAACAAAGCAAAGTAAGACCAGCCAATGCCACAAAACAACAGGGAGAGAAAAGCCCGACACCCATACCCAAATAGCTGAAATATTACCACTTCCCTGGTGAGCTGCAGTGATGTGGGATGACCTGTGACAAACAAAGCAGTTTCCACTGGAAATAGGAGAAAAAGAAAAAGAACGAAGATAGTTCGACAGAAAAAGCGTAATAAATTTCTTCAGGCCACAAGTGTAGACTCTATTACACCCCTGCCAAGAACAGTTACTCACACAAGGAAAATTAAGAGGACTACCAACTAGGTGAGTAAATCCGTGCCCCCTTTGTTTCCAAGGAAAGACAATCACCTCAGCAAGGCTCTGTTTGTACAATGGAATAGCAGTATTGATTTCAGCAGTTATTCCAGTCCCTCAGCGCAGGAACACTGCAGTGAATCAAACCCACTGTGGTTTTGCCACTGCGATTACTTTTGGGCTAAGGAGTACCGGGGATGCCCAGTGCTAAGAAAAGAGTTCATAGGCTGCTTTAGGTGTTTATTCCCTTTTAAAGGGGATACTCGTGGATGTGATAAATGGTCAGCACTTTCTTGTGATCATGTAAGTGTTAAAACCCAGTTGCATCTAAAAAAACCGTGAAGGTGAAAAGTCATTTTGCCTGTTCACCTGGAACTCATTACAAGTAAAAGAGCAGACAAGCATTCACAGCAAAATGAAAGCTCTTTGCTCCTGTTTGGTGAACCTTCACCTATAAATTTTAGGAAGAAAAAGTAAATAATGGGCCATATGGCACATTTGCTCAGCAGCACTGGTGGTCTGACATCATCACTATGTTACTTCATTATATCTGTACACTTATCAAATCTGACCTGATTTCTCATTACCTAACCATTTCCAACAAGGATGATTATTTTTACATCAGTCAAATAAGAGACCCCCACTGGGGGACAAAAGTCTCCCCTGGTTTTGAAACACAACCCCTGACCTGACGAGTTTGCGGTCTAGCCTGCAGACTCTACAATAGCCTTGATGCTCAAAATGATGCTCTGAAATCAGGGAAGCATCCAGGACCCCTGTGCCATCCGAGAGAGAGGACCTTGTCTGGAGGAGCCAGACTCTGCCCAAGGTCTCCACAGGGAGCAAAGTCAGAAACCGCTTTAAGTGTCTCTGTTAAAAGTATCACAAATGATGATGAATCTGGTTTAGTATTTGTGTTTGATAAAAACAATGCTTGCTTCATAAAAACCTCTTTTTGGCATAGCCATATCCAAACTAAACCAACTAAACAACACCATGAAGTAAATGAGGCTGCTAAGAGAGGGCTTTTGCTGGCAGAGCTTTCCTCATCTTCTCTATAAAACTGGCTACCCTGGCAAAACAAATTATTTGCTAATAGGTCTGTGCTCAAACTATGAGTCCCGTGGCATGACACAACTTCTTCCTGTGCTGTTAGCCAACTGCATTGGCAAAACAGTCCAGTGCATACCAGCCTGCAGATCGGTGTCCAGTGTTGTTATTAAAGGCTTCCCCCCCATGTCAGGAAAATCCCATTCAGCTTTTGATTCCTCTGGTGCCAATATACTCTTAAACATCTGCTCTTAAGACTATCCCTCCGCATTACTTCACAGCATAATTACAAGAGCACAAAGCTGGAGTCTCCCTCACAATCCACTCCAAATCCTGTATCACACAGACTGTGTTTTCCTGTATTGCCCTCAATTTCAGGCAAATCTTGATTACAGCAATGCAAAGGGAATCAGACGTCTTTGTTCAGATGCAGCCTGAACATCATCAACAACATAGAGACTGAGTGCTTGTATTTGTCAAGGCCTCTGCTTCGTGGGGGTTTTTTTTTGTTTTTTTGGGGGGGTTTTGGCTATTGATGTTAAACAGGGAGCCAAAATGTCTATAATTATTTTGCCAATTAAAAAATTACAATTTTCTTCTGCAAAAGCTACTAAGAAATTCTGTTCTCTCCCTCTTCCAGTTATACCTGCTATGTTTTCTTGCGTAAGATATACTGCTCTCAAAGATGTTTAGGTCCTACTGATTCATCCTAAATCCACTTGGCTGTGGGTGGGACAGAAAGCAGAAATGAAAACTGAAGCAGGAAAAGGTTCATAATTCTGTACCATGCTTCAGAGGGCTGTGAGGAACATTTGTCATGTCAACTCATCCATTTAATCAAAGAATTTGAATCAAAGTGCAGTTCTAGAAACCACAGGCTAACATGAACAAATAATAAGAATAATTAAACCACTCAAATAATCTGAAGCTTGTCTGTCATCGGCTCCTAAGTACACTGGAGGTTTGAAATAGTTTTATCTTGTATATTTAGTGAGCTGGATCCTTAGTAGGTCTCAGTCAATAAAGATCCTGTAGAGCTACTACTGATTCCTGAGGAATGCAGAGCTATTACATCCAAACACTGTGCTGCTCCAGTCTCCACATTTCTTCAGACACTCGCACACATCCACAGGAAAAACTACCATGTTGTTTCTTATCAATGGAGTTGAATCCAAATAGTTGTCACAGACAGATATTTTTGAGGGACTGTTTTCCCTTAGAAAATGATGAACTATCGAATCAAAGTGTTGTGAGGGTATGTGTTGATTCACACTGTCATTTAGGAAACAGATTTCTAGGTTAAAATGTATTTTATGTGTTCTTGTTAAAATTGATTATGTAGCTTTGAAATGCAAAATATCCTGATTCAGCAGAAACATTTCTTTCAATGAAAAATCAGTTTTCTGGACAATTTACAAATTTTTGATCTTATGTTGATTCAGAATTATTCTACATTGTCATCTCAATGGCAGAAGTTCCTACAGCACTGAATAATCAGTCTCCAGATAATTCCAAGAGTTGATTCTTTTTCTTCCCATCTTTTAATTTAATATATAGTTCTCTCTAGCAGCTGAGCAGACTCTCAGGAAATGCCAAGTAATGCCGCCCTCTTTCAACAGCTTACAAGCTACCTCAAATTGACCCGAGATTAATATATGGTCCCTCAGAATACATGTATATATAATTTTGAGAGTTACTGCAGAACCACTGATCTTCAGTACCTCACTGGCCAGGCAAAGCCCTTCCTTGGTGCCTAATTCCGGACACTTACAGTATTTCAGGGGATTGACTGAGTAGATTTGTAGGCATTAAAATGCAAAAGCAAGCACACATGAGACATTGATTGCACCCCAGCCTAGGAGGAACTACTCAGCAAAAGACAGACTGAGCCTTTTGCAGGAAGCAGGCTCATGAGTAAGGAAAAAGATTTCAGGTTGATCCAGCTGCATTAATAATGCCTGTTAAGATAAGCAGTTTGTACACCACTGTGCATTTAGGTTTCATGATACCACCCCCATTTGGAGATTAGAAGTTTTATGGGGTAATTTTCTCCTCCCCAGGAAGAACCTGTACTCCTTAGCTGCAGAAGCACCAGGGCATCCAGCAGTCACTGGGACAACCACTGTCATTCAGACCTTGCTTGTGTTGGTATTGTGGCAGCCACTTCTGAGGTTTACCCTGCTCCTGTTGCTGCCTGTTGGCATCACTGACCTTCATTCGTCTGCTTTTTGAGGGAAGCCCCATGATCACAACACAGCACATGAATTCTGCAGTGCTGAAGGGAACTGAATATATGTCTGAGAGCAGTGAAAGAAAATGGGAGCAAAAGGAACTCCTTCATACGCTGCATAGGACCTGAACCCAGACATGCTCACCAGGCTGAGGGAGGATGAGAAAGTCCAAGCTTCAGGGCATTGCTTATGGTGTAAGAGAGGCCAGCAGGAACCTGCAGGAAAATCTATGAGGAAGGGTAAAGTACAGCTGTTGAACAGGGAACCCTAGATGATGCTATTACAAAGAAAAGAAAAAAAAAAGCCTAAATGTTGTTCCCCAAAAAGGTATTTCCCAACATTGTCAAAGAAAGTTTGGAAAATGGACAAGTGGCCACAGGAAAGTTAAGAAGATGACCAAGGCCATTTTTCCTACACTGTTAAAAGCAAGAATTGTACTGGCAGAAGATTAAGGTCGACATCTCCCAGTAACTCAGGAGATCTGGGGGGGGTGGGGGTGGGGGAACAAATAACGAGGTGCCCCTTTGGGATATGGCTGCAGCAGTCACAGGAGGACACAGAAATCTTTATTATTTTGTCCAAAACTGTACTTATAATAGGATGGATATTTTAGCTTGTGCCTCAAAACTTCAAGACTATGAATCAGTGGGGAAACCAAAGCATAACCATAGGCAGACTGTTACCTCTTTAAAAGTGAGCACTACAACTGTTCTATTACAGTGGTAGTCATTTTGCATTTTTGTCTCAAGTTTATCCTTCAGTCATCCTTGCGAACTGGAAATGTGCTGCCAGGACCAATTTATAATCTAATACGTTGCAACGGCTACTGCTGTTTATTATGAGATGCTACAGCAATGTTTACTCAAACATTCAAGAAGAGCAATTTCACTTCCCACCTTAGATTGATCATTGGGGTGCACACTGATATTGAAGCTACCCTGCATCCAGTTAAAAATCACACATTAGAAACATAAGCTTCCACCTGTTTTGCCCCTATGCTTTATCACCAAGGATCAGACAAATCAAAGCAATGATTTTTCTCCTTTCATCTGCTTTTAAACATATTCTACTGTATGCTGTTTTTACTTAGGTTAGGAGACGGCTATATAATACATTAGACATTTGCTTCTGCAGACTTGGAAAGGGATTTAATCAGTACATGAATGAGGCTTAAAGAAACAGAAAGCTTCCTAATGCAAATGCAGCTGTGACTGATAAGAAGGACAATGGACAGAAATCCTTGACTTGATTAACTTAGTGACCTAGAAAGAAGGATGTGTCTCATTCCAGCAGCGCAGAACAGAGAAACACTCATTAACTGTTCCTTTCAGCTGAAAGGATCCGCAACGCTCACTTCCGCACCCAAAGGAGCCATTCACAGAAACTTGGACACACTAGGGAAGCCTTTCTTTCAGTTTCTGGCTGTACAAAGTCCAACAGAGGGACAGACTTCACATAAACAAGTGTCTTTCTCTCTCCCCTTCTCCCTCTCTCGCTCCCTGCCTTGGCTTTTCAGAGGGTTCAGCTGGTCCTAAACCACATACAGTAAGAAAGATTATTTCAAAAGGACTTAATTCACTTTGATGTGTTGTTTTGTTTTAATGGGATTAACTATTTCATATCTGCATGGTAATTGTATGGGAAAAAAGGCAAAACTCAGGATGGCTAATCTTAGTAATACCTTTAAAAATATTTCAGATATACCTTACACCTTCAAAGCCCTGTGGTCAGCAGCTAATTAAATCTCTCAACACTGTTCTGATACAGATGGGTTAAGACTAGTTATCTCTATTTTGCAGGTGGAAGAAGAGAAATAACATGACATGCTGCAGACTTTACAGAGGCTATGGGCATTTCCTTCTCCAATCTCTAAGTGTACACCCAAAACCACCACAGAGCAGCCTGGCTGCATGTGCAGAAGGGGTCACAGATTGCCTTGGGGGAGTTTGGGCACTGAGAGAGAGAGGACATGAACCCAGAGTCAGTCTCCTGACCCCAAGGACTCGTGCCACAGAGCAATGATGCTGAACAGCACTGAAATTTTTACACAGAAAAAAATGGAGCACAGAGGCCTCATAAAGAATCAATTAGATATTGCAAAAGAATGCAAAATAAAGGCGGGGGGTGCACACACAGTGAATATCAAATGGAGAGGAGAAAGGCAGGAGCATTTTCTTCCAGGGCTGGCTCATATCCCCACCCCAGCTATCGCAGGGCTGATCGGCACACAGGAGAATGGGAATCCAGAAGTGTAACAGAGCTGGAAAAGAAGCCAGATTTTCCTTATCTTGCCACTGTGGTCCCATTCCTCCAAATAACAGAGGTTTGGAAAATTAATTAACATTCTGAAAGGAAAACGTGACCATAAGAGCAGACTTCTAATAAGCTACAGATAGTGCTGGCAGGCTGCTTAAGAGTCAAGGCTGATTCCACACAGGGTGCAGGCCCTGACCAACTAAAAAGCAAACAAACCTGGAAACTGCTTACTACAGTGATTCATGGACAACAGGGCAAAAAGAGCACATTAACACTGGCTTATGAGACGGTGGGCTTGCACCTTATCTTTAAGGATACTAACAGCATTTCCTAAGAATTAAGACATATATGTCTCTGAATGCCTATATGAACCTAACCATTTTTCCTTCTCTTATCTTAAAACAGCAATGTACAAAAATAGCATACAAGCTCATGAGAGCTTACCTGAACCTCAGCCCTGTTTGGATAATACTGCTAAGCATAACTCATGCTTGGCTAAGGACTACAGAAGGTGCAAGGGTGGGGGAAGGCAGTGGCAATGCCAGGACTTTTCAATGGATGGAGCTCTTCCACAATTCTAGGCAGGTAGAGTGACAGTCAAATATTTTTGATGATCAGAAGGGCAACAGAGATCTTCAGGAGTGTCACCATTGTGCCTGATCTAGGACAGCTGGCTGAGATTTCCAAAGTCATTTTAACCTCCCCACTTCCACCAGAACTACCACCCTCTCCCCTCCAAATACTACTTCTCGTGATAGAAGTCTTCTCTTTTGGGGGGATCCAAATTTGCCCCTGAAGCTTCAATGTATTTTTTCCAACCATATCTGAATCAGAATAACATTCACAAGAAGTGACGGCATAGGAAAGATTTAATGGAGAACTAGAGCAGGAATTGAATCAGGCAATAAAAAGTGAAAGGCACTGAGAAGCAGACAGGCTGAAAACCACCTAAGCACAGCAAAATGCAGTTAGCAGGGAAGCAACAGCTCAGCTGCTGGGCAGGACAATACACCAAGGGCAGAATGAGGTGTGCGAGGGAGTGGGCCAGCTCTGCAGAGCACAAAGCACACAAAAAGAAGCCATGAGTCCTTCCGGCAGAGATAAAGGAATGGTCTGAAAGTGGGATCTCTGGGAGGAGGGGGGAAGCAGGAGGTGCCAACTTCTCCTGCCAGCCTCTGAGCCTGGCACAAGGTGATTGATGTGGGACATGTGAGATGTACAAAGGAAAGGAACTACCAGGAGAAGGAAGAACCAGCTAATTTACCCACAAGCAACTAACAGAGCCAATATTGTGCTAGGGTCAGGAGCCAGACAAAAATCAGGAGCTGTGACTTGACAGAAAGATGCTCAGCAAAGAGACAAAGGCAACCCAGCTTCTTCGCAAAAAGATTGTGGAAATGGAGGCTGCTAGGAAGAACACAAAGAGTGATTTAAAAAAAAAATAAAATATCAAACCCACAAGCAAAAAAGCCCCACAAGGTGTAAGAGAAAGGACACAATGAAGGAGATCTAGTATAAAAAGGGAGCAGGGAGTGGAGTGCCCGACATGAAGCTGAAAGGATGAGCTAGTTAGTGGCAAACAAAAGAGGGACAAGAGATTTATGAGTTTGGAACAAATCACTTAATTACAGATGGAACAAATAAAGCTTTCACCTAAAACCTACTTCTTAATGCAACTCCCAGATATTTTGGTGTGTGCCTGCTGATAAGGAGCTAGTTCAAAATGAAAGGAAAGCACAAATCTTCAAGTGCTTAAAAAAAATCAAACAAACAGTTATGCGGGTCTTATCCTGCTGGTAAGATTTGTGTGACTATAGCCAGCCAAGTCCAAGCCACAGCCATTTAGCAGACAGGAGAGGCAGATCAGACCCTGTGAGGAGCAAGGCTCTAATTCCAGGGAAGCAGCTGACCAAGGGCACATGGATGCAAACACCCAAACACACTGCCAGAAATAGAACCTACAAAAAGTGGCCTCTACATAGTTCAAATTAGGGGCACAGGCTAGGCCTGATTAAAAAAAAAGTTTACAGCTATAGCCTGGAACTAATGGGCAGGGGATGGGGGAGGAGCACTAGTGCCCGAAAAGAAAGCTTGAATGCTGTTTAATTCAAAGCAAATGACTGAAAAATTGCCGGAACCTCTCTAATCCCATCACTGACACCTTATTTTTCAGCCACCTTATCTAATCTCTTTTTTTTCAGCAGAAAGAAAGAAAAGATTTTATTAATTGAATTAATAAAATCCCCTGTTGACTCCAGTCCATCCTGGGTGATAACAAATCCTTTCCAGATGGATTGCAATTTCCATTTAATCTTTTATTCCTCTGTCGATCAGCAACCCACAGGGCATGAGAACTCATTTCTGGCCATCACTGGCTTGGTGCTAGATGGTCACAGGTAACCGTAACAACCCTTTCAATGACTTTAATCCATTTTGAGACCACATTCAAAACCACTTTCCTTTCGTATCCCCATATAGATGAAACAGTGAATTGGTCCCCAGCCTTCAGTTGTATCTCTGAAAACCTCTCTTCCCAAAACTTATCCAAAGATGAGCAGGATCTGCTAACATAAGTCTGATTCAAAGACTGGAGGCTTCAATTTGAAAACATGCTGTGTGTTCAGGTTCATCCTCTAGCCCTTTACCATTACAAATCATACTTGCGGTGTTGATCAATATTGTCACAAGTGTGCGTCTGCGTTGCTAAATTACTGACTGCAGCTGCTTTTGCACGTACTTTAGGAAGCTGTATTAATAGCATGATGGAAGCTTGCAGGAAGCAAGCGAGAAGTACCATCCTTCTTATAATTAAAAAAAAAAAAAAAAAAGAAAGAAAAAAAAGACTGTGGACAATCAAGACCAGAAAATCCTATTTTAGTGCTGCAGCTCTGTGAGCACAGATCATTAATTAACCTCTGTGCATTACAGGATTCTGCCCTTCAATTGAGCCATTAACCAGGCTCCAAAAAGCATGCTAGCAGCTCTCTCCCCTCTTTTCTCTCTCTCTCCTTTCCCTTGCCCGTCACAGGGCAGCCACAATGAAGACCCTCATGCCCAAAGAGGGAGTGAATACTCCTCCTAAGTCCATCGTGGCTAAGGAAAGGTGGACAGAGCAATACGGACAGCAGCTTTTCTCAGCTTTTTTTAAACAATATATCCTTTTATCATCATTAATGCTCCCCTGCATCAACTTGAAAGAACAAGCTCCTTCCCTGTTCAATGATAGTTAAGTGATTAAAATAGAATTACCTCACTGTGAGCGACTGTCGCACACAATACAAATTCCTTAACCTGAAACAAACCCAAAGAAAACATTTCTTTAAAAATAAAGGATGAGCAGGGCGGGGAGATCCTGAAAATCCCTGCCAAAAGAGGAATCTCAAGCCATTTGGGTGTTGAAAACAAATAACAACTTATTAATTTACAGGAGAGAACATGCTCTCAAACTCTAGGCCAAATTTCCAGGAGTTACGAAGGGAGTCAGGAGTCCTGATGGCATGGCCCGCAGAGATGACCCCACAGCAATGCAGGGGCTTGGGCAGGCTGCCTGTTCTGGCCTCTTGGCCACTCTCAAAAGGTGACAGTTTAGCAAAATTATGGCAAGGGGGTCTCAAACAGCTAGGAGAGAGGCATGAAAACTGTCTTAACCTTTCATTTTGCACAAGCTGGCAATTTAGCAGTGTACTTTTTGCAGCTGAGTCTCTATGGCACAGGGAGCTGTAAAACGCAAAGGAATGGCCAGAACCATGAGCCCACGTCAAGTTGCACTTTGTTAGACCTAGGTCTAGGTTTCCATCCAAAAAGAGAAAAACTGTGGTTCAGGCAAGTCCAATAAAGAAACCATCTCTTTCCACTTGCCATAACCATTTCAAAACAACTCTAGTTCCATTAATTTACCTATGTTTAACTGTTGTGTTCACATAAAAGCAAGTAACAGCGGCACTGAAAGCTGCAATGAACTAGTATGTTAAAAGAGTTCTCACTCCTCTCTTTAGTGGTCACTTAACTCTGCAGTGAGCCAATGAAAATAATGTTTATTTTAAGGACTAAGAAGGAATAGCCTTGATAAAATAAATCAGGTTTATTTTCCCTAATTATTTTTCCTGTTTCCTCAAATGACTTATCTATGCTTATTGAAATATCATTCCTGAGTACCTACAGGCAGACAGTTAATAATTTTAGTAGGAACAAGGTTTCAAGTACTATGTTCAGATGTTAATCACATCAGTATAAAATTACATTTCAATAACAGAATTTAATTCTGTACATAGTCATATAGACCGATATGTACAGGGATAGGCTAATACTAAGTTCCTAGTTTCAAGCACAACTTTACTTATCCTATAGGCATATGTATATAAATGCACACATCTTTTTCAAAATACACTTATAAAAATACACACACATATATACACACATATAATATACATACATAAATATTTAATGTACAGGTATAATATATTCAAGAACATGCCATCCAGCAAATGAAAGAAGAGAAGACACTAAGTCCGACTGAAAATAGGGTAATAGCACATTCTATGACCTGCTCTTTGCACAGGTTTCCTAGAAATTTTGTGTGGATGACTGAGGACTGCCTTTACATCTACAATGTTGAATTCAGGGATGTCTGGACATCTGGCAGCCCAGCTGAACCTCCTGTACGTCCAGAAATCTTGACTGTGCACACTGTTACAGGCACTGGTGAAATTGCACAGCATACACACAAAGAGTCCAGTAATTTAGGAAAACGATGGGTCTAAGGTGCAGGCAACGAGGCAACTCATGCACATTTACATGCTCACTTCCACAGAGCATCCAGCTGATTTTCTAAGCAGGGAAGAATCAAGCAGACAGTCGTGAACATGAAGCTGGAAGTTTCCTGCACTGCATCACTGAAGCGCTACTTCAAAGATGGCTTGGATAGAAACATAGTACCTCTAAGATTCAAGGCAAGGAAAACTTCAGTGCTACATATACGAACATTTGTCTTCATTTTCATTCAATCAAAAATATACCTCTCTGGTTAAAATGTACAAATAAAAAACAATACACTACCCATTTAAAAAAATTAATAGAAAACAATTAAAAAAAATAGAGAACAGATTTACTAAGCCAAATTAGAATCAAACACAATACTAGGACATTTCTGATGCAAAGCATCTGAAGAGACTGTACCACAACCAAAACCTACCATACAGTTTTTAAGTGTGGAAAAAGACAGCTAAGAAAACTTCGACATGTTCCCCATATTGGATGTTCTGTGCAAAGTAGTTCTCATTTCCCTCTCCTCCTTTGGCTGTCAAAATGAAGAATTGGGAAGCACTTACTCAAAGATTGGCAGAGTCTGTCAAAGATTTAGCAGTGTAATTGATGGCAAATCTACTGTGTTTAGACAGCACTGACTGAAATCAGCCTCTACAACACAGCATGCCAAAACTCTTATGCCATTACAAAACTTGTCCAACAAAAGTAGTCCAAGTTCTGGCAGCTTGTAATGGCAGCTTGCTTGGATATGACCAAAAGCAGCTTCATCCAAAAGATACAGAAGATTTACTCTGTAAACTATTAAAAGTGGGTGTGTGGCCAGTAATATGTAAATGACACAGAAAAAGAGACTGTTAAGCAATGGAGGCATATGAGACAGTGGCATCACTGTCACCAAAGGAAGTGAAGAATATCATGTTCTTCAGAAGGAAAAAAAAACCACAAACAAACAAAACAAGAAGGTGCTAGAATTAAAAATGGCATAGCTATCTATAAAGCTTTTCAACTACAACGGACATCAAATCATTAGTATTCTCAGACATCATTGATGGTGAGGAGAAGCCTGGAAGCTGTGAGCAGAGCAAAAGCAGCAGAAAGAGATCAGGCTCAAACTGCAAGGTGAATTTAAATATGTAGTTCTCCCCCAATGGGAGTTTAGTCAAGTAACACAAAACACATCAGAAATATTTAACAAAGTATAACTCTCCACAAAGGCATCTACACACTGCTTTGTTGCATCATATTGACATTTTGGGTTACTCAGAGTGGGATAACCAACTATTTACACGTCCACCCCGACGATCCTCAGCGTTAAGCAGCTCTAACAAACAGGATGCAGCAGTTTCCTAATAAATATGAATTAATACCACCACCAATTAGTAGGAAGGTTTCAAAGTAAAGATTATATTCACTACCACAAGAAGCTACTAGCATGGACAATATATCAAATGTGGTATCAACAAATGCTTGTGATTTAACTGTCTAAAAAATTTTTAGATTTAATTTCCTGCAAGGCACATTTTCTGTGATATAAGGTTTAAGACAAAAGGTTTACAACTCCAAGCTCCCCAGAAGGCTGCCAAGAATATCTATTGGAGACAAGCTTTCAAAGATCAAAGAAAAGAAACTTCCTTCCCTGAAAAATAAAAATAAAAATGGTCAACAGAATTCTATCTCTGTTTTTGGCTGGCATACTTAAAAAATGCCGTTGTAACCAAATTTCTCTCTCTGGGTGTCAATTCGTCATCTAGAACAAAAGCTGTGTAATGCCCATGCAAGTTTGTAGTAGCAATGATACCTTTACAAAGGATATAAAGCAAGGCAGTCATTTACTACATTTCTTGACCAACTGTTCAGATGCATAATATAAAAAAAAAAAAAAAAGAAAGAAAAAAGATTTGTGTGCTTAAAAGTTAACAAAGTTTAATAAAGACAAAGGGAAACTGTAAAGATATTTGAAGCATTGCTCTCAAATATGTAAAAGCATGTCCTTACTAAGATTAGTACTATGATGTGATACAGAAACTCAGATTAATTATCAGCAAAAACAAATAATTTTTTTTTTCCAATGTGTACCATACCTTAAAGGAGGGTTTTATAAGAGAACAAACTCTGAATTAAAATCCAAGCTTCATAGCTTTTGTATTCAAAAAGAGAAGAAAAATTTACATAAAAGCATTTCCCACTACTCAATTCTGCATAATTTTTGTGGGTAGCAAACCATACAAATCAACCAAAATATGGAATTCGTAAGTGGGAAAAGATGCATGCTCTAACTCTAAATTAACAGTAAGGTGGTGATGTGTTCTTTATCATACTATTTTTGCTGGGCTATTTCTTCACTGTAAAATAATTCTTCATTTCCCCACCATGTTATGTACTATACCTAAGAAATACAAAAAAAGGGAGGAAGCGTTTGGATTTTAAAGTGAAGAAATGCAGGAAAAGGGAGGAAGTGTTTGGGATTATAAAGTGTACAGAGAGTGAATCAATATTTCAGTATTCTGGCATAAGTTTTTTAATGAAATGTCTGAAAAGGAAACAACATTCACCTCGATCGCGTTTTCCTTATGAAGAACCTATGCTGATTGCTAACTGAGTAGTACCACCAAACAAAGATGCTTAAACATCATGTGTTAATCCCCTTAAAAGCATGACATTGATTTAAAAAAAAAAAAAAAAAAAAAGGGACATTTTCTTGACATTTTTGAGCACAAATCTCTCTCTCAAATAACAGTATTTTCAAATAGCTGGTGTAAAAATATTGTTATAAAATCAAAACAGTCAAATATTACATGCTTTCATCAGCTAGAGATTAAGGCGAAAAAATGGCCAGTTTGCTAAAGGTGAAAACAAAAATCACTAACACTGGAAACTTCAGAAAGCTCCTCCAGGGTTCCTCTCCTCTCTGCAAAACTGGGATATCATTAAAGCTTATGAAGACCAGTTGCCCTCATAGAAGCAAATGATGGCCCTGATCCTGCAAATAACTTGCAAGTGTTACCAGGACTAGGGTGGATGAATTGAAATAATTTCCTTTTTATGGCTTGTCATAGCAGGATCATCTGTATTCTGCACAGAAGACAATCCATTGCAGGCAGGCAAACAAATTAGATATTCATGGGGTTTGCAAGCTGAGCCTGCTATTTATCATTAACAACCGCAGTAATTATGCTGCAAATGGCCACCTGTTTAAATTACTCAGGTATCTGTGTTCCACTCAGACTACTGGGAAATCTAGGCACATGGGGTTTTAAGGAAGGAAGTCCATAGTTCAATAACTGAGTTGGATCTTGTTAAAAGAGAGGAAACCTTGGGAAAAAAAAACGTAAACACGTGCAGATTGAGCAGCAATAATGCATACAAACTACTACCACACATGCTTGCAGAGAATGGCCATATCCTACATGATCTTCTGTGGGGCAACAACTTGATTAAGTGGGTTACCTCCTGATCTTCCACCTGCCTCCAACCCCTGGCTGCTCTCCTCTGTGCCCAGCGCCTCTGCCTTAATTCAAAGATGTTCCTTGATGGGTTCTGGCTTCCTGAACTAAATTTAAATGATACCATTTTGTTCCACATTTCATTGTAGGAATACATTCAGGATTTACCCATCCCAGTACTGCTCCCAAAAAGATGTTGTGAGATTTTGTGCAGAAGAAATCTGCACCCATGTTTTTTAGACCACGTGTCAACTCTGCCCAGAGAGTTCACTTGTGGAAAGGGATTCTAGGAAGTGATTCAAAAGGTTTTAAATGCACACCTGTTAAATGCCCATTTCAGAAACTTCAACAAAAAACACTGGATATAGAAATTAACTAACTAATATTACAGGCCAGGTTTACCATCTCAGCAATGCACACATTCCTCCAAAGTGTGAAGCAGGGGGATTTCCAGCTCACTGATAGGTGAGGATGGAAATACGTCAGGTTTTTGTTTGGGTTTGGTGGGTGGTGGACTTTTTTGGATCATTGTATCTTGTTGATTATACTTGTATATTATAATCAAAATACTATGGAGATTTCAAAGCCTTACTGTGCTAGTCCATTTGACAGTGTAAACAGTCTGCAATAATTTTGTTGTTAAATGAACTACATCACATTTACTATGCAGCTCAGGGAAGTGAATTAGGAAACCAAACTCACTTACAAAAAGAGAGGAACGGAGAGTTTTTGGCACAAAAGGCAGCCTGAATGGCTATTAATAGGAAATGCAGCTTTAAATAAATAGTTAAGAATTCCAAACAAGATGTGAAGAGCTTCTGGCCGTATTAATAACTTTCATTTTCTTAAGACAATGTTGTGTTATCCCCAAAGAAGTTCTTGGATATAAAAGCAGGCATGTTAAGCCTTTGCTCTTGCTACTACTAGCCAGTTTTCTTAGACAAAAGCTTTAGGGCAAACTACTCTCCACTGCTGGAAAATACCCATACTTTACTCAAAGGGTTAGTGATTTTATAGCATGTATTTGTTGCCAACTCTCTGTCAATTTACTTTCCAACTAATTTAACACATCTTGACTCTGAAGTGTTTTTTATTTTCTCCCCTGCTGATATCACAATGTCAGAGATCAAAGGCTCGTTTCCATCTTCCAGCTCCTGCTACATTCAAGTAAATCACCAGATATGTTACAGAAAATCTGCAGCACTCACCCAAACACGGTCACAAGCAACCCAACAAAGCTCTGAACACATCACGGAGTCGGGGCTGGAAAGGCAAGCTAATGAACTATGAAAATGTGTCTGCTGCACCAAGCAGGCTGGAAAGAAAACCCCCAAATCCTATGGGGGTTGGGGGATGGGGTGGGGAAGCGGGGAATAAAAGAGAGGTGGGAAAAAAAAAGGTAAGGGGGTTTCTTTTAGCTTGGTTTGATAAAGCTAGTAAAGAGATTTGTAAAGCTTTGGCAGGTTTACATGGTTTTTAACCTATTGTTGCCCACACGTGTGAAGAAGGACTTCCAGAACGCTCACCCCCACCCCCACCCCGCCAAAAGAGCAAATGTCTAGTAAAGACCAGGTCAAGCATTTCTAGCTCACCTCTCTACCCCTTTCAGCACAAGCTAATCCTCCTTTGGCACTGAAATAAAGAAATACAAACAGAAATCCCTTCTGCGCTGGCTGCCTGCCTGAACTATAGTGTCTGTAAACTTTCATTGAAAACCCCTTGGAGTGAAAACGATTTCAGTGAAGAGAATTCATTGCTACAATAAGTGACTCTTTCATAGCAAAACATACCTGACAGTTCGGCTGTATGACCTACATCGAAGGAAAAGACATATGTACATACAACACATGGCAAACACTCACAGAAAACAGGGAATAGTTGGGTTCTGACTCGGAGTTTGCAAGAACACTTCAAAGTAAAAGACCTGTGACAGCAGTGATATTGCACAATGACAACAAAAGCAAGGAGAATTTTTCTCAGTTCCATTTTAAGTGCTCTCTAGTGCACACCAAAGACACCCCTCTCCCCAGCATTACGAGTAATTAGCTCTGATACCTTGGAAACAGTAAGCAAAAGATAAATTAACGATGAGGAGAGATTAAATCAAGCCAGCACCACGGGCTGGATCAGAGCCTGGATCCCAGGATATTCTGCAGAGAGCTCCACAGCAACTTAGCCAACAATTAGCAAGAAATATCTAAAAACCTTAAGAAGAACAAAAAACCTTAATGGAGAAAGCATATGCTACCTGTTGTAACTATCAGAAAACAAAACGGGGTGAAAGTACTAACTGAAAAAGCTTCAACATCAATTTATTTTAATTTAAAACATTACAGAAATGAGCAGATAGCTAGTTTAAGATTGCTGCCATATTAACTGCATCTGGAAGACTATTCAGGATCTTCTATGCTCCCTCCCCTCCCCTCCTTGAATGTAATTAATGTCTCACAGCAATTTCAGTAATACTTTTGCATAGGCCAAAACAGGCTAATGAGAGGGAAAGTAACTGTTCCAAAGTCACCATGGCAAAACCAAATGGACTGCACCAAAATTCCCAGTTGGCAAACCACCAAATGCAGTTTTTGACCATTTCCCAGCGGTATTCATGCCATACACCTTCAACCTATTCGACTGTACTACCTATCAGATGGAATGGCTAGATATATGGGAGGTGGTTAGTGTCAGAGAAATTCCTGGTTAGAGGCTGAACTACCCAGGGCATTAAAGAGGGGAAAAAAAGGGAGCAGGACAAAAATAGAGTGAATCATATAGAGTGATTGATAATTCATTACAAAGGGTTTCTCCTGCTTTTCTGGGAGGGCTGCAGTGACAAGTGCCAACGATGAGAGAAACAATCCAAGAGACACATCTCAACGGTTACTGGGGTTACAAAGACAACAGCTTCCACAGAGTGAAAGCCGTCAGGTTACAGCAGCCAAACAAGGGATAAATGAAGGTATTTAAATTAGATAGTGAAGTAGTAATTTTTTTTTGTCCTTCTTTCTGCCTTTTTGCCCCTTTTTACTAGCATAACTATGCTGGTATCACTAATCATCCTACCCCTTCCTGTTGTGCGCTACAGTTGCCATACAGCAGGCAGACCTACCAGTTGTACTGAAATTGAAATGGTGACCAGCAGACAGATGTTTCCAATTAAGTTCATATGATTTTTTTTTCAGTCCTCCTTCCAGTAAATGGTAATTGCGTGCCTCTTGCTTGTGTAAATCTGAAATATCCAGCACCAGGTTACAACTGTCGCGTTTCCTGGACCAAACCCTCCAAAGCACTCAGCTCCTGTTTAAAGCTGCTGGGTGAACCAGCCCATCTTTAAAGGGTTTGGCAGGCAGCAAAATAGTCAGTCTCGCTGCTATCCTCCAAAAAAGCTACTTTCCAAAATGACAAGCCTTCTCCCTTTCGGTTGTCAAAACAGAGCTGAAAACCACACTAACCATTCTTCGTCTAGAGTGGAGGTTGTACAAACAGTAAATGCCAAACGCCTCGAAACACTGGACAGTCACGTGTATCATTGCTAGAAGCACACAGCAAAAAAAAAAAAAAAAAAGTTTTCAGTTGGATAATTCACCTACTCAGCCTCATTTAAAAAACAACATTAAAAAAGCCTGTCTTTCAGACACTGCTTGAGCACACGCTTAAAGTTAAAGGTGGGTGCATTCCACAGCTATCTGCCACACAAAAAAAAAAAAAAAAAAGTTTTCAGTTGGATAATTCACCTACTCAGCCTCATTTAAAAAACAACATTAAAAAAGCCTGTCTTTCAGACACTGCTTGAGCACACGCTTAAAGTTAAAGGTGGGTGCATTCCACAGCTATCTGCATCCTTAAATACTCCCATGTTTTCCTAAATCTGCTGGTCTCAATACTTGGTCTGCAGAAACAGGGGACCAGTATTAGTTGTATTAAGCAACAGCAAAGAGTTAAAATTAATCCTACAAGCATGAGCAAAATACAGTTCTTACTAATGGTGAAAGCAGCCTGCCCACACAGAGCCAGCTAACACAGGCTACACAATCCACCTGAAGTTCTGCCCTCTGTAAAGCAGGAGGTTATCTGAACTCTGGTTGATGCCATCTGACCAGTTTTAATTGCCTTTTTTCTTTCATCTATTGACTCCCTTGATATTCCTTGTTCTTTTAAATCCACATGCAATCCTTCTACAGCTTCGAAGTCAGGCATTTCAAAGCCTGCTCCCCAAGCAGTTTACTGTGCACCAGAGCTGACTCTGTGCATTTTGGCATTGAACATTGATGCAATGAGAAAGGTTATTTTACCCACGGCTCCTTGAGCATGCGAGGGAGCTTTCTTTTACCGGGAACTGTTGTCACCTTGGCTGCAATCCTCCGTTAACGTGACTTGGGAGATGAGGCTAAGCTACAGCCCCGGCTTCTTTAGCTTTTCTTCAGAGAATTAGGAGCTCTGCATCTTGATAAAATGACACAGAATATCTTCCACAAGAATGAAAGTGATTTTCTAGCCTTTGATTGCCAAAAGCATGCTTGATAAATTGAATGGGAAGGCATAAAAAAAAGGGAGGGGTGACTGAGAACAGGAGATGTTAACAATGAAGCTCTTATGTGAGGAGGATTCAGGTCATCAATTTTCCTTCAGCATGAATCAAATACTGTTAACAACATGGAAGTGGCTACACGGTAAGACACACAGACACGCTTGAGAAATTTAATGCTTTGCCCCTCATCGCAGAATTTACAGCATTTAATCGACCAAATGGAAAGGCAGAGGCTCTTATCAACTGGAAAGTGGGAGTGACAGGACAGCGGGCTAGGATAACGAATGCGTAGTGAAGTCATAGGGATGCCTGTGAAGCCACTCCAGTGCATTGGCGATGCTGAGGTTCTTGGAGATAATTAAATTACATCTCCCCCATGGGCACAATCTAATTTGGGATGTGATGGAAGTAAGGGATGGCCTCCGTTTTCTTACATGCCCCAGAGAACACAGAGTATCACCGGGTTAGATGCCTGACGATCCACATCAAGGTTTGCACCCATGTTAGTGAGCAGTTCTGCCTTCACCCAGAAGATTTCCCCCTCTTCCTCCTCAGATCCTCTCTTCAAGCTCCTTTCCAAAATATTTTCCTAGAAATCTCTCTCAACCGTCACGTAGACTTCCATCCTTGCTATCACCCCATTTAATACTGACCTAATTTGTCTTCCTCCAGTTTGTGCCTGCTGCATGCCTTGCTCTTTTGTCATTCTCTAAATTTAGTTTGCTGGTACACAGCATGTAGCACCAGCAACCCCCACCCCTCACCCCCCCAAAAAAAGCCTCACAAAAAAACCAAACCAAAAAAACCTAAACCATCCACAAGATGATCCAGTTGTTCACCAGGCTTTCATGCACTTCTCCCTCAAAGGTGCTTCTCAAAGGTGCTTACAATATCTTGGAGGCCTTTTTCAATCAAAATTTCTCTAAGAGGCAAAAGTACTTGTCAAGTGTGAGCTATCTGATACAGATGCAAACCTTTATGTGCAGAAAGATCTTCATTAAACAATAAAGGATGCATCTTTTAATCCAGATTAAGACTCTGCTAATAGAGACACTGCCATTCTTCCCCATTACCTTTTTAATGGTGGTAGAAAAGATACCAAGTGAGCTTTACAGATTGTCCAATACATTTTTTTAGCATCTGTTGATGTAAACATGTATTTTAATACACAGGAATGTCACTAACACTGAGTTTTCCAATATTTCTCAGAAATAGAATTTTACTTCCTGTTCACAAGTAACCTGTCCCATATAAATTAACACCAAAATTCATATATAGCACCTGTTTCCACATCAAGCAACCTCTAAGTAGAAAAATGAATAGAAACACACGGTTATTGGCAGTAATAGTTGCAAACGGCTATCTAGGGAACTTCTCCCTGCCCACAACACTCAACTAAACATTGATTCAGCACACAAAAGGCATCTTCCGTAACTGGAATGGGACCTGCTAGTATATTTTCTTATTATGTTAGTTGAATCACATCATCTTTTGGCTTCTGGAGAGCCAAGAGACAAATATATTCCTCTAGTATCTACAGTGTCAGTCTCCCCAACACATTCTTCCCAGAATTTCTGCATTGACAAGCGTTTCATTCCTTCTATTGATCCAAAGCACACATTAAAATGGCTTGCAGAAGAGGAATTGTTCTGTCCTTACTTTATTCAATACTTGCCATTTCATAAGGTCAAAAACCTCGTGCCTTTAAATTACAGAGAAAAGGGACAAATTATAACTTCGCATAAGATGTGGCAGATTCCTGTCACACCCAGCTTTCCTGCCCAGTTTGGTATCAGTAACCCTCCCTTCTGTGAAGATGCCAAAACTCTCTTGCTGCCTTGATGTAGCCACAGGGCCCAGCCAAGGATCTGGGAGAGGTTTCCCCTGTACTGTACCACATGTGAGCGGCTGCTGTAAATGCCACTGATGCATCACCTTGTGATCACCTAGTACAAAGTCATCATCTCTGACATGAGAAGCATCCATGCTTCTCCCAAATGCACACATTTACTTGTGGAGAAAGGGCACTGGTGGACAAAATCTCAGCCAACAGTCTGCATTTCATGACTAGAAACATAGTCCTTCCTTAAGCCCTGTGGGAATTGCCCGCTGGGCTGTGATCTCAAGGTGGCATTTCTCTCTTGACAAGCTGAAAGAACAGTTTTCATTGAAGAATAACATAATCAGGCAAACAATGATTAAAGAATAATTCTCACACTGTATTCACATGTCAATCGATCCTCTATATCTAAGTATAGACCTAGACACACAAACAGGTAATCGACTTTTTCATCACAGGAAAGACTTTTTGAATGGCATCTTTTTTTTTTTTTTTTTCAGAAAACAGAATCTACTGCACACCTCAACTGAGGGAAAGTCTGTCTTCTTCAGGTTGTTTCTGAGAAAGCACACAAGAGACAAAACTGTAGGAACACGAGAAATGCCAGAGGCTTTGATTATACAACTTGGCTCCCACTGCCCTGCTGAAATTCTGATTTGTCTGTCACCAATGCAGGCAACAGAGGTACACAACAATGAAATACCATTCTTCACCTGAGTAGGTATGTTTTCCATTTTATGACTACAGAGAATGAGAATTATCCCAACAATCCACACATGGCATCTTTGTGGGTGGAATTGGGATGAGGAGTGGAGTGAGTGGGAAGCTGCCCTCTTTTACTCTCTTGAACTTGCCAATGGTGTGTCTGCGCTGCAGAAGGGATCAGAGCTCTTGACCACACCACAGTCCCTCAGCATTTCTGCATGTGCACTTAGCAAACTGCAAACTAGCCCCATTGCACTGTGTAGGAGCAACTTCAGAAGCAACTTTGGGACTATATACAAAAAAGTAGGAAAGAGAGAGGTTCAGTTTTGAGTTCTCTGTAAGTGCCACAAAATACCTGTGAGCAAACCACACATTTTATGATTTTCAGGACCAAAGTGA
This sequence comes from Charadrius vociferus, assembly GCF_000708025.1. Classification (NCBI taxonomy): domain Eukaryota; kingdom Metazoa; phylum Chordata; class Aves; order Charadriiformes; family Charadriidae; genus Charadrius; species Charadrius vociferus. The sequence continues at coordinate 1,549,827 of NW_009648150.1, forward strand.
CAAGTTCCTGATCACATTACTGCGGGTGTCATACAGGCAATTAAGAAATCATCCAGAGATACAGATTACCAGACAATCGTGCTGTCAGCAGCAATCAAAGGCATCAAATATATCTGCAAGAAGGATCAGCAGAAGCAGAAGGATCAGTGACACCAATTCATTCCAAACAACTTACAGGAAAGTAAATGCCAGGAACAGGCAGAAAAACAGAGATTTCTCTACACTGAACTGATATATAAGCCTTATAAACCCCGGAAGATGTTCACACTAAGAAAAGCAAACGCACAGCACTGGCAAGGCAGCTGGTTAGGAGAACAGAAACCTCTGCCACTCGCCCCAAGGGTGCCCAAGAGCTCTAACTCAGTATTAGGATGCCAAAAACAGAGAATAGAGAATATTACATCTGTAATATTATATTTGGTGAAACCTACTAAGTCAGTGACAGACAGGATCAGAGAAGACAGGAGGCAAGAATTTGCCCTGAAGGCAAATTTTACCACAATTGCCTGCTTCAGGACTAATTGTGTCCTAAGTGATGCTCGAGTTTAATCTCCATAAAAACAATACAATTTTGAAAATAATTTCTTTATAAAGATTAAAAATTATAGTGATAGCATATATTTGCATATAGTGTAAGTGGAAAAGTTATGAGCAAATAGTAGATGAGTTCTGACATGACTTGGTCTAACAAACCCAGAATAAATCAGTTCTCCCCTCACTGTATAAATCCTATGTCCGCGGCATTGCTGGACACATTAAGAAAGCACTATACAATCTTAACCAGAGGATCAATTCTACCCCAGCCAACCATCTGAAGGTTTGGTGTTGTTTTTTTTTTTAAATGGCCCTTTTCCCCCACTCCTCTTCCTCCCCCCCGTTATAGTGTAACTTAAGTACTTCTTTGTAGATGTTTCAACTTCATAGCTAAAGCTCTTGTGGCTTAGAGTAGAAAGCCTTCCCATACCTACAACTTTGGACTCCTTAAAGGTACGAGTAATAAAACACAGTCTGAGATACATCTGTTCAGGATAAATTCTCTTTTGGAAAAGATGAAATATTCATTCTCTCCCCAGAGCCAAGGTGGAGCAGTCAGGAGTATTTGCGTCTTTCTGCTATTAACTCAATTAAGCACTCAGTAAGAATCGCTGCGTAAAATGCAGCGCGTATTTGCGTGCATGTAAAATGCAGACTCAAGGAGTCTTAAAATGCCCTTATAAAACAGCAAAAATAGACCGATAAAATATTTTGTTATCACTATTTATGTGTGTATAACAACTCATTATTTCAATTCTCCGCATCAGAGATTTCTTGTTTCTTCCCTCTACCCCTTAAATAAATCTAAATAAATTATACATTTTAAAACAGTCTATGAATCTATAACAACAGAAACAAATTTCATTTAACATCCAGCTGTCAAAGCCAGCCCTTCTGTCACTCTTTATTCAAGTCTGTTTTACATAATTTATGTCATCTTAATTATTTTCTTCTCTTTCTGGGTAGGATAGCACTTAAGGACGAGCCACTTACAGCACAGTCATTTCCTTTGGAGATGATATGACTGTGTGACATGATTTCTCACAAAAAATACACTGATGTTTTAAGGTCTCCAGGTGGGGAGATATGTATATGCAGAGCCTATGATGGGACACCACTTGATCCGCATACTACAGCAATACAAATAGCAATATATATGCGTAAGACTGTGTTTTAATACAGACATACTGTGCTATTAATAGAGTCCCTTTTCGCTCCTTTAACTCCTTTACAAACAGATGCTGACAGAGTTTATGGGAAGCAGAGGAAGAGAGAATTAGCTCAAACCAGACTAAGATTTTTATTTTTTTTTTCCTTCTCCGAAGTCCCCAAAATTAAAAATTCTTAAGCCTCAGCCAAGGTCCTTCCCATTCTCCACCACTCCGTGCCATTAGTCAATTAGTAGTAATTACACACAGAGCTTTAATCACATGTGTACTAAAATATGTCTAAAGCGATACAGGCATCACTCTAGAAATATCCTATCCCATTTGCACAGGATAAATAATTAAATTGTTTTAAGCGGCTTAATCTATTAATGCCTGGAGAGGCCTTAATTTTGGCCACTAAATTTCAAGAAGCTACATTCGTCAATTCAATATAGTTAACCGTCATAAATCAACTTCCTTGCTGTACATGACTAATGAATTTACTACATGATGAAAAAAGCCAATTCCTTAAATTAAGGCTTCACTCTAAATCGTTCCTCATTCTCCTTATCGCCCAGCACGTTTCTCTTCCTTCTCTGTCCTCTCTGTAGCCTCCTGAAATCTGCAGCAAGGGACCTTCAAAAGTGATGGGCTGGATCCTGCAAACATTTACTCACAAGGATTAGCACTGTGACTAACGAAATACTCTCGAACTGAGACAGTAATGCACAACAGTGCTTTGAATTACCCCAGACCCTCCAGAATCCAGCTCTTGATGCTCCAAAACACTGTTAGAAACATTACTGACCACAGCCAGTGCTTTCCAGGCTATAAACTCATCTGGTTTTGCTCTCTGTGCATACAGTCCTGTACTTTGCACCCTGCTCTCCTGCTCTGATTGCTCTGCATACCATCTCAAGTTATTCAAAGCCTCAGCAATGCATGACTGCTTACTCAAGGCTGAGCTGAAATGTCAGGAAGAGCCCTCACGCTCCAGGTTTTCACCATCTCAGGGTGCAGCCCAAGGCAGGGATTTATCCGCTTCCGAGGGCAGAGCCACACATGCACAGCCCAGCACAAGTCAGGGGCCCCAGCTCATCAGGAGCTGGGAAGATCGAAGGGATTGACCACAGCCACAGAACAATAGCCTTGTAAAATATTAACTTAATTCCGTACTGTCTGGCTGTGCAACCTCAAAGAAATTCCCCTCTTTTCTAGTTATGTGACGTACCCGCCCAAAGATAGAGATTTCCTGTTCAGTGCCAAACCTGAATGCAAAGATAGCCTACCCATCCCCTTCCTGTTATAATGCTGGTCATAGGAAGTTACTGAAAATAGAAGCTGCCTTCCTGGTGGTGCTATCCCTGCAGAAGGCATTTGCTGATGCAGCCACACAAAGACTGTATTGAACACTGGCAAATCAGGGCACTCCCACTGCAGTCAGCAAAGTGCAGCTCACCTAGAGCAGTTCAAAACCTAGACTTCCACATAGTCTAATAAAATTCCCTGCAACTACATAAAAAAAGATATAAGGATTACTTAGAAATAAACAACAGCACAGGTTTCTCAGTTGCAGAGAAAACACAGTGACCACCTGGGAGCAAAAGGACGCTGAGAAGCTCCTAGGAAGGAAAAAAAAAAAAATCCAGCAGATGTAAAGCCAGAATAAAATAGAAAGTATTAAAGCAAGAATTACAGATTTCTCCACTGCCTAATTATGATATAAGATGATGATAATAAAGTGAAAAGCTTGGATAAGATGGAAAAATTTGAGCAGTTGGAAGTCAAAGGCTATATTCTTGGGCATATTATGGAGCCAGCTCCCTTGGACCCCATTTGCCTACCATGGTCTTATGCACTGTGGTCAAAAGTGGAAAATATGGTCACAGTGTGAGTTCATTGATTAGGAGTCATAAAAGTTTGGAGGTGCCAAGCCAAAAGTCATAGCACCTGTGTGGGATATTAAGACAGCAATTTTTCAGCATTATGTGTGGTGGAGCAGCACAGGCTTAGCAGACATCCAGGGCAGTGAAACTTTCTTGCTTGCTTTCAAGTTTTGAAGAAAAACAAATGACCAACAAATATATCTATCATGAAACAATCTCCATTTGCTAGTATGCTGCAACATCTTTGGGGTCTTCTGGATGGTGATACTGGTTTTAATTGCCTGAAGAGACAGTGAGTGGCTTCTGCTTTCCTTCCTGATCTTAAATCAGTTCTACTCTTTGTGTACATGAAAGGCAAGAATTGTGAAGTTTCCTCTTAAAAAAAGGCTGTCATTTGCTATTTTTCTGTGCACATGTTGCTGTACTTTCTCATATGTACACCCCTCTCTACATATATGCAGTTAACCTAGATATATATACAAACATGCCAAATGTTGTACATTAAAGAAATGCATATATTTAAAACATCAGACTGTATACAGTCTATTTTGGCAATAGCCATCTGGAAGAAGAAAAAAACATAGAAGAAATACTTAATGTAACCAAACTAGATTTGTACACTTTTGTCAACCTACAGAAAGAAAATTTACTGGCTACTATTTGCTCTGCAAGCAAATAACCATTACTTCAATAGCTTTATCCATGCAGAGACACCCAGGCTACACTGTATGGTGACGAACTTCAGCAGAAGACCATCTTGCTTTCCAGTATATATTTCACGGCTGTGGAAGACAGGACAAGTACCCATTTATCACTGTTATTAAGGATGTACCCCTGTAAATCTGAGTCTCTCAAAATCTTTCATTTTCCTGTGTGGTCAAAACACTTTTGTACCATTTTGTTGTAGTTAAGCCCTCCCCTGGACCAGGTCTGGGTAACCAATGGCTGACAATGGCTGCTCTCACAGCATAGGGATTTCAGAATTACCCAACACTGACCACAAA